>NC_136488.1:36911247-37511247 GCF_053919585.1 Euprymna scolopes
CCAAAGCAAAATATGATGAAAGTAAAAATAAAATAGATAAGCCCCATAATTTATTATACCATACCTGTTTACACTGAGACACTTATCACAATATTCTGTGGATCTATATTAAAAAACCTTGTTAAACTTTGTGACATATTTCCATTCTATGGAGATCAGGCGCGAACGAACACCCCATAATTTTATTATACCATATTTCTTCAAACTGAAACATAATTATCAAAGTATTCTTACGCAGATACATATGAAAAGTCTTTATTAAAGTTTGTGCATATTTCCATTCTATGCAGGTCAGGCGCGAACGCAGACCCCACAATTTTATTATAAATTCCTAATGAACCGCCCTCTTAAGTAAACACTTCAGCAAATCTCCTCACTAACTTAATGTACTTGCAATAACCCTTATCCCTGAGTGGCTTCCGGGCCTTGATAAGTGGTGATCACTGTGTAAAAAAAAAAAAAACATCCCTATTAAAGTTGAAACATACTTATTATTATGTACATCTATATCAAAAACACCTGTAAACGTTTTTTTTAAATTTAAATTTTTTTATTTCCATACTTTGTGGACAGGAGACCCCAAAATTTTAATGAATCACCATTATGCCAGATCAAACATACCCATTCCTATGTCTTGATACATCTTCTATCATTATACGTGATCAATTTTCTATAATAGTCAACCATATAGGAGCCTATTCGTGACAAGACACCCAGACATACGTTCAGCTTTATATATATATATATATATATATATATATATATATATATATATATATATAAACCTTCAGAATGTGAGAAAATATATAATTATTTCCACAGCCAGACAACGTCGCAGCTAACAAGTTGGCTGTCATCTTGCTGGGGATATATATATATATATATATATATATATATATATATATATATATATATATAAGTTTAGTGGTTAAATTTTAAATTCTGAAAAAACAACATATTGAGACATACATTCGATTTAAGAATTTATTGTTTGACAAAAGGAATATATAGAAGGGGTTATGTTAATTTCCTTAATCCATGGATTTTCAACAATAGATCATATCATCAGAGGAAATGAAATGCTGTTAGCAAAATGTTCAGCTGCGAATGGACCCTATTTTGCTTTTCTGCACAATTATTGGAAATAGTTACACACCTTAGCCGTATATTGGTACACTCTAACTATCTATATCTTCCTATACCATATAAATGTGTTAGCAATGGGGGATTATGCCCCTCTATAAAATAGAATCGGTAGATAAACCCGACCATTTGTTGATGTATATGTATCTTTAAATGTAGGTGCACACCCTCTGTATTTGTATGTTAGATATATCAGTGTGCGCACCTTTATCTCCTTTTAGACATAACACTTATGCAGATATTTATCTGCTGTATATATATGATGGTATGCAAAAAAGGGGTGTATGACTTGCATGTTTGCACTTGATTTTATTAATGTTAAGTAACCCTCCAAACATTCCATATTTTCACACCATGACTCGTCTCTATCTCCACCTCATCCGCTCACCCATCCGCACAGCAAAAACAGCACACCCACACCCTTATCACGCACACCCTCATTGAAAATCACAAGAATATCTATTTCCCACTTGAACTTAAAATCATGAGCTCAACCCTTTTAAAGAATACTAAAATATAATTCGTCCCCTCCCGCCGAAAAAATTCCATTAAGAACCTCTATGCTCGCCCAACTTTAACCTTCCCCCTCTCTCTTTACCATCTCTACTTCACCCCACTCTCCTCTTTCCCTCATCTAAAAGGCTTCCCTCACCCAGTATCAACAAGAAAGCGAACTATCATACATAGAATCACACCCGAAGCAAGCCGTCCAACGCACCGTTCTGAATATCATTATGATTATTTTGCTATTTTTGCTATTTTGCTACATACACTATTGATTTCGAGGTCCGTTGCATACTCAACTCAATGCTCAAATTTTATTACTCACGGGGATAATTACAATGGAATGGTATATCCACCCAATTTCGGATACACTTTGTCAACACCGAGAAAGCATTTGGACTACATCAACCAACACACACTCAACGCAACAACGAATAAGGCTGCCCCGTATACTTTTCGAAAAATCAATAAGGAGCAATACGCTTTCGCTATATGGGAATATCACTTTCTCTCATGGGCCTATTTTCTGCCCACCTGGATTTATAACCTCGAACGACATTGGACTCCTTCCGATAATGGATTACCCAGGTTGTATCAACTTCTTTCGTATAATTTTCTCCATATAATTATCCACAACCACTCAAAAAACTATTTTCAATAATTGTGTTGAAAAGCAAAATAACGTCCATTCGCAGCCGAACATTTTGCTAACTGCATTTCATTTCCTCTAATGATATGAGCCATTGTTTAAAATCCATGGATTAAGGAAATTAAAATAACCCCTTCTATATATTCCTTTTGTCAAACAATAAATTCTTAAATTGACTATATATCTCTATATGTTTTTTTTTTCAGAATTTAAAATTTAACCACGAAACTTATATATCGCTCTATTCTTAAATATTAAGCTTTTCCTTTTTGGCTAGGATCACCTTGAAAGTATTACTTCAAGTAATTTCTATCAGAATTTTTCATCTGAATTCTATCAGTGAAACGTTAACGTTTTTAAGACAAATTTTGCGAATTTAAGAAGTTTGGCTTTTTTTTTTTAATTTCGCTTGAAATTTACGCCTTTTCGATTATCTTATATACATATGTATCTTCAAGTTTCGTCACCCGATATTTACAAAGTTTTACTTGGAAGAATTTTTTTCTTTTTAATTTTTCTTCTTTTTTTTCTCGAATTATCCTTTCTTGAATACGCAATCTTCAAGTTTCGTCACTCGACATTTACAATGTTTAAATTAATAGGAAAACTCCTTGATATACTTACGTGTGTGCACAGTTTCTAATATAATAAAACGTTCCCAAATATGGGAACCACTCGACGAGAGTATGCACACCCCTTTCACATAAAAAATTTTCATATATCAATTTAAACGCAAAAATTGAATGCGCGCGGGCGAAAACAAACATAACTACTAATTAAAACAATACAGAATAAAGACCCAAATACCTCTAAAAATCAACTTTTTAAAAGTAAATCTTTAGTTGGTACTCTAGCACAGGGTTTCCTAAACTTCAAGACTTCATGGAGCCCCTGAGCAGGGCAAAGGTTTTTCAAAGAGCACTAACAAGATAATTTCTAGAATAAATATAAAAAACGTTAATTTCAAATTTTAACTTATACTTATTCATTAGGTGTTCCTGTTCGAGATTTTACTATATTTTCGTGTTTATCACCATTTTTTTTTTTGATTAATCAAAAATTGTTGCATTTTTGTTAATTTATTTTTATTTACTTTTTCATTAACCATTCTGAAACACGTTACACCTGTAGTTATATATCATATTTCTTTACACCTGTAGTTATGTATCATATATCTTTCCAGTGAAAATGATCAATAATTAAATGTCTGCGGCCATTTATTTTTTTCATATAAAGTATTTGATCCTTTTTTAAGAAAGGGATTCCGGAACCCCTTGGCGTCACTGACATACCGACCAGGGCTCCGTGGAACGCACTTTGCGAAACCTTGCTCTAGCACACATTCCAATACGCCAAAAAAAGTTCTGATTTTGATACGCCAAAAAGTTCTGATTTTGTCGATTCCTGATTCTGATTCCGATTAATCGCCCCAACACTAATTATTATATTAGAAATTACGAGATGGTTTCGTAGTGCTTCTTAACCGTGTATCTTTTATTCATTATTTTGTTCCACTTTTGAATTCTTTGCTTAACGTGTTTGTAATTTCTTCCTTCTATAATTATAGACCTTACATCATTCCCTGTTCGTGGTTCCTTCACTGTTTCTAGATCATTACAGAAGTGTTTTTTCTGTTCTTTTCCACTTTTACGTACCTTTATTTCGTCTTTGTTTTTCTGTCATCCTATCCCTGCAAACGGCGACGCTTATCACCTGAATCAGGTGAAAAAAAAACAAAACAAAATGACGGACGGGACCATTGAAGGCATCGCGTTGCGGCGTCGATATGCAATTCACGGCATTCTAACAACCAAAACATCTGACGTCATAACCTTTTTTTTTTCGTTTACGCACACGTATCGCGTAGGTGGGCGAGAGGCGCCTAATTGTTGAACGGTGAGCCGCGTAACAACAAACGAATTGCATTCACTTTCATGTCTATTATGTAAGTTTTCTATCTGTGATAATATTTTTTTTATTTAATTTATGCATGTTCAATCTCTCTCTCTCTCTCTCTCTCTCTCTCTCTCTCTCTCTCTCTCTCTCTCTCTCTCTCACACACACACACATACACACACATACACGCACACATACGATTGTCGCGTATTACTTCGGACATTATTGGAAGAAAAACATCCGACATTATAGAAAGAAAAGAAAACACTTTCTAATTTTCAATGAGTGATTGTTCTGACAAAGGGTGAAGAAAAAACTGCTCTCCAGGATGGCAGTACTTCGTGAACAGTAGCCTGAGATGTCTAAAAATTTCTGTTCCTATGTCTATCCTTGTGGTCATGTCACTAGTAAGGGTGCTGGAGGTAAACGTTTCATCTGGGCTGACGTTATCCGCCTGATAGTCAGGGACCCGAACCTTGGATTAACCACTAAGGAGGCTGTCCTATCAGCAGGTGCAGAATACGGGGGCTGCTGTATTGCCATTTGGTGAATGGACTCTGAACCATGCAGTAGTTTCTAGTGGGGCCTCTCGATGCCACACTAGTGGGTAATTGTTACGGCTTTACCTTATCATGGCTACAAAAAAAAATCCTCTCTGTTTCTCTCTTACTTTCCCTCTCTGTCCTGCTCTAACCAAGTCTGTCGACCTGTTCCACAAATCCCAATCCTCAACATGAAATATCTCCAGAAAAATAACACGTGTAAACCTAGAACCACATCCTCCAACGTAAACCCCTACTACCATGTCTCCTTCTCCAACATCAGGGGTCTACGTTCCAACCTTCCAGAGGTCTACGTTCCAACCTTCCAGAGGTTGAAACCCAATTACAGGAGACGAAACCAGACATATTCTTCCTAAGCGAAACTGACATAAGGCCGACCACTTCCCTTAACGAATTCATAATTAAAGGATACTCTAACTTAACATCTAAATCTGATCCCCAAGATCGCCATGGACACGGAATATGTGCCTACATTTAAGATGGCTTTCCGGGCGATAGGCTATCTCCAGAGAAGATCCTAATTTACCTTATATGTGCTTCCGGGTTTCACTTGCTTACACCACTGCATTTATAGCCTGTCTTTGTTTTATCGTTACTACCATGGCAGCTGCTCGTCTGAGCTCCAATTTCTCGTCCCCCCTCGCCAATCTTTCGCGATAAACACCCGTCTAGCTGAAACCACTGTCAAAAATTTTTCCCCACTCCTTATCTGTGCCAAAATCAAAACGTAGATGCCATGAACAAAATTTCTTTCTTAGAACTGCACGCCTGTGGAACTCTGTTCCGGTTGTCTGTTTCCCACCTGACTATAATCTGGATGTCTTCAAGTCCAATGTAAACAAATTCCTGACGAACCGCCCCCTTAAGTAAGACATTTTATCAAATCTCCAATACTAACGTACTGTACACGCAATAACCCTTATCCCCGAGTGGCTTCCGGGCCTTGATAAGTGGTGACTACCTTGTAAAAAAAGCACAACTGCGCTCACCACTAACAACTAGTACTAAAAGGTGTTCCTTGCCAACAGTACATACATTTTGTTCCTGTCTAATAATTCTTATATTTTATCCTAATCTCTCAAATACATAATCCCACTAAAATAGTTGCAAAAGCTTGTACTCTAATGAAATTCAGGTCTCTCACGTAATTCGCGATCACTGCCTATTTTTTATTCATTGCTTAATTTATTCGAATGTCATCGAATCATTATTTGGTTTCCTATATATTAATATTGCCTACATACTACATTACGCTTACAGATTCATTTAACAACCGCTCCCTTATTCTTAATGGTTTAATGGAAATAACAGGTTATACCTAAACTACCAGTTCACAATACATATTAAGATTGTATGCAGTTACTTTTCAGAATAGAGGATCATAAAAAAACGACCAACTCAGCCAGCAATAACATGTCAGGCTTCGAATACATATAGCAAGGTAACAAAGTTAGTTAATTTTACATATCATGCTATTAAACTGTTCCTTATACATAAATATAATTTTAAAAAACTTACAAAAATCATTGTTCATACGCATAAAATACATCTCAGATCAGTCCTCACATTTCCGTCCTCCTAAGTAATCTAAGTTATAAAATTCTCACTAATGTTTACTACGCTAAAATCACAATGACAAATGTATACCCATTAACCCTTATCCCCGAGTGGCCCCTGGGCCTTGATAAGTGGTGACCCCCCCTATAAAAAATATATCATTTGTACAATTCTCAACAAAAATCCAACTCTTAAACAGTGACTGGTACGGTAGCTCAAACAAATCAAACAGTAGCTACCGGATCTATTCGCTTACTTAAGAACATGCTATGATTTTAGGCACCCCCAATTCGCCACTCGCCTACTATTCATGATACTTGACTTTTACATTTTACACTTTAATTCAAGCCATTCTATATAAAAAATAATTTTATAAAATCAGCAGTAGGTTCTCTACAGTGCAATGAAAACTACAATGTGTTGTGAACTAAGTCACCGTGAGAGGCATCTGAAGCGTCCTCCCGGTGCACCGCGACGAGTACCTAACTAGAGCAGGCAATCAATCGATTTCACTGATTTTTATGATAATAAAAATATGGGAGTGTGAAACATTCGTTGATTATCATTCAATCCCGGACAACGTCGGGTTACTCTGGTAATGATTTAAATAAAACTTTTTCAACGTACGAAAATAATGGAAACGAGAGACTAAAATAGTGTTTACATTATCGACGCCTTCAAACAAAGTTTTTGTGTATTAGCCATTTTTAATGAGCAGACATAAATGTGTTCAATGAATCTATCAAAAGTCAATTACTGATCAGACTTTTACAAATCTTTTCATATAAAAGTTTGTCATTAGTTTGGATTCATATTTAAAATGTAGCGTTCGAAAAATATATATGAGGGGAAAGATCTTTTGTTACAATTCCTTGAAATTTAAACATTATACATGCTGAAGTACTATTTATTTTTATATATATCGTAACTTGATAAATAAAAATCCAAAGAAATTCAATATTATTGTTTTGAAGAAAAATACTATTTCTCATTAATATATACTATAATTTGTTGACTTGTGAAGAAACAAAAGCATTCTAGAAAATAATTAATTTTTAAAAGATTTAAATCATTTAAATTCTATTCTTCCAAAATGTTCAGTTAGAAACACACACACACATACATACATACACACACACACACACACACACACACACACACACACATTTTAATCAAAATTGCAGTAAAGATAATAATAAGTAGAATTACATGCTGGTTTTAATTTTCGTAAAGGGCATAAAATTGTTGCAAAACTATATATATATATATGTGTGTGTGTGTGTGTGTGTGTGTGTGTGTGTGTGTGTGAATATATATCTATATATATGTGTGTGTGTGTGTGTGTGTGTGTGTGTGTGTGTGTGTGTGTGTGTGTGTGTGTGTGTGTGTGTGTGTGTGTTAAAAGTATGTTGTTTTCCTGAGCGTCATTATTATCCAGCATTTTTTAATCTTTTAATATTATTCCCATTTTCCAGGAATGGTTGCCAAATAATTGTTGTTTTCGAAAAACTTCCAGTTTCGTAATAACAAGTGTTTACAAAATAAGTGTACGATACAACATTATCTTTATTTCTTTTCTTTTTTTCTTCTTTTTTCTGTTACCTGGTTTCATGAATTCATTTGATTGGCTCATTGTGACGAGGCGAGATCACGTGTGAGGACATCTTAATGATTTTCTCTGTTATTTTTTCTCTTTTTGTTTTAGGAGAGAGTTGGTTGGAAGCAGAAATGGTCGGTGCAGATTGGCACAGGTAAGCAGCAAAGAACGGAAATAAACAAACTTACCATTTACGATGCGAGGTGAAGAATGGGAACTGTGGAATTTGTTGGGAAACAGAAAGAAAAGAAGTAAAGAAAGAAATAAAGAGAATACGACGACAATAACGAAAAGGGACAAAAAATAACGACATACAGTCATAAAAAGATGCAGGAAGATAGAAATAAACATGAAAACAGAGAAAGTGAAAGACAGAGACAAAGCGATACATAAAGAAAGAAAGAAAGAAAGAAAGAAAGGGGCAGCACAATCGTGAAGAAAACATAATTGATTGGCTTATAAAGACAACGGATGATTAATAATTACATAATGAAAGAAAGAAAGAAAGAACAATATACATAAATATAAAGCGATAGGTTGAACAAGGATTATACATTGAGGAAGAAAGAAAAAAGAAAGAAGAAAGAAAAATGAATGAAATATACATACATCAAAAGAAAGAGAGAGAGAGAGCGCGCGAGAAGATGAGGACATATAACATGAATACATTAGAAATAAAGAAAATAAGAACAAAAAGAAAGAAAACAGAAAGAAAGAGATAGAATAATAAAAAGTGACAAGATGAGGAATGATTAAAGAAAACAAACAAAAGAGAATAAAGAAAAGAGAACAAAACAAAAAACAGTAGGCGTACATAAAGAGAGATGAGGGGGTTAATGCATAAATAAAAAAAATGAAAAAGAAAGAAAGGGGTATAGGAAAAAGTGTGATGATACAAGTACACAGAAAGAATAATAAAGAAAGAGATGGAGACGCGAAGAATAAAGAAAGAAAGGCAAGAAACAGAAAAATTAATATGCACACATATCAAAAAGAAAGAAAGATAAAAAATTTAAACAAAAAAGGAAAATGAGACGTTTAAAAACAATACCAGCAAAGACATTTACGCTTAGCGAGCAAAATTCTATTTCAGACTGTAAATGGCAATTGCTTCATCTTAATAGACGTTAGCCATCTCAATGTTCATGGCCATCCTCGCCACAGTTGCTAGGTGAATCATCAGTGACATCCAAGCCACGTGCATGGGTCCGAAGGTGACTTTTCATGGCATCAGTTGACTTGCACACTCTGCCACATACGTGGCCGAGTGTGCAAGTCAGCTGATGGCTTTCTTATGGTTAATGTAAACGCATCTGATCACAAGCCTCACATTTCCAACTGTTCCACACATCAGGCAAAACTATTGCTTTTTCTCAGCTTTCTCTTGAGCTCAACATGATCGATTCTTTCCCTTTCAAAAACTTCAGATCCACCCCTAATTAGCCGTCTCCATTCAGTCTGGCCTTTCGCTAGTTTCCCAGTTCTGAACAGGAATCTTGAAGGCTTTACGATCGTCTTTTATGCAATCCTTGAAGCGCCTCTTTAGACAAGGACAATGCTGAGGACGTTTCCCAGTCTTAAGCTCACCGTAAAACAACTGCTTAAGCAGCCTCATATCCTCCATTCGATCAACATGACCTGTCCAGTGCGACCGGTCCTCATCACCATCGATTTAATACTCAAACACTCAGCTTTCTTGAGGGTGTCCGTGTCAGGTGCCATTTTATATTCAGAATTCGCCTGAGGCATTTCTGATGAAATACCTTAAGTTACTTTAAGTGCCGACACTGTGTTCTCCAGCACTCTGATGAGTAAAGTAAAAGAGAGAGAACATAGGTCGAGTAAATACTAATCTTGGTTTTTTACAGAGATTCCACAATCACATCACATCCGCTTTTTTAAGTATTCCAAATGCCATGCTGTCCTTCTGAATGTGAAGCCGTATCTCTGCATCCAGTGAGCCATCTCTGGAGACTTACCTATGTACACAAATGTGTCTACAACATTTAGTCTTCTTTCCCTCACATAGATACATGGTTCAATGTATGGAGCATTGGACCAGACTTGAAATACCCACTAATAGACGGACAAAATCTCTTCTAGAGAGATACGTGGGCAATCAAAAGTAACACTAAAGTCTATCCATACATAATAGATAAATTTTATTTATGTCATCATAGAATAAAAAACAATAAAAAAAAGTTAAGAAAAGTTCAAAGAGTATAAACGAAGAAACAGTTGTTTTTGTTCATATGATTTTGTTTTTGTTTTTTTTTACATAGGCACCATCACTTATCAAGGCCAAGAGGCTATTCGAGGATAATGGTTACAGAGTGTACAGTAGAAATTGGACAATATAGTAATCATTAGTAATGGAAATTCGGCAAGTTTGTTAACTTAAGTGGAACGGCTCATCAAAAACTTGTTCACGTTAGACTTGAAGACAACTATATTGTAGTCAACTGGAAAGTAGGAAAACGGAAGACAATTCCATAGGCGTGCAGTTCTAAGAAAGAAGCTTTGTTCATGGAATCTACGTTTAGGTTTAGGCACAGATAAAGAGTGGGGGAAATTGTTGATAGTGTTTTCTGCTAGACGAGTGTTTCTTGTGAAAGTTTGGCGAGGGAGGGGGGACCATAAATTGGAGCTCAGTCGAACACTTACCATGAAAATAACGATAAAGCAGAGACAAACTCGCAAAATCGCTTCTGTGAGAAAGAAGTTGCAGGAAAGAAAAAAGGACATCTCATACGAGGCTACAAAGTCTATTTTGAACTCTATCAGGGCAGGACAAGTCCTTTCTAGCAGCTCCTGACCAGATGTGGCAACAGTACTTTAGCCTTGGACGTACCTGGCTCTTATATAGATAGAGAATTGCATCAGCAGTGAGATATCTACTGGATCGATAGAAGGATCCCACCATTTTTCCAGCGGCCTTGGCAACGGATTTAATGTGTTCCATTTCAGATCAGGAGTAAAGGTCAAGCCCAGAAGCTTGTCAAAACATGAGGCCTCCCCAAGACGAGAGCCATTCATTTCAATTGATGCCAGATGGGGATCAGAACGTTGATGATGTAAAGATGAAAGCTTGGTTTTAAATGCATTAAAAGTAACATGCCACATCTTTCCCCATTGTACCACTTGCTCAAGATCAGATCAGAGAGAATCAGAGAGAACTTTGTCGTTTACGGTCTTAGATGTGCTACCATAGATAGTAGTGTCATCAGCATAAATGTCTAGAAATGATGTAAGGATGTGATTTGGAAGATCATTAATGTAGATCAGGAAAAGAGTTGGGCCCAGGATGGACCCTTGAGGGACTCCAGCATTAATATTGTGAGTTTCTGATTTTTGTCCATCAACTACTATTCTTATGAACCTATCAGAGAGAAATAATTTAATAATTGAGAAGACATTTCCAGCTATGGTATAGCAGGAAATCTTGTGAAATAAACCTTTATGTCATACCCTATCAAAGGCCTTTGATATGTAAAGAGCAATTGCCCTAGAAAGGTTGCCTTCATCGTGAGATTTGCTAATCCTATGAGATATAACTGTAAGCACATTTGCTGTAGATCTAGCAGAACGGAAACCATATTGTGTGTCACTAAGAAGGTTATTTTTGCTGAGATGGTTGATTACTTCTCTATTTAACACAGATTCCAGCAACTTACTCATGATGCACAGGAGACTTATTGAGAGGGGGATGAGCGATCACCTGAATTCTTAAATACAGGACATACTGATGAGATTTTCCAGGGTGGTGGGAGCAATTCTCCTTAAGACAACATTTAAACAGTTTTGTAAGTATGGGCACAAGTTCTGGTTGAACTTTTTGAGTACTATAATTGGAATACCGTCAGGGCCGGTTGCTTTACCGGAATCAAGTTTTTTGATTAGCTTGGCAACATCACGTATAGATATTTGTATATCACATAGCGTGTTTTTGGATACAGGAGGAAATATTGCGGGTTGGCGGCCTTGATCGCAAAGGGTAGAATTAGCTGCAAAGTTCTTGGCAAAGAGTTTGGCATTGTCTGATGTTGACGAGATTACCTCAGGTCCATTGATGATAGTTGGCATAAAGCACACACTTCTATTCAGGATCCTTTTTTTTTTTTTTTTACATAGGGGTCACCACTTATCAAGGCCTAGAGGCCATTCAGGGATAAGGGTTATTGCGTGTACAGTAATCAATGAGATAGTATTGTAGTAATCATTAGTATTGGAGATTTGATAGAGTGTCTTATGTAAGGGGCGGTTTGTCAGGAATTTGTTTATGTTGAATTTGAAGACATCCAAGTTGTAGTCAGGTGGGAAACAGGCAAACGGAAGAGAGTTCCACAGTCGTGCACTTCTGAGAAAGAAGCTCTGCTCATGTAATCTACGTTTGGATTTAGGCACAGATAAAGAGTGGGGAATTTATTGACAGTAGTTTCAGCCAGACGGGTGTTTCTCGTGAAAGATTGGCAAGGGGGGACGAGAGATTGGAGCTCAGATGAGCACTTGCCATGGAAATAACGATAAAACAAAGACAGGCTCGCAATATCTCTTCTGTGGGAGAGAGGTTGCAGGGAAGAGAAAACAGCATCTCCCGCTAAACTACAAAGTCTATTTTGTACTTTGTCAAGGCATGATAGGCTATTTTTAGCAGCTCCTGCCCAGATGTGGCAGCAGTACTCCATCCTTGGACGTACTTGGCTTTTATACATTTTATATATTTAGTGAGATATCTTCTGGAACGGTAGAAGGATCCCACAATTTTCCCAGCGTCCTTGGCAACAGACCTGATGTATGTGTTCGATTTCAGATCAGGAGTAAAGGTTAAACCCAGAAGCTTGTCAAAACATGGAGCCTCCCCAATACGAGAGCCATCCATTTCAATTGATGCCAGATGGGGATCAGAGCGTTTATGATGTAAAGATAGAAGCTTGGTTTTGGATGCATTAAAACTGACCAGCCACCTCTTCCCCCACTCTATCACGTGCTCAAGATCAGAGGAGAGAGAATTAGAGAGAACTTTGTCATTTACGGCCTTTGATGTGTTGCCATAGATGGTCGTGTCATCAGCATAGATGTCAACGAATGATGTAAGTATGTTTTTTGGGAGATCATTGATGTAGATCAGGAAGAGAGTTGGGCCCAGGATGGACCCCTGAAGGACTCCAGCATTAATACTGTGGGCCTCTAATTTCTACCCATCAACCACTACTCTTATGAACCATGGCTGGCTGTTAGGTTTTTGTTGGAATTTTTTAGATGGTATGAATCGGTCTATGCCAACAATTAACCATTTGGTCAGGTCTGATACTATAGAGGACACATCCTTTTTAAACATGGAATGCAGAGGTAGGTCAGATATGAATGTACGGAAGCTATCCCAGTCAGCCATAGAGTATCGATATACAGTACAGTGGAGGGGTACGTCTGAAGACTTATTACATTTCATTTTTGTCTTAACTGCTACAACAGAGTGGTAGGAGGATCCTAGAGGAAATAGAACAGAACATGAACATAGCTCAGGGGAAGTTGTGAGGAAAAGGTCTAGAAGGCTTGCATATTGACCGGTAGTATCGGGCACATGGGTGGGTTCATGAACAATCTGAGTGAGGTCATAAGCAGTGGCAAAATCATGGCAGAACCTTCCCTCATCATCGATTTGATTTGAGTGGGTCAGCCATTCCTCATTATGGACATTGAAGAATGTGAATGTTAGCCGAATGATGAGCAGACAGTATGTGGTCAATTTTCTCAGATATGCTCTTAAAGATAGTAACCCCACTGTTTTGGGGACGATAGAGGGCAAATATAAATGCAGTGGTGTAAGCTAGTGCAACCCGGAAGCACATATAAGGTAAATTAGGGTCTTCTCTGGAGATATCCCTACCACATGGAAAGCCATCTTTGATGTAGGCATATATTCCATGCCCATGGCGATCTTGAAGGTCAGATTTGGATGTTAAGATAGAGTATCCTTTAATTATGAATTCGTCTAGGGAAGTGGTTGGCCCTATGCCAGTTTCACTTAGAAAGAATATGTTCGGTTTTGTCTACTGTAATTGGGTTTCAACCTCTGGAAGGTTGGAACGTAGACCCCTGATGTTGGAGAAGGAGAACTGGTAGTAGGGGTCTATGTTGGAGGATGGGGTTCTATGTTTATTCGTGTTTTTTTTTTTTTTGAGATTTTTCATGTCGAGGTTTTGGGATTTGTGGAGCAGGTCGGTAGACTTGGTTGGAGCAGGACAGAGAGGGAAAGTAAGAGAGAAAAAAACAAGAAATTTTTTTTTTTTTTGTAGCTCATGATAAGGTAAGACCATAACAATTACCCACTAGTATGGCATCGAGAGGCCCTACCAGAAACTACTGTATGGTTTAGAGTCCATTCACCAAATGGCAATACAGCAGCCCCGGTACTTTGCACCTGCTGATAGGACAGCCTCCTTAGTGGTTATTCCAAGGTTCAGGTCCCTGACTATCAGGCGGATAACGTCAGCCCAGATGAAACATTTACCTCCAGCACCCTTACTAGTGACATGACTACAAGGACAGATATAGAAACAAATTTTCCGACATCTCAGACTACTGTTTACAAAGTGCTACCGACCTGGAGATCAGCTTTTTCTTCGCCCTTTGTCAGAAAAATCTCTCATTGGAAATGAGGACTGAAGGACAAAAAAGGAGAAGCGAGGGTTGCTGGAGCTGCCGATAACACATCCACATGCATTATCTACTCTCCATTAAAAAAAAAAAAAAAAGGTGAGAAGGACTTATTAATATCTACTTAGTATAAGTCCGTCGCCCCATTCCCATCTTAGACTAGTACTTGAAGATAGTCTCCCCTCCCATGTTAATGCACGGATACTTTTTGCCTTTATCAAGGTCGAGCTGGGATGTTAAACCGTTCCAGCTCCACCCCATAATAAATATGCTATAATGGAACTTTTATCAAATTGGAAAGTCTGTTTATTTTTAACCTGTTTAAAAATCTGGTTAAGTGAAGTAATGTATACTTTAGAAGAAAAAAAATAAAGCTGCATGTTTTTGAGTTCAGATAATATGCAAATATAATTTGCGGAATGTTCAATTTCATGGGAGACTTTTTTTTCTCTCGTTTTAAATATAAGAAAAAGTATTGGTTAATAATAGTATATTTGACAAAAAAGATTTAGGAAAAAGATAAAAAGAAACCAAGACAAATATTCAGGATTAAAGTCAAATCTGGAATAAGAAAAAAGAAAAAAACAAAAAAGTAAAACATGTTAGTGTTTTTAGATTTGTAGACTTGAAAAGTTACGAATAGAAAAGTTTCTTAGCTTTTGGGACTGCAGAGTTCGACTTAGTTTGGAGTTCATAGCCTAAAAAGGAGGGATGCTAGCCAGTCAGTCTGCTTTTATGCTGATATTTAAAGGGTATGTTGGGTGGCAGTGGTGGTGGGTGATTTTGGTGAGTTCTGTATTTTTATTTATTTCTTTTAAATTCAACATTGAATTATCTATCTCAAGCCAGAATGTTCGAATATTCCAGCTCCACCCCATAATAAATATGCTATAATTGAACTTTTATCAAATTGAAAAAGTCTGGTTATTTTTAACTCGTTTAAAAATCTGGTTAAGAAGTAATACCTTTAGGGTTACGTATTAAGTTTAGACTAGCTAGAAGTCATGCATACTTTAGAAGAAAAAAAATACGCATGTTTTTGAATTCAGATAATATGCAAATATAATTTGGGGAATGTTCAATTTCATGGGAGACTTTTTTTCTCTCGTTTTAAATATGAGAAAAAGTATTGGTTAATAATAGTATATTTGACAAAAGAGATTTAGGAAAAAGATAAAAAGAAAACAAGAAAAATATTCAGAATTAAATTCAAACCTGGAATAAGAAAAAAGAAAAAAAAAATTTTGCTATTTGCCAAAACTGGTGGGAATCAAGCCGCTGCTCAGCTACTTTGGACTTGACGGACTGAGCATACAAGTCTCTTGCGTTCTTTCTTACTTTCTTACAGTGGTTGCTGGCAGTCCTGAAAGCGGCTTTAGTTTCCATACATCTATTACATTGGAAGCAATGGAAAAGTGATTTCTGTGTGCAATGGCAACAGCACATTCTGGAGAGAACCATGGCTGACTGTTAGGGTTTTGCTGGAATGTTTTCGAGGGTATGAAACGGTCAATACCTACAATTAACCATTCTGTCAGCTCTGATACTATAGAGGACACATCCTTTTTAAACATGGAACGCAGAGGTAGATCTGATATAAATGTACGGAAGCTATGCCAGTCAGCCATAGAGTATCGATATACCGTACGATGGAGAGGTACATCTGAGGACTTATTACATTTCATTTTTATCAACTGATACAACAGAGTGGTCGGAAGATCCAAGTGGAGACAGAACAGAGCTGAACACAGTTCAGGGCAAGTTGTGAGAAAAAGGTCTAGGAGACTTACATACTGGCCGTCAGTATCGGGCGCACAAGTGGATTCGGGAACAATATGAGTGAGGTCATAAGCAATGGAGAAATCATGACAGAACCTTCCGCCATCATCGGTCTTGTTTGAGTGAGTTAACCATTCCACATTGTGAACATTGAAGTCCCCACAGATATGAATATTAGCTGAAGGATAAGCAAATAGGATGTGGTCACTTTTCTCAGATATGCTTTTTTTTTTTTTTAAATTCAATTTTCACCCCAAACAAGGCACAGTGCCACTTTGAAGCAGGGGGCTACTATCAGGGACTTAATTAGCAGGGCCATTATGAAGGGAGATGAGTAGAAAGATGTTTGTTCACATTACACTTGAACTTCTGCATATCAGTACAGTTGGGAAAGCATAATCCCGGAAGGGAGTTCCAAAGACTTGCAGTTCTAGGGAAGAAACTATTGGAGTAAAAGGCTTTATTGCACCTAGGGATCTCTACTGTAAAGGGATGAGACTTACTAGTTTGTCGGGTTTGTCGGGGGTAGTTACGTCGGGAGGTACAAGTGTTTGCAGTTCGTCAGAGCATTCACCATTAAAGTATTTGTAGAACAGGCAGAGGGATGCAACATCTCGTCGATGGGACAGAGGCTGAAGCCAAGATGACAGTTCAGGACCTATCAGGTTGGCGACTCTCTTTTGAACCCTGTCCAGGAGCGAGAGACAAGCAGAAGATGCACCAGCCCAGATGTGACAACAGTACTCCATACATGGGCGAATGGTGGCCTTATAGAGGTACAGGATATTGTCAGGCGTAAGTAGTTTTCTAGCGCGGTAGAGGGAGCCAACCTTTCTTGCAGCAGCCTTGGCAATGCTCTCAATGTATCTATTCCAGTTCATATGCTTTTAAAGATAGTAACTCCACTGTTGTGGGGGCGATAGAGAGCAAATACAAACGCAGTAGTTTGAGCAAGTGCAACCCGGAAGCACATATAGGGTAAGTTAGGATCTTCTCTGGAGATATCCCTACCACATGGAAAGCCGTCTTTTATATAGGTACATATTCCATGCCCATGGCGATCTTGGGAGTCAAATTTGGGAAGTTAAATCAAAGTATCCTTTAATTACAAACTCATCTAGGGAAATAGTCTGTCCAATGCCAGGTTTTGCTTAGTAATAATATGTCTGGTTTAGTCTTCTGTAATTGGATTTCAACCTCTCGAAGGTTAGAATGTCGACCCCTGATATTTGAGAAGGAGACATGGTAGTGGGGGTCTACATTAGACGGAGATCCGGGTTTAATCGTGTATTTTTTATTGAAACTTGTTAGATTATTTATAAACAATCGCCATATCTACAAAGAGCGTTCAATAAGTAATGCACTTGACCCACTGCCAATTATCTGATCTAGAGTAAAGTTTGCATGTGCAATGATTTATATTTCTATGGGTTGTGTAACAAATTGCAACTCTGAACTAATTGTGATTTATGTTTACAGGTGTTTGAACTAAGTAAGCTGTGAAATGAAGCCTGTTGAGTGTCACACTGTGACCTGTTTTTTTTTTTTAAGTTTGTTTTTTGAAATGTTGTACACCACAAGAAACTTTCAATGAAATGAAAGAAACATATAGTAATGTTGTCCTATAATATAACCTTGTAAAACGCTGGTATCATAAATTCAAACATGGCCAAAAATCTGTGAAAATAGCTTCCAGATCTGGTTGTGTCCCTTCTGACATTAATAAGACATTTGTTAGTTAATTTTAGGCTCTTGCAAGATAATGTTCTGGTCTACAACGTGCATGTCGCCAGACCAGAAGCACAGGCGTGTAGTTATTAAATCCTTCCTCATCCCTTAGTCTTCTGAGATTGCACCTTCTGACTTTCACCCCTTCTGAACCATGAAGTTATTTTAGAAATGAAAGCGTTTCCCAGATGATGCAACATTTATTTCAGAAGGATGACCAACCTGGGTTATTCTACAAAAACTGTCTCCAGAATCGCGTTAAACAATGTGAGAAATGGTTCATATGTAGAAAAAGACTAACTGAGTTTTTTTTTTTTTTTTTTTTTTTTTTTTTTTTTTACACGGTGGTCACCACTTATCAAGGCCCGGAAGCCACTCAGGGATAAGGGTTATTGCAAGTACAGTACGTTAGTGTGGAGATTTGAAAGTGTTTACTTAAGGGGGCGGTTCATTAGGAATTTGTTAACGTTGGACTTGAAGACATCCAAGTTGTAGTCAGGTGGGAAGCAGGCAGACGGAACAGAGTTCCACAGGCGTGCAGTTCTAAGAAAGAAGCTTTGTTCATGGAATCCACGTTTTGATTTAGGCACAGATAAAGAGTGAGGGAAATTTTTCACAGTGGATTCAACTAGACGGGTGTTTTTCGTGAAAGATTGGCGAGGGGGGGGCCAGAGATTGGAGTTCAGACGAGCACTTGCCATGGAAATAACGATAAAACAAGGATAAGCTCGCAACGTCTCTTCTGTGGGAGAGAGGTTGCAGGGTAGAGAAAAGGGCATCTCCCACTAAGCCACAAAGTCGATTTTGTACTCTGTCAAGGCAGGATAGGCTGTTTTTAGCAGCTCCTGCCCAGATATGGCAACAGTATTCCATCCTTGGACGTACTTGGCTTTTATATAGATAGAGAATTGCATCAGTAGTGAGATATCTTCTGGAGCGGTAGAAGGATCCCACCATCTTTCCAGCGACCTTGGCAACAGACTTGATGTACGTGTTCCATTTCAGATCAGGAGTAAAGGTCAAACCGAGAAACTTGTCAAAACACGGGGCCTCTCCCAGACGAGAGCCATCCATTTCAATTGATGCCAGATGGGGATTAGAGCGTTGATGATGTAAAGATAGGAGTTTGGTTTTAGATGCATTAAAGGTAACCAGCCACGTCTTCCCCCACTGAACCACGCGCTCAAGATCAGAGGAGAGAGAATCAGAGAGAACTTTGTCATTTACAGCCTTTGATGTGTTGCCGTAGATGGTCGTGTTACTGCTATGAAAAGTGGGCCAGCGATATTACTTATTGAATACCCATCATAGTAATTCATGATTGTGTAGTTTGTCGAGTTGCCAGTAATAAAAAAAATACCACCAAAGTTTATTTATTCGCAAAACGTTTGTGTAGTAGTGTTATTACTGCCAAGGGTTCGTTTTACAAGCTGAGTCTCTCACTGATCCATATATTTGATTTATCGTTTATATAGTCAATACGAACAGGTGCTCGGCTGCCAGAGGTCATTCCTTCCGAATGGTTGAAGTGTGATATAGATAACTAATCGAGATTAAGTATGTTGGTAGAACTAACGGGTCAGTTTTGAGTATTTTAATCAAATAGACATTGAATATCGTACAGAGATTGTTTCTCTGTTGTCTGATACTAATGCTGCCGTTGTTGTTGTTGTTGTTGTTGTTGTTGCTGCTGCAGCTGCTGATACTGGAAAAGGGATTCCACAAATTCTGTTTCACATTTAAGCGCAACATATCACACTCAAACGTTGTGAATTGACGACAACGACGAGAGCGTTTAAAAACGTACAAAATGAACAAAATTAAAAAAGAAACTTTGAGCAATTATTTATTCATGTTTTTTTTTGTGTGTACAAATATTTAAAAACTGAACACTATTAACAAAATAAAATAATTTATATTAAACATTATTTATCCATGAGTGGCTTCTGGGCCTTGATAAGTGGTGACCTTTATGTAAAAAAAAAAGAGGTATTGCCTCTTGCTTATTACAATGATTTCAATGCTTCTGTATCATTTTTCTTGCTTGAAATGCAGTGTTCTTTCCATCAGAAATAATACATTATACACAAAATTCGGATTTTTCCATTGTTTGGGAATTTTCTATCAGTAGCTTCACTTAAATAACTTTAAGTTATAAACAAATAGTCTGATTAGACTCAAATTTCGACATGTGCTATTTGAAGGTTAGTACTTTATAAAAATCACGTGGATTTTCTATTCGTGAGTAAATGTGTATGTCAGGTATGTCTGTTATAACAAATCACTTAATGACATCTTGAAATGTGGTCTGTGATAGCGGTCAATGTCAAGCATTTTAAACACGCGTGGTGTTCATGTGGTAAAACCTATCAGTCAAGGGCTGGTTTACTAAACCGCATGATATTCTATAGCAGCAATCAACTAGGCAAGCGTCAAACAGGAATGGAACATAGCCACGTACAATCGGAAGCTAGTGAACTTGTACGTCATATTTGCAGTTAGATTCGTAAAAGTAAATATGGGCTGCTGAGCAGTTGCGCAGGGATAGCCGTCTCTGAAGAAGTATCACACACACACACACACACACACATATATACATATATGTGTGTGTGTGTGTGTGTGTGTGTGTGTGTGTGTGTGTGTGTGTGTGTGATTATTTATAATTTATAATTATTGTTGCCACTTCCAAAAAATCTTAAAGTTGAGAAGTTCTGGTTTTGATTGTGCCATTTAAAAATATTATTCAAAGTTGATTTATTTAATTTACTTTCAATTTAATTTATATCTAATTTAATCTATTTTCAATTATTATTAGCCGATACTAATCGCCTTTAAAAAGGGAAGTAAATTTATTTATTCAAGCTGTGAGAGTTAGTTCCCCTTTAAACTATGAGAGTTATTTCCCATTTAAATTGCATAGACTGAAATGGTTGTGTTTTATGCTTCCATAAATCGAACATGTGGTTCACTTTTAGGAAAGTCGTAAAAAGTTAAGATATTCAGTGTATCTTAATTAGTATATGACTAGACCCTATATGTTACAACCTGGCAATGCTGGGTACATACATCTAGTATTCTATATTTTTGTACTCTTATTCATCCTAAACAAGACACAGTGCTACGTGGACGTAAGGGACTACAATTTTTGAACATATCTAAATGGGCACTATGTAAGAAGTTTAGCAATGAGATATCTGTTCACATTACATTTGAACTTCTGCATTCCAGTACAACCAGAGAAAGAAGGAGACCAGGAGGGAATTCCCAAATCTAGCAGTTCGAGGAAAGAAATTATTAGAGTAGAAGGCTTTCTAGCATCTAGGGATCTCTACGATGAAGTGGTAGGATTTTGCTGCCTGTCGGGTTAGTCGGGAGTACCTAGTCCATCGATGCTAAATGCTATGAGTTCATCAAAACCCATTCCATTAAATTACTTGTAAATGAAGAACAAACGAAAATAAACTATATAGAATCCATATCTATATAAATAAAACAGTAGCTGTGTGTGTCTGTGTGAAAATATTTAACCGATAAACTCTTAAACTACTAGTCACACTAGTCAATACTAGTAACACTGAAATTAACAGGAAATAGTAGTTATAGACCAAGGATGATTTATAACGAGTAAAATCTTTGTTTGGATGGATGAATAATGTGTACAAAAATATGTCGTCAAGTTAAAATGTTCACTTCAACTTGCCGACATATTTTTTTTTATTTTTACGCATGCACAAATTCATTCATAGCTTGAAGTGGTTTAATAATAAATCTTTCTTATCTATCCGCTGATACCTCAAACTGTAGGGAACACGGCTGGAGCATTAAATGTTTTGGTTTCAATTCTAGTTGATGGCACCAAAGTCATTTTTTTTTTAAAGTTTTGAAATTAGTGCCATATATTAGGCACAATTCACTAGAAAATTGTCTTTGTAATAATAAATACGAAATCTGCATGAATTAAAATATATTTAAGCGTATTTTACGACCAGACGACCCCCCGCCCAGGTTAGCATTAAATATGTTTGAATAAAAATTCTTTATGTGAACCAAAAGTAAATGGATTCTTGGGTTTCTCGGTTTGCTTTGTGGAAATCTGTTCAGTAACTTAGCTTAATCGTATTAACACTCTCTATGTAAAAGAACTGGAGATAGTTGACTATTTAAAGTACCTTTAAGCCATCATGAGTGAGGAAGGACCAAAGACTGAAACCCTGGCAAAAGTGGCAGAAACAGCAGTATCGATGACAAAACTGGATACCATATTAAAAGACAGAAACATAACTCTCGGAACCAAGGTGAAGCTACTAAACGCACTAGTCATCTCCATCATCCTTTATGCGTGTGAGGCATGGACACCAAACGCAAACTACAAAGGAGAATCCAAGAAGTAGTCAGAAGACTTCTTGGCGTCTCACACAGGAACCATGTCGCCAACAGTGAAATCCGCAGAAAAGTCATGCAACAAGGGCATCACTATGAAGACCATGATGAAAAATAGAAAACTCAAATGGTATGGGCACGTTACACACTCAGAAGGATTTGCGAAGATCAGCTTGCAAGGAACAGTCCAGAAAAGAGGACGAGGTAGACAAAAGAAAAAGTGGGCCGACAACATCCTTGATTATACAGTGAAAAGCTTCGATGTTACGCAAGCACTCGTCCACAATCGAACCTCGTGGAGTCAGCTGATCCACCGTTCATCCACTATGGATTTCCCCTATGACCCTGATGGTCTATGGGGCCAGTAACATTATCAGTAATTAACGAACACAAG
Source organism: Euprymna scolopes (assembly GCF_053919585.1). Classification (NCBI taxonomy): domain Eukaryota; kingdom Metazoa; phylum Mollusca; class Cephalopoda; order Sepiida; family Sepiolidae; genus Euprymna; species Euprymna scolopes. Next base: position 36,934,095 of record NC_136488.1, read on the forward strand.
AGAAAGCAACAACATTGGATGGGAGTTAGACCATGATCTTTTAGCTAAAAGCAAAGTGTAGTATATGTTCTGATGCTACACTTTATCTGCTTTGTTCTCGGTTAGTTAAGAACTCCTTCTAGACTGAGAGAATTTTAATTTTTGTTTCAGTTCAGAGTTCGCCTTTTGGGGAGCTGAATTTTCTCCACTCTAAAAACCCATCATGGGTCTAACTCTGTCCTCGTAGGGATGCAAGTAAATAAGAACATCGGAGTGAATTAACAAAGATACAAACGAGAAGTTAAACAAAGAGATAGGGATGAAGGTGTAAGACGAAATAAAAGATACGAGAGAACAAGGAAGACAAGAAAAACGGATTCCGAGAGAAAGTACAAAAGAAATATAACCTCACCATCCATTATGGCAGCCCAGTCTATTAACACATCGTTAAAGACCAAACAAAAAGAAGAAAAAGAAGAAGAAGCAGCAGCAGCAGAAGCAGTAGTAGTAGTAGTAGTAGTAGTAGTAGTAGTAGTAAAAGAAGAAGCTGCCAACAGTTACATACAATAAAACAAATGACTGCATCCAACTGCCAAATCAATGTGTCATTTGATATGCATTCTATCTTTCTCGCTGACAAAGATTTGGCTCATAGTTGTGTCTCTTCATGTGCTTGCAGCTATCACTGTAGACGTTATCACCTTTCTCAGCAATCAATGACATTGCCTATTGTTATTGTTATTGGGTCTCAAGATTTGCGCTTACCACGTATTAATATATAACACTGACAACAGTTCTACAATTCTACAATTCTACAATTGCTCCTGTATTATCTGCTTTACAAGTACTTTAATGAAATATGCTCTGATGAAGTTATAGAACTTGTGTTCCCTCGACGTACATGCTATCATATAACTTGACTAGCAGCAAAATTTCACTCCTTCATTATTGAGGTACCTAGATGCTACTCTAATAGTTTCTTCCTTCGGACTGCTAGACTTTAGAATTTCCTCCCTATTCTCTGCTTCCCTAACTGTATTAACCTGCAGAAGTTTAAATTTAATGTGAACAGACATCTTGCTGCTCAACTCTCCCAGAGTCTCTAGTCTATTTGAGATAGTCTCTGTGGAGTTGTGTTGGGCAACAAAATATCTGTTCACATTACATTTAAACTTATGCAAGTTAATGCAGCCATAGAAGCAGGAAATAGCGAGGGAAGTACTATGAGTTCATCAGAGCACATTCCATTAAAGTGCTTGTAAAACAGGCGCAGGGATGCAACAATGCGGTGATAGGACAAGGGTTTGAGCTTGGCCGATAGTATGGGAATCTATTAGATTCGAGACTCTTTTTTGGGGCCCTGTATAAGAGTGAGAGACTAGTGGTAGATGAACCAGTCAACAGCAACAATACTTCATATATGGGCGAATTGTAGCTGTGTAAAGATATAGTATACTCTTTGATGTGATGATAAAATTTGGGTAAAGAAATTCAACCTAGAAAATCCTTTTTCTGTGCCTTTGGGAGCATACATAATAATGCAGACAATGCTGTCTGGTTGTTTTTTTTTTAATTATTAACTCTCTCAGGAATACATTCTCAGACCAGAACTTTGGGCTCTACTGAGATAGCAATTTGTGCCTTCCCCATGCTTGTGATGCAAAAACTTTAGATAGACTCAAACAAAAATTAATATTCAACTTTGATAGTTTGATATAAAAGATAACCATAAATATTAATCTTTCTAACATTAAATTCTAAGACGTAAGCTTAGATTTAATAAGTAACAACTTTAAACTCTATTATAATTCAAATGAACAACTTAGGTTGATAAATACTCAATTTTCTTGTTCTTAAAAATATAGTCCCAAAGTCGCAGAATTTCTAATCTACCATTTGATCGTAGTATTTTTAGATAGATCCTCGGTGTATTTTTATATGCGTAAATGTATTTTATTTACGAATTAATTTTAGAAAGAATTAACTACCAATAGTAAATATGAAATGGCATTCGAAGGAAACAATAGTCCCCAAACCGCCATAAATGAAGAAGATAAAGTGCTATTTCACCAAACTCTACAAAACTAACATTCGTCCATGCATGTAGTATTGATGCTACATATAGGCTGATACATCCACCACTAGTCTCTCCATCTTAGACATAAGTCAAAAAAGAGTCTCCTATCTAATAGGTTCCACACTATCAACCAATCTCCAGTGCCTGTTCTACAAGTACTTTGATGAAATGTGCTATGATGAATTCATTGCACTTGTACCCCCTCAATGTTGAATCTCCCGACAAACCTGTTTAGCAGCAAAATCCTACCCCTTCGCTGTAAAGGTTCCTAGATGCTTATCGGGTTTGTATTACTGTACACATAGATTCGAAAAAGTTGTCAAAAAACAAATATATAACAAATAAATGTTATCAAAGGCAAGATAAGTTACTTTTCTGCCAAACTGGATATATTTTTCGTGTTTTTATTCAATGTAACATATTTATTCAGCTCGAAAAACATACAGTGTTTACCGATGTATTCGAAAATTCAAGATGGCGTCTCACACCCTCTTTAACACCGTAAGTTTGGAAAAAGGTGTTATAAATAAAAAAACTATACAAAATACTATTAAAAACCCGCCGAATATATGTCAACCTATGTCACAGTAACATGTATTGAGCGAGTTTTTAACAGTATTTTATCCGGTTTTTTATTTATAACATCTTTTCCCAAACTTACCGTGTTAAAGAGAGAATCAGACTCCATCTTGAATGTTCCAATACATCGGTAAACACTGTATGGTTTTCGAGCTGAATAAACATGTTACATTGAATAAAAACACGAAAAATATATCCAGTTAGGTAGAAAAGTAACTTATCTTGCCTTTGATAACATTTATTTGTTATATATTTGTTTTTTGACAACTTTTTCGAATCTATGTGTACAGTAATACAAACCCCGCCTGTTTTTTCAGAGAGGGTATTTTTTTTTTTTTTTGCAGGAAACAAATCATAAAGTCAAACTTTTTATAATAAAAGTTAAATTGAAATATACTGCAAATTAAACATCACAATAATTGGTGCAACATATTTTGAAATTAGAAAAATAAAAAACAAAAAAAAACTTTGTTTTAGCATGTTAAAAGTATTTAGGTTGGTAGATAATTAAATTCTACTGTATTGATATAGTTTTTTTTTTTTTGCTGTTGTTTCTTGCTTATTATAATTTTCGACTAAATACTTCTAAATTTCGTATTTTAAACTAAACTTCGAAGGTTGGAATGCCCCCCCCCACCTAAAATGTACTTGGAAAAATCGATTTTATAGCGAGATTTAAGAATTGTTAGCCGAAAAAAAGGTGAAAAACAAAACAAATAATCAATAAATAATTGTTACCAAAGGCAATAAATGCTACTTTTTTTTTTTACTTACATGAATGAATTTATTTTATGTTTTAAAGTTTTTTCAAGCGCTTGCGGGTGTGTGGGTGCGAAATACCTCCAGATTTTCTAGAATTTCCCGCTAGATTGTAAACGAAATCTCCAGATCTAGCAGGAAAACCACTAAATTAGAAACACTGGTCACGTGACAGGAAGCGGTAATAAATAATTGTCCCTAAATAAAAAAAATCGCCTATCGGTACAAAGAAATCCACCTATTTATCATAGAAAAATTAAGTATAATGTTATAATTAAAAAGAAATATATTAAAACACACATGGATATAGTAAACATATTATACCAAAACGTGGAAGCCATCCGTCCAGTGGTTTTTTAGACAATTAATTCCGAACGAACCAACAGTTACATTTATATATATATACTAGCTGTACCCTGCCACGCGTTGCCGTGGCTCAAATTGGTGCAATGGAAAAAGTTCCAAAATGAGAAAAAGCATGTTTCTTATAGGTTTAAATTTCCATTTTGCATGGGTACACAGTTTTTGTTGTTCCATTTTCTTAGCTGATATAGAGATTTTCCAGTTTGGTGACTCTTGAATATGTAACATAAATTGTCCATGTGAAAAAACAGTCAGTGTGTAACTGTAAGGCCCACAATTGTAAAGATTGTTTCCTGTGCTTTGTTGATGGTTATTGCAAATGACAATAAAATTGGAAAGTGCAATTTGCTAAAGTGTAATGATGTATCCGGTGGAATCATAGGAATGCATGGAATGAAGATATATTCATCTGTGAAAGGTCCTGTTAAGATTGCTGTTTCTATGATATTGTTTGTTATTTTTTTTTTTTTTACTGCAAGCTATGTGCCATTGCAAAGCTTGGATTGGTTTATATTTCACAACATGATAATTAGTACACCAAATTTCAGTTACAATACATGCGGTGGCATCCCTGGCAAATATAACTGTTGGATAATTAACCACTTTATCTGCTTTCACAACAGTGTCGATGGATTTGTATTTGACTACCTCACTTGGAATTTTACATTTAATTATAGCGTTAAGTTCATGGGCATCTTTGTATTGACCTGCAAGAATAGCTCATTCACTCAGTCAAATGGAATTCTTATATTTTGAATATCTGCAAAAACCTTTTAAACTAACTATTCTTTTGATGAAATAAAATTACAGAAATTACAGAAGTTAAAAGTCAAAGAATTTTGCCCTTAACTCTGATCAGCTGGCACTTTTTCGTACCCAATTTCCCACAAGTGATGCAAAAGTTTTTGTGCGGATCGAACAGTCTGCAACTGTACATGCATATTTTGAGTTAAGTTTAATGTCTTCACATGGAACAAAAAAGTAGAGTATTTGAGGCAAGCATTTATTTCATCTGCTGGTGTTGATTGAAGAATAACAGGTAACATTTGTCTGAAATCTCCTGCAAGCAATATTACTGCATTCCCAAATGGTCTGACATTGCCACGCAAATCTTGCAAGGATCGACCAAGAGCCTCAAGTGATTTTTTGCGTACCATTGTGCATTCATCTTAAACAATAAGTTTGCATTTCTGCAATATTTTTCCCCATATTGGATGTTTTGGAGATGTCGAACATGAGATTTTTGAAAAGTTGAATGTTTTAAAGTAGAATAAATAATTCTTCTACTTGGCAGCAAGGTTGCAGGTATTCCTCATGCAGCAAGGGCTAAGGCTATGTCATTTTGTTACCAAATGGCTGCCAAAATCAATTTAATTAGAAAGGTTTTACCAGTTACTTCTGGTGCTGTTCAAGGTAGCAGTAATTTCCAAATAACTTCTATTCTCACAGTCAGTAAATTAGGTGACTAAAATAGGATTTATCCATGTTTTGACAATGCCTTATTCACTGTAATTAATTTAGGAGACTAAAATAGGATGAGGGATTAGAGATGGACAGATAGAGAGGAAGATATATAGATAGAAAAGAGACAGTGAGAGGAAAATAGAGAAAGAGAAGGAGATAGAGAGATAAAGGGATTGATAGACAAACAGAGAGAGAGAGGTGGAGTGTTAGAAACAGAGAGGGATGAAACAGAGGAAAGGAGAGAGATAGAGGGAGTTAGAGAGAGAAAGGGGCTCAAAGAGAGATGGAGAGGGTGATATAGAGAGAAAGATATATATATATATATATATATATATATATATATATATATATATATATATATATGTATCATGTACAAAGTATATGCATACAAAACAAAGTAATCTACAAACGAATCGTTACAAAAAGAAAACGATTTCAGCATAAAATAACTCAACGGCAATCGACACGCAGTAAAACTGAACAATTAATGAAATATAAAGCTAAGAATAGGACATGTACTCTTATACTAACTGTGGTGTTTACTTACTTGCTTATTCAACCTCATTTATGATTCGTTTTGCTTTATTTTTTCATGTGTTTGTTTTGTTTATGCTTGATTTTATTAATTCCATTTCCCACTTTGTCTGGCCATTTTGTCAACTATTTCAACCGGGGGGTTTTCCCTCAGCACCAAAGCCAATAAGGTATAGGCCATTGTTGACATCGTTTGGTATCATTTTGGCCCTATGCAGTTCTAGGAAGTCTATTATCCCAAGCTTTGCATTCTCCGCTTATTGTTAATTGCCTGACGTGCCCCTACCGGGGAATTCCGACGCGGCTGTTCGGGCTTTTATTTTGTAAGCTAGAGCATTCATCCTCTAGGGCGCTGGCTATTCTAATCCTATTTTCCGACCCTTGTGTCGCATCATCCCGTCGTCGTGGGAGGGAGATAAGTATCCTTGCCAACTGTTTCACCTTTCCATACCCCTTTTTCTATATGTTTAATCATTTTGTTTGTGGGAGGTTAGACACAAGGTCATGTGAGGTGTAGAAAAGCTAGACCACTAGGTGAAGTGTATTCAGGCCTACCAAAAATACCTAAGCAAACGCGTCAGCATTCCTTGGCGTCTGACGTGATTTGCAATAAACTAACCTCTGTTTTTAAATATGATAAATAAGAAATTCGTAAATTGATTTTTATCAAATGACTATGTTTATTTATATTTATTTAAAAATGTTTATTTACAAATATTTTCACAAAACTAATGAATTTTAAATATGACATATGAATTTTTCACGTGTTACGACATAAATAAAATACAGACAAGAATATGACATAGTTCCCAAAATATGAATTTTGCACATATAAAATTTTTTCCAAATAAATACGTTTATTGACATATTTTTAAATATGTTCATTTACATACATATTTTCACAGAAATAATGAATATTAAAAAAACACAGTTTACGAATATTCTTATTTATTATATTTAAAAATATTTCTTTAAATAAAAACATTGTGCTAAAATAAAACGAAACAAACAAGAAAATGTAACCTTATACATGTTCAACCACGTAGACCCAACACGTTTTAGCAGTCTACATCGCAATGGACATAGGACAAGTAATAACTCGACTTTTTTTTTTTTCGTAAAAAACGATATTTATTTCTTCGTTCGCTCGTCATGCGTGACTTCTTGTTGTAGCTGTGACGTCACTCACAACTTTAACGTGCTCGTTTTTTTTTTTTGTTTTTTTTTTATAGTTTTTCTATTTCCCTACCGGTGACGTCATTTCGCATTTCATATGCATCCGCGCATCCGCGCATCCGCGCACTGTTACAAAAAGCGTAGAACATAATTGGACGGGGCATCGAATTAACTAACAGTGTTTACTTCCTATGATGTGTAATAACATTCAAAACAAGAAATAAATCGAGAAAATTAATATGAGGGATTACTGCATTCTTTTTTAAGCATAAATATCACGTGATGCAAGGAGGTTGGCGTGATTTCAGATTGTTGAAGATAGGACATTATCAAAAGAAAAAGAATAAGGAGACATTGAATACATGTGTTATTTTTTAGCTATTGCATATGCGTTTACGCTTGAGTTAATAGTCATGAAGATGTGTGTACATATATTAGTGTGCCTTTGTTTTTATCAGTGAGAGTGTGTATGCATGGGTCTGTAATGCGTTTGGTGAGTGACGTGTGTGTGGTTCGCTATGTCTTTCGCCCTATGTGCGCTAGAATTGTTCAGTTCCAAAGGATCTGGCTAGATTGTGATGTATACACGTGTGCTGTTTGTGGAAGAAAAATAGGAAAATAGAAGAAAGGTGTGTGTTTGGATTTTTATAGTATGCGTTGGAATTCGGTGTGAATATTCTCGCTTTTTTTGGTTGGCTGAGGAAACTTCCATTTGAGTTTTTGTTTAATTAAGAGTCACTGCGTAAAAGCAACATTTATTGTTAGTGCCAATTTTTTAACAACATAGCCTCTATTTCTTAAAAAACTTGATTGATTTAACCTTAGTATGTATGTATAATCCAGCTTTAAAAAGAAAATGGCTTTGTTCTTTTTATTTTAGTCATACAATGTACATGCTAAATGGGATATAGTTAAAAGAAATATTCTAATTAACCGTAATTTGTAATTATAACTTTTCATCTATCATTTTTACCCTATGATTCTGTATGTTATCTGACATCTGCTATTTTTAACCCCCCCTCTTTTGGTTTAGTAACAATCGAAAGTAATCAAGAAATGAAAGAATAAAAAGAATGAAAGTCTATTATTAACAAAAAGCAATGTCGCCAGAAATAATAGTACAATTTAATCCTAGTTAGAGGGAAATGCGCGCGCGTGAGAGAGAAAGAGAGAGAGAAAGAGAGAGAGGAAGATAAAGAAAGAGAGAAGGAGAAAGAGAGAAAGAGAAAGAGAGAAGGAGAGAGAAGGAGAAAGAGAGAAAGAGAAAGAGAGAGATAGAGAGACTTTCACTTATGATGTTGTCAACCTTCACATGATTCCTCCTTTAAGTACTCAATGTCTTTCTAGAAAGAATTCTGACTAGAAAAAAATCGAAGGCAAAAATGCCAATAATAGAATCATCTAATTCATACAGAATTAATTATTATTATTATTATTATTATTATTATTATTATTATTAGTAGTAGTAGTAGTAGTAGTAGTAGTAGTAGTAGTATCGGATGTTGACCCACTTCGTATAAACTTCAAATTTGACCAATAGTTTTAAAGCCTACAAGAGTTTAAAGAAAGCTTTAAAAGTCTTGTTGCGTGTTTGTTGTCCTAATTTTAATGCTTACCCAGTAAGCATGTAAACAGCATTATTTTATTACTCAACACAGCAAATATATTTCCTGTTGGATATCTTGATAGCGCGTAAAAGATTACGCCGTGTGCTATTTTTAGATGCCAGAAGAACACGCTATTGTCCTGTGACATAACGCTCTTACCCTGCATGTTGCATACACAAGAAAACAATGTATTTAGAAAAGTAACAGAGAGGTAGACACTATGACAGAGTGACAGATACGAATGGCGCTCAATAAGTAATGCCCCTAACCCACTTGCATTTGTCTGATCTCGCTGAAATTTCGCACATGAAATGATTTATATCTCTATGGGTTGTGTGGTAAATTTCAACTCTGAACTAATTATGGTCTCTGATTTACAGGTATTTGAAATGAGTCAGGTGTGAAATGGAACCAGTTGAGTGTTGCACAGTGATCCTTTTTTTTTTTTTTTTTTTTTTTTTGAAAGGACGTACACCAAAGGAGACTTTTGCTGAAATTAAAGGAACGGATAGTAACGGTGCCTTGTTATATGATCTTATAAAATGCTGGCATTTTGAATTCAAACATAGCCGGAAATCAGTAGAAACAGATCCCACACCTGATCGTCTCTTTCTGCCATTGAAGAAGCATCAGTTTCTCAAATTGAGGCTGCCTTTTGGAATATCGACACGTGATTATTCGCCAAATTATCCAAGAAGTCAAGATTAGTACAGGGTCTATGGAAACTACCATTCATGACCATTTGCATATCCATACGGTGTCTAACAGATGGATTCCTATGTTGCTGACATCTTTCTAGGTCGTCGAGTGCTCGAAGATATATTTAGAATTGTGTCAAGAAAATGAGTCAAAGATTTTTAAAAGACTGATTACACAGGATGATATCCGGGTCTATCACTATGATCCAGAAACCAAAGTCTAGTCAGTGCAGTGGAAGCAATTGAACTCACCTCCTCCAAAAAAGGTAAGGGTATAACCCTCCGCTGGCAAGGTCATACTCACAGTATTCTGGAACCAAGACGGGGTAGTGATGACAGATTTCCTAGCAAAATGTACCACTATTACAAAAGCATATTCACTTTTGAGGAAATGCATAATACGCATTTATTTCCTTGTCTTTTTCACATAGACAAATAAAAGTAATACTTACTGTTGAAAAGAACCTTTTTATTTAAATAGCGGACGAAACCTTTTTTTATTTAAACATTGAAAGAAGCATTATATTAAAAACTGGAATCGACTTTCATTCAATAATTGTGTAAACTTCCATACGTTGACAAACGTAAACAATTTATTCATTCAACTGTTTTTCAGTACTGGATTTTTATTCGTATTGTTAGATTTTTATATTTTTATATTTCTTGTTTGATAAAGAATCTAATTTATTATTATCATCAATAATCAAAATGCACAAATGCCAACCAGATAAATGAAACTATATAATGTAGCATAAAATCGTTCATTTTTTGCTGAAAAATATAGATAAAACAAAGCAAATAATTAGACGTACAAACAACCAATCCAAACGCAGTAACATGACGGAATAACAACCAATCGGAACCTAATAACCTGCTGCAAAAATAGACAAAGCAAACCGAATTTATACTGAAAGCCGTTGCTCAGCCATCATTCTTTTTATCACTCAATTTCGATAATAATTACAACCAATTTGCTTTCCGCATCGTTAAATTGCCGACCGAAAATCAAGACGAATCGCTTCGGGGGGAAAAAAAAAACAATTATTCGAGTTTGTGATTGCAATCACTTATGCATTTCCGTTCTTCTTGTATCTTTATTTGATGCTATTCTGACAAAGTAAATGTTATCTTCATTTCTTCTACGAGATAATTTTTTGTTATATTTATCTACATGAAACGAAAGGGCACGGCATCTTTGGACATGATTCAAGTGTTAGTGGATCGTAAAATAGCAAAAGCGCTCCAATCAATGAACTTTCTGACTTATTGGCATTTGACGTAAAATTCTTGCGTTCGGTCGAAAGGCCAAGTGAAACCAACCAAACATATTGGAGTCCCTTCAACAAATGTTGATTTTATATAAGAACGAATGAGAACGAGAAGCGATAAGTATATACATACATGATGATTGCAACGTCTTGTCAGACGAGTGCCACTCCCTCAGACATTTAAAATCCATGAGCCCAAATGTCTGAGGGAGTATCTATGCAAATATGATATTACAGTGTCTTAGCTTTGTACGAAAGTCTCTCTCTCGGTTCAAAATGTTGAGATCCAGCAAAAAGCAAGAGCAAGATAGCCAGCAACAAATTAAACTGCAGACCAGCTTAATGCGGGTACTGGTCTTCCGCTTTATGGTTTTTTAAATCAGAGATTTGCTTCTCCTAGAAAGGTTGCCTTCACCACGGCTTACGGGAGCCCTATCTACCCCAATACACATATACACACACACACAAATGTACACGGTGCTAGTTGGCCGTTGACCCAGAAAAAGAGTTCATTCGCCCTTTGGAATTTTTTTATATGTCAGGTCATGTCATATGCTACTGGTACCATGTAACCCAGTACTACCTGCCTCATGGTCGGGTCACCGGCGACTAAACTGGTTCCCCCACCAGACTTGTTTGGTGAGGAGGGCGGCTAGTCTCCCTGAAGGATTAAGAATAAGACCTTCCAATATACATACATACATACATACATACGTATATATATATATATATATATATATATATATATATATATATATATATATATATATATATTTCTGTGGAAATATATTTTATTTCCTTATAATATATACCAGTCCTTATTGAAGAAGCTCAATGTAATTACAGAGCAATATAGTGAATGAATGACAAAAGTCTATATTCCAAAGTTCATGATGTTGACCATCTTATAATTTATTTCTTTAATTCAGTTGACATTTACAATTCTTTACAGTATCTGTTTCGTAGCGCAAAATCAATCTCTTAATTATTATATCAACCAGTGAATCTATTTTGCCCTTAAAACATCAGAAAACATAGCAACAATCAATCCGTCAAAAGGAAATAAAGTGCGTTTTGAGATGATTAAAATCCGGAAATTGGAAGAGAAGCTGCAAATACCTCATAATATGTTTCCATTACGCCATTTTGAATTTTCCAATTTTCGGATTTTAATCATGTCAAAACACACTTTATTTCCTTTGGAAGAGGAGTAGTTATATAATGAAGAGGGTTTAATTTAAGTGTATTATTGAGGGAAGGTTTGTGTTTCGAAATAATGAGTGCTTCCAAAATTCGTAAGTTACTAAGGTTACTGACTGAGACAAGATTCTTGACGCAGATATTCCACTGGGTGTTATTGAATGAAATAATGAGGAGATTCCGATGTTCAAGTGTTTTTTGTGACACTAGTGCAACGATCTGGTAGTACTACCTATAGAGAAGTTCTTACACTTGACGCATTACAAATTATAGCTAATACGAGTGTAGAGACCATGTCTTGTGTTCGAAAAAGTTAATCAGGAAGCAGATCTCAGGAGGACGGGGTGTCTTTTAGATAAGTGTTGTCGCAAGGCAGTGTTAGTGTGGATTAGTTGAATATCTTGGTTCTATTTATGAATAGTTTTGTGAATGGTAGAAAGATTTTATCATTGAAAACAGGGAGTTTAAGGAAGCAGGTGTTCAAGAAAGTGCGGTGCCTACGTCTTATTTTATGGTAACCATTAATTGAAAGGTTTTAGTGGAATGTGTTGGTGTGTTTAATTTTGTCAGCAATGGTGGAGCATTTATTTTGGATGCTAGTAATCTCAGCATGTGCGCATCCTAGTTTTTCTTTGAAGTTTATAAATCCATAAACACTAGACATTAACAACTATATGTCGCACTTTGCCCATATTAAATACTTCAAATGGTTCTGAAATGAAAAAATATTTAAAATAATATAAAAATTTCCCCGAATATTCATTCATAAACTAATTGACCAATATCTATCTATCTATCTATCTATCTATCTATCTATCTATCTATCTATCTATCTATCTATCTATTATATAAAGTCACTTTGCGTGTGTGTGTGTGTGTGTGTGTGTGTGAGTTCCTTCCTGATAGATTCCGAAACGGCTGAGCTTATCTTTTTCAAATTTCACACAAAGCTAATTTGTATGTCTGGCAGTGTTCTTAGATATGTTTTGTACAGAAATCCATCTGATAAATATCGAAAATCGAAAAAAATCCGATCTTAAATATAGTCTTTCTCTTTTATAGATAAAATGATTAATTTTTACAGGGGAATATTTTACGTTACATTGGCCAAGGGAAATAACAAAATATCAGCAAATTATTTCTTCTTAAAAAAAGACCCAGATATATTGTCATCTGGAGATATAGCTCAGTGGTAGAGCATTCGACTACAAATCGAATGATCCCCTGTTGAAGCCAGTGTGTACCTCACCATTTTATTTTAATTTTTCTTATTAATGAATTCAATTGACGATATAAGAAGAGGTGTCATTTAAAATCGCCGGAAATCATTTCTTCGTTTGCACATTTTAAAACTAAACATTGACCAAAAGTGACTTTTCCAGGACATTCATCGTCAAGCCCAAATGGTATGACGTGACATTGTAAACAAACACGGACGGAATTTGATGAACGACATTATCATTATTATATTTTTATTTATTTTTTTTTTTTTGTCCATCTGGCAAATTATTCCTCGTAATATATAATAATCAATAGAGGATCGATTCTATAATAATACATACGCAATCTGCATAAATCAAAATATCACGTTTAAGCGTATCGTACGACCGGGCAACGCCAAGCGTCCAGCTAGTCATTATTAATTTTGGAACATGGCTCCTATGTAAAAGAGTATATATTTTGAGATGTATTTAATTTAACTTAGTTTTATGCAAATTGCATGGAAATCTTGTTAAAAATCATATTTGTCCGATTATTCAGTATGCATTTGACACTAACTAATAAATATTATACAAACTTCATTTTATTTAAAGCATTTGCAAAAGATTAAAAAAGATTTTATGTGGTATACCTTGAGTATTACACCCCATTTGAAAATTCAAATATATCAGATTTGCATCGAATTTCATTTATATTCAATTGACACCGTTTTAAAAACGATTCACTAAATTTAAATATTTTCTTAAGAAAGCTTATTCAAATTTTAAACATTTTCTAGAATGAAAATGACACATTAGATTTTGATCAAAATTTAAATAAGATTTAATCTCATTATATCTTGGTCTTAATCTTTGTAATGGAGCATAAAATTGGTACAAAATTGTTCTGTGATAAAAATTTATTTCAACCGTCCTGGAACGGGTAATTTCTCTGGAACACACGCGCGCGCACACACACACACACACACACACACACACACACACACACACACAACGCTGCATGCAACTTAGAATGCCGGATCGTAATTTTAACTGAAATAGCGTTGATGTATCAGTTCGTTCGGACATATATTGTCATTTGCTCCGTTAATTTGAAAACAATTTTTCGTTATCGAGTTAATAGTTACATTTTAGGAAAACTTCCGCTAGGCTAAAGCTGAAAAAATATGAAGATCTACGGTAACAATATATCATAAATATACGGAAAATGATTGTTTTTATCGAAGTTGAATGCCGAGGCTTTATTGCTAACTCAGTCACCGTTTTCTTGAATAATCTTTGTTTTTCCTTATCAGACAAGACAAAATACATAATAAATACATTAAAAAATACAAGATAAGGCTTTATTTGCATCATCGTGGATATGGAAATCCAACAGAGTGACGATGATCCAACAAAGACTAGTATTATCATAAAATACTGCTGGGACGCTTTGGATTAGTGGTAATGGTACTTCTGTCTCGAAACAATAACTGAACCACAGATCTTCATTTGATGAAGACTATTTTGGAAGCAACACAAGCAACGGTTATTGTATAAGCATTTTATATACAGACTAGCTAAAGATGATATGCATTGTTGTGTGGAACTTATTTAATAACTTACCGATGTATTTGGCAACGAATCACGTTTTGTGATTTTTGTTTTTGGTAGAAATCAAACTTTTTGGAGAATATATATATATATATTGCTCGAAACTATGGTTTACTTTAGTATACAATTACAGTGGTTTGTACAGAAAATTTTCGATGAATATAAGTTTTTGTTCTCTATTAAAAACAGTTAAAAAAGTCAAAAGCACACACACACATATATATATACTAGCAGGGATGCCCGGCGTTGCTCGGGTGTTTGGAGGTGTATGCTGTGCAAAAAAAGCAAAAAAAAAAAAAAAAATGGTTAATTTTTTAAAACTTTGACCCCTATTATGACCCCTTAAAATTTATTGTTTCGGGCTCAAATCACTTTATCAAGTTAGATCCATGTTCAAGGAACCTAAATCTAAAATTTCAAGTGTCTAGACCCAAAATTGTCGGAGGAGTTTGGTAGAGTTCTTAAAGGTCAAATCGTTGAAATTTGACCCCTTAACAGCCAAATTTCTGGCTGACACCCGTCACATCGATTTTCCCAAATCTCAGTACCCGGTATTTCAAATTTCAAGTCTATAGACTAAAAATTGACAGAGTTATTGCGTAGGGAAATGTACACAGACACACACACACAGACACACAGACAGACAGACAGACACGTTCACTTTTATAGATATATGTATGTATATGTATATATATATGTGTGTGTGTGTGTGTGTGTGTGTGTGTGTGTGTGTGTGTGTGTGTGTGTGTGTGTGTTGAGAGTTATTTTACAGTGACTAATTTATAATATTCGACTGAACACAAATTGATATTTTGCGCATATTCCAGGGTCATTGTGTGTTCACACCTTCCTCAACTGTATTAGCGTAGGTGACCACAATAAACTCGACTGGATTTAAAACGGACATAGGCAACTTCATAGTATGGTATTCGTTAGGCTAACCACACATTTTGCTACAGGCTTAACAGTTTTCAAATTTTATCCGCTTCCTGTTTATTCAGTACGCCGTTCTGCTTTTCGCGGAAAGCATAACAAAGGTCAAAAGGGTGGCTCGGGGTGGGAATAATGGACTCGCAGATGTTTGGCTTTTTTCGAATGGTGGATACCATGATGAGAGGTTAGGCGTGAAATTAATCGCATTCCCAGGGGGTTTTGATAAATGTCGAGTGTTAGCCTTTGACTCTGTGTACATATATTCACCAACAGCGTAATGGAATCAACTACCTGTTTATACAGATAACGTGAAGAAAGGGGGGGGGGAGGAGCGGGGAATTGTGTAAAGCTAAATTCCCCAACTTGTTTGCCCTTTTAAAACGAGGAAGGATAAGAGTTGATGCGCATAATGCACAAAAAAGCCCAAGCCGAGGAACACAAAAAATGTCTGTTTGTCACGTGCTAAGCGGCGGCGTATTATATCTTACACCTGCCTTATATATATATATATATATATATATATATATATATATATATATATATATATATATACTAGACTACCCGTGACCCGTTGGGTCAGTATGTTATATTAGCTATGGAATTTATGTATGAGCGTGACACTTGTGACGAAAAGAAAATAGTTTTTTTGTGACATAACAGAAATATTTCTATGAAAGTATATTAAAATGAAAAAAGAATATAGATAGATTTCTGTGAGTCGTTCTGTTTATTATAATTGATTATTTTGGAGAAAAAAAACTTACAGCCATTGCATTATAAGTGGTTTGCCATACTTATAGATAAATGTGCACTGAACAGATACCATAATATTTAAAGTTAAATTCAAATTTTGATATATCTTTTAATTTAAACGCAAAAAAAAAAACAAAAAAACAATTGGGACGCTGAAAACGTACACAGTAAAACAATACGCTTTATTGTCGCGTGAATCGTTGTAAAATGCTCTTATGGTTGTCAACGGATTAAAGTAGATTTATTTGTAAGAAAATTGCGTTAAAATAACTTAAACGTAATACGGAAATGAACGATGTAAAATAAAAAGCAGAAAGAATTGTTTATTTGGATGATTTAAGCACGAAAGAAATTGGGACGCTGAAAATGTACACAGAACAGTACCTTTTATTGTCGCGTTGATTATTTAGTATGATATATATCGTATATATGAAACAGGTCGATGATTATACGTATTATTTGTAATCACGTTTTGTGTTTGCTTCCCATATCTTTAAATTTTTTATTCAATGAATTTAAGATATTCACTTTTCTAAGGACGTCTGTTCGAACGAAACCGGTCAAACGATTTGTGTTTATTTATTTACGCTATTATGGGTTTATATTACTGTACGCATGCGAAACCGGAAGTCGTAAAATGGATGTTGGGTTACAATACGTTTACAAGGTTATTTGTTTTATAATTAGTAGGTTATAAAATATATATGGCGATTAGGCTACACAGAATATTCCGCGTTTCATCCAGCTAGGATTCATAAGGCTTATGCGTGAATTTTGTGGTTGTGTCGCGTTTTTGTATACGCACCTTCTATTAAGATTTTAGTTAGCCAATCAGCTTTCTAGTTTTCACCGCACCCTTCCTAATCAGCCAATGAGTAGGCACTTACAGGACAAAGGCCCAGTTGACCTCCGGTTGACCGTTCCTTTGTGTGTGATATTGTAGCGGAGAGCATAGATATCTTGTGTCCTGACCTATTTTAAATCTAGGTTAAATGGAAATTTTTTTATAGGCTAGATATCTGTGTGTGATAGTTTATGTATATGTATGTTTGTTTATTTATTTATTTTTTGTTTATTTTCTAGTGTTATTGTTAGTCTTAAAATTATTTTGTATCTTTATCCTAGAGTAAATTTTATCCTGTGAACACAGTTGTTCGCTATTTCTCTCCTACAGTTTAATAGATATTGGGGTTCTTTAAAGTATAGGATAGCAAATTTTTCATGGAGGCATAATCTACATGGATCGTCTAGGTCTCTACATGTGTTTGCTTGTCTTACTATTTTCCATTCGACTACTGGCGAATGTCCGCTTTCCTTGAGTTTCCAGTATTTGTTTGCTAGAGTTGTTTTCATTTGGTGTTTTTTTTTGTTATTGAATGTACATTTGTAGTCATAATATCGAGTTTTGAAATCTAAAGAAGTTATACTACATAATATTTCTTGTTATTCGGGGTTTCTTTCGCAAATATTGTCGCCTGGTACACTATGCTTTTGGTTAGACATTTATTTTGAAGTGGGCAAAGTGTGCGGTATCTAAGTTGCATTTATTGTGTTCGTTATTAGTATTTTTATTATTATTTCTAGTATGATTGTGGTTGTCCTGAGTTGGTTTATTATTATTATTATTATTATTATTATTATTATTATTATTATTATTATTATTATTATTATTATTATTATTATTATTATTGCTATTATTATTTCTACTAGTTACATATGTGTCCTTTGTGTTAGTTTTATTTTTGCCATGGTGTTCACTTTTTTATTGTTTATTTTGTTGTTGTCTTCATTGCTTTTATTTAATATTTGTTGTTTTCATTGCTTTTATTTAATATTTTGTTAATATGTGCTTTAATTGTCATCTCTAAATTTTCGCAGAAGCTGTAGGATAACTTTAGTTTATTTTTATGTAAAATTTTGTATAAGGAATTGGTTGCTGGAAAGTTCTTTTCGATAAGATCTAGAAATTTCTTGTCAAGTTTTGTTTTTAATATTTGATTGTATGGCGCCGTATACCAGATTATATTTCTTTTTCTTCTATTTTAAATTTTATTATAGTTATTAGTGTTTTGTTGCTTGTATTTGATATCAATATTTTTGTATCCACTATTTTTAGGGCTGTTTCATATATATATATATATATATATATATATATATATATATAATTTAAAGGAGATTAGAATAATAGTCTAAAGAGCTAAGTGTATTTTAATGTAATAGTGAAATTACTAGTTTAATTAAAATACAGGAAATGCTCGTTGTAATTTAGATATATAATAAGCTCGATAGTTCAATGTCCTAGAGCTAATTCAATATTAAGTAATGTGATTTATAATTTAAAAGTTTTAAAAATTTTTAAATTTAACAATCAAAATTTAATTAAATTAAAAATCAGTTTCATAAGAAGGAACAACAACAAAGTCAATTATCTGTACGATCGTTTCGGAAATCCGTGCTTTTTATTTGTGGTATACATGAAGTCACGTAGAATAATTATACATAGTTTTTTTGGTAAGCACGGTCTCCTCATCAGCAAATTTAGGAGGATTTCTATTGAATTGAAAAGACACCAAAAATAAACCTAGCATTAAAAGTAAGGCAGATGAATATGAAAAATTGAAGTAAAAGGTTTGGATATAAAATTTATAAGAAAATTAATAAGAAAATTTGTATAGGTTAGAGATAGAAATGAGTAGAAAAAATATATATATTTTTGAATTTACATAATAAATTTGATTTAAAAATATATAGATATATAATTACCTTTTGGTTTTTCTTTTTTTGAAATCAGGAACTGTATTTAAAGTAGTCATTTAGATGTTTGCTATAGCTTTTTATTTTATTGAATGATGAATTTTAAAAGGGCGACGCTCGTGCAGTAAATTGTTTCCGTTAGCGTATTTTGATTTAGAGACGCTACAGTTAATATCTATAGAGAGAGAGTTTTTTTTTTTTTTTTGCAAGTTTTTAAGGGGAGATAATTGTCATGGCTTTATTTATTATTTGATTTACGAGTCTAAGGGCGGTAATTGGTTTAACTTAATTTATTAAAAAAAAAAAAAAAAAAAATCTATTTTTACTAATGAGTAATTTTTAATAATTTAAGGTGGTTTATATTTATTAAATTTAAACCAACGTTTATGATTACACGATAGAAGCTCGTGTCTTGAATTTACTAGTTTGGTTGTGCTTTTTATATCTTCATATTTTAAAATTTTTAGGGTTTCTTTTGTACATAATGTACAAAATTTATCTCCTGGTTTATATGATTTGCAAGTCTCAATTATTTGCCATTTTAAGTTGAAAGAAATATTGCTATTTTTTAGTTGCCAAATATAGTTGGATAGAGTAGTTTGGTTTGATAGAGAGTTATTTTTAAAAGAATGTTTGTGCGTTGAAATTCTATGTTTTATTGGGCCAGATGTGGAACCAATATATATTACCTCTTGATTATTATGATTATTTTCCGTTAGGTCTATTGTTGGATTATAATGTGGTGGGTTGGTTAATAATTGATCGGTAGATTGATTTAAGTTGGTGTTATTATTTAATCTGGTAGTTGAGTTATGGCTGTTGATAGGTTCTTGTATATTTGGAGTTTTTGATACTGTGCAGCTATAGATAACATTTTTAATTTTACATGAGCCTTGTAGGGGACATTTATTTTTTCTTCTACAGTTACAGTCCGATGTATTTTGTATAGTTGCATTTTGTAGTTTATTAATTTTATTATTATTAGAGCTAATTATTTTCTGATGAAGGTTAGGCATAGTAGAGTAAGAGACTTTAATTGTGTTCTTATTGAAAATCTTATTATATCTATGGGGGGCTTTAAAGTTCTTATCTAATATTTTAAAAAATTCTCTAGCTATGTTTGTTTCTAGGTTTTTGGAATACGGGGGGTTGAACCATAGGATCTCCTTGTGTCTATTCTTACGTTTGCGGGTTTTAGTTTGTTGTTTATTTATATTATTATCTAATATTTGTAGTTTGGTTTTATCTTTTTTTGTCTCCTGGTTATTTTTCTTAACTCGTATACGGGAAGACATTGCCATATTATATGTTATTACGCTCTTAATAGGTTTATTTTTAATGCAGTTTATGTTTCTATCATTTTCATTTATGAATTTAATTTGTGAATTATATCCAGAGTTTTTAAGGGCTTCATTATAGTATTTTTCATTTTTGGTAAATATTGATTTAGTAGAAGACAGTCTAGAAATTCTTAGAGCGATATTGGGAACTATTGATTTTAATATTGATTTAGGGTGGTTTGATTGATTGTGGACATATAGAAGTGATTGGTTAGGTTTATGGTATGGTTCAAAGGTAGAATTTTCAAGATTTAAGGTTATGTCTAAGAAATTAACAATTTTTTATTAGGGTCGATTTTTATACTAAGTCCATAATTTTTAAATAATTTATGTAGAGCTTTAATTGCATTTTCATAATTTTTATTAGTAGAATTCGTTATGAAAATGCATCATCTCTATATAGCCCTCCTTCAAGTTTGAATTGTTTATGGAGTATACAATGTATTTCATTTAAAAGGAAAAGGCCAACTAGATCAGTGACCTGAGTCGAGTCCGTCGATCCCATTAAAATGTTGAAGTGGTTAGGGGTATTTTTCCTGGTCCAATATTTATTATCAAATGTTATTAAAGACTGTCTAGCTATAAGTATTAGTTTAGTTTCGTCTTGAGTTATATTAGTTAATTTTCGTGCCATTAATAGAGATTTATTAAGTAGGATAGGTGATATAGATTGGTAATATGATTCAATGTCAAAAGAAAGAAATTTAATATTATTTTTATTTTGAATATTAGAAAACCAGTCGATTACTTGGTTTGAAGATTGCCATAGTGGGTATTTTATTATGGATTTAATTTTGGGGATAATTCTATCTAATATGTTTTTACTAACCAGTCCTATATCTGATTTCGAGGGGCAAATGAGTCTAATAGTAGGGTTGATATTGAAGCTGTGCTTGTGGTCTTTTAAAGTAAATCTCGGGGTACCTGGTACCGTTATTTCTGTGTATTTATCTATTTTAAGTTTAGTTAAAATGTTTTTTGCATCATTATTTATTTTATTTAGTGCTGATTTATTAGTAGTTTTATAATTTTTATTAAGTTCTTTATATATTAGATTTTCATATTGTATATAGTCCATTGTGTAGAAATTTCCAGTTTTATCTGCCGGTACTATGAGTTTATTTTGGTGGCTTGTAGAAATAGATTTTGAAAATTTATTTATTTTTTTAAGTGTTGGAGTGATATATTTTTTATTTTTCTTAAATTTAATATTTTTAATCAGGTTGATTAAGTCATTTTCAAAATTTTCAGTGTCTATGTTTCTCTTAGGGTTTTTGTATGTTTTTAGTCTGTAGTATTTCGCTGCTTTTCTTTCTTCATTGTCTTGTCTGAGGATGGTTTCTTTTATTTCTCCCTTTAAAAATTATGGACTTAGTATAAAAATCGACCCTAATAAAAAAAATTGTTAATTTCTTAGACATAACCTTAAATCTTGAAAATTCTACCTTTGAACCATACCATAAACCTAACCAATCACTTCTATATGTCCACAATCAATCAAACCACCCTAAATCAATATTAAAATCAATAGTTCCCAATATCGCTCTAAGAATTTCTAGACTGTCTTCTACTAAATCAATATTTACCAAAAATGAAAAATACTATAATGAAGCCCTTAAAAACTCTGGATATAATTCACAAATTAAATTCATAAATGAAAATGATAGAAACATAAACTGCATTAAAAATAAACCTATTAAGAGCGTAATAACATATAATATGGCAATGTCTTCCCGTATACGAGTTAAGAAAAATAACCAGGAGACAAAAAAAGATAAAACCAAACTACAAATATTAGATAATAATATAAATAAACAACAAACTAAAACCCGCAAACGTAAGAATAGACACAAGGAGATCCTATGGTTCAACCCCCCGTATTCCAAAAACCTAGAAACAAACATAGCTAGAGAATTTTTTAAAATATTAGATAAGAACTTTAAAGCCCCCCATAGATATAATAAGATTTTCAATAAGAACACAATTAAAGTCTCTTACTCTACTATGCCTAACCTTCATCAGAAAATAATTAGCTCTAATAATAATAAAATTAATAAACTACAAAATGCAACTATACAAAATACATCGGACTGTAACTGTAGAAGAAAAAATAAATGTCCCCTACAAGGCTCATGTAAAATTAAAAATGTTATCTATAGCTGCACAGTATCAAAAACTCCAAATATACAAGAACCTATCAACAGCCATAACTCAACTACCAGATTAAATAATAACACCAACTTAAATCAATCTACCGATCAATTATTAACCAACCCACCACATTATAATCCAACAATAGACCTAACGGAAAATAATCATAATAATCAAGAGGTAATATATATTGGTTCCACATCTGGCCCAATAAAACATAGAATTTCAACGCACAAACATTTTTTTAAAAATAACTCTCTATCAAACCAAACTACTCTATCCAACTATATTTGGCAACTAAAAAATAGCAATATTTCTTTCAACTTAAAATGGCAAATAATTGAGACTTGCAAATCATATAAACCAGGAGATAAATTTTGTACATTATGTACAAAAGAAACCCTAAAAATTTTAAAATATGAAGATATAAAAAGCACAACCAAACTAGTAAATTCAAGACACGAGCTTCTATCGTGTAATCATAAACGTTGGTTTAAATTTAATAAATATAAACCACCTTAAATTATTAAAAATTACTCATTAGTAAAAATAGATTTTTTTTTTTTTTTTTTAATAAATTAAGTTAAACCAATTACCGCCCTTAGACTCGTAAATCAAATAATAAATAAAGCCATGACAATTATCTCCCCTTAAAAACTTGCAAAAAAAAAAAAAAAACTCTCTCTCTATAGATATTAACTGTAGCGTCTCTAAATCAAAATACGCTAACGGAAACAATTTACTGCACGAGCGTCGCCCTTTTAAAATTCATCATTCAATAAAATAAAAAGCTATAGCAAACATCTAAATGACTACTTTAAATACAGTTCCTGATTTCAAAAAAAGAAAAACCAAAAGGTAATTATATATCTATATATTTTTAAATCAAATTTATTATGTAAATTCAAAAATATATATATTTTTTCTACTCATTTCTATCTCTAACCTATACAAATTTTCTTATTAATTTTCTTATAAATTTTATATCCAAACCTTTTACTTCAATTTTTCATATTCATCTGCCTTACTTTTAATGCTAGGTTTATTTTTGGTGTCTTTTCAATTCAATAGAAATCCTCCTAAATTTGCTGATGAGGAGACCGTGCTTACCAAAAAAACTATGTATAATTATTCTACGTGACTTCATGTATACCACAAATAAAAAGCACGGATTTCCGAAACGATCGTACAGATAATTGACTTTGTTGTTGTTCCTTCTTATGAAACTGATTTTTAATTTAATTAAATTTTGATTGTTAAATTTAAAAAATTTTAAAACTTTTAAATTATAAATCACATTACTTAATATATATATATATATATATATATATATATATATATATATATATATATATATATATATATATATATATATATATATATTATAATAATTCTCCAAGTTACAAATATCGTGTATTCTTAGTTGGTAAGTTATTAGTTTTCAAAATGTATCCATTACAACATTGTTTCGTAATGCGACTAACAAGTCTGTTCAGATGTTTACCTTAAAAATGATAAAAACACTATTTTGGACAACTTATATGGTTCATGTAATACATACTCTGGCGTTTCTTCTCAGTTTCGAAGATAATGGTCATGCTGAATTTATTTTAACTTATATTAATTATTTTTGTGTTATTTTTGTTCTTTTTTTACTTCCACTTTATTTAAAGTTTTTATCTGTTTTTTTTTTATTTTATCATTTCTCGAGTCCTATTTTAAGTTATATTAGTTATTATTTATATTTCCAGTTAGAGTGTTCTTAGTATATACATATATATCCTGGCTTGAGGTAGTTGCTTGTCCAACCGCACTGATGAGCTGTGAAACAGCGAAACAATACCGTAAGTGGATGACTATATATATATATACTCCAATAGTTTCTTCCCCAGAACTGCGGGTCTTTGGAACTCCCTTCTGGGATTCTGCTTTCCCAACTGTACTGATATGCAGAAGTTCAAGTGTAATGTGAACAAACATCTTTCTACTCATCTCCCTTCATAATGACCCCGCTAATTAAGTCCCTGATAGTAGCCCCCTGCTTCAAAGTGGCACTGTGCCTTGTTTGGGGTGAAAATTGAATAATATATATATATATATATATATATATATATATATATATATATATATATATATAGTCAGAAACGGACGGGATGTTTCGCTGTATCACGGCACTTCAGTGCGGCTAAACTAGCACCTATCCCAAGTCAGGGATCGAACTAATGATATTGAGTTGATGAGCAATAGATCTATCCATCAGATTACTGGGACAAGCACCGTCGGCAATGTTTTATACAAACATTGACTGCTACTCACTCAATGCAGGCGATATAAACTACCAATAGTGCTCCACCTGTGAAACACGAAAATTTATTTTGTTCTAGTAAACCAACCCTTATGAAGCTCTAAAAGCTTATCGAGGATAAGGGTTAATGAGTTTTTTCAAGTCAACAGTGAGACAAACACCTTAATGATTAAAGACGATGGCTGAAACTGGGCAAAATTTGATTATTTAAGAGGAGAGCTCAATAATTATTTTACATTGAACTTGAAAACAATCATATTGTAGTCAACTGTGAAGTAGTCCTGCAGTATTGTGTTCCACATTCTATTAGTTTTTCGGGGAAACAACTATGTTTATGGCAGTTCTGTTTAGAGTTAGGTACATGGAGTAAAAGAATTATTTACAATGGTTATAGCTAAATGAGTTTTTTTTTATATGATATGTTCTACAATCGGAACCATAGATCGAAACTGTCGAACAGCTAACATGAAAATAATGATAGAAAAAAAAACTAGCAATATTTTTTCTATGAAATACAAACATTAAAGAAAGGAAGGGGGATATTCCCAGCTCTGTCAGATTAAGAAGAGTGCTCTGAGCAGCACCTACTCACATTTGGTAACAGTACTACATATTAAGAAAGTATTTCGTTTGGTTTGTCGCATTTTCGTCGATAAACGCGTAGATTATATGAGAAACCAAGCGCAACCTAGACAAGAGAAATTACGAGCATAAAACAGCCATCAAAACTAATAACACACTCAACATATTATGTTATCATGCTTTATGTATACTCCGCAATGTTCAATAATTAGTGTTGCAGAAATCCAGTTATTACGAGGTTCGTATTGGGTATATTCAATAACAGATTAAAAAAAGGTGTTCTTTGGAGTCTCTTTAAAAATATCCAGGGATGAAGAAAAAATGACATATTCTTTGTAGATGAGTCTTTTTAGGTATAAATAATAAGTGAGGGGTAAAATCCATGGAAAATAGATGTTAAAGCGTAGAGAAGTACGCGAGGACTTAAACTGAGTATATATGCTTAAAATGGAGAAAAAAAATAGCTTGATATAGAATTTTGAAACATTGGCAAAACGGTGCTTCCGTGGCCAGGTCAAATCATAAAGTGGTGAATGGTAGAAAAAATAAAGGCAGAAAGTAAGACGATAAATAAGGTCGAGGTTAGAGAGAGGGAGGTTTTAACATCAGGCTAGTAAGTTCAGATCTATAAAGGAGATGTGGGACAAAGAAGAGAATTTGGGAGGGGAAGATGGGTCAGAATGAAAGGATGGGGAGTGAAGAATAGTAAAATAGGAGAACTCTGGTTACTTGGTGTTAGGGAATGTTGTTTGAAGTGTGTGGGGGGATAGTAAAAGAAGAAATTAAAAATAAACGAATAAGAAAATACAGACGAATGAAGTATATTTAAGAAATGCATATATGCATTTATATATTGGCAAAGAGGATTTAATAAAGGGGATATTTAAGGATACTGTATACATGAAAAAGTAGTTGAAAACGATAAAAGAGTATTGATGAAGTAAAGCTTGAAAAATATGACATTAAGACTTTAATGCAGAGTTTAATTAACGTGGAGGTAGAGACAATATACGTATGGGTTTTAGGATGTTTTCATTGAGTGTTAATTGTACGATTACTATTATTAGAATTAGGTAAAGAAAAGTTGCTATAAATAATTTGGTTATGGGTATTTGGGGGTTGGGTAGTAGATGTACGAGAGGCCAATAATCTATCCGGAGGATTTGTAGAATGGTTAACAAAGTTACCATTATCGATAGTAGTTGGAGGAGAACTAATTTGGAAGGAAGACAAAGAAGAGTTTTTTTTGGGGGGGGAGTTACTTGAGGAACATTAGGATTAAGGCTAAAGTTGTTAGGAACAACAGGAAGAGAGTCTGGGTGTAATTTAGTTACAGTAAAAGCATGGATTACATCTTTATGCATGCAATTATTATTTAAAGGGCAGTTCAATTTGTTCCGGTAGTTTCAGTTAGTGGTGGATGTAGAGGGGGGTAGATCCGCATTGAGCATTCCTAATTTTCTTCTTATTAGATGCTATTATTGTTTGGGCTATAGGCATAGTAAAATACGAAATTTTAATTGAAATTTTGTTCAAAATAGTGCTATATCTATGTGGGTATTTAAATGAAGTTTCTACAATTCCAAAGAATTCCTTGTGTATATTAGTTAAGACGTTACTGCTAAAGGGGTGGGGTTAAACCAAATATTTTTCTTCTGTCTTAGACGGTTTCGGGGAATAATGCGGTGAGGATTGTTTTGTTGAATTGCCTGATTAGTTATAGGGGCGGGAGTATTTAAATTACTATTTAAATTGAGTTTAGATTTGTTCATTAGCGTGTCATATTATGTGTGATTACGGAGTTAAGGCGGTTCGGGGGTAGTTTGTTTTGGATGAATTTGATTTTCTCAGAGTATCCCAACACTATATTTTATAAATTACTAACTAGCTCTACCTACGTATTGAGCACTTTTGAAGTAAATACTTAAAGTTTACGCATAAATCTATACTTTCGTATATTAAATTTATGTGAGTAAATGAAGTAGTTATATATATATATATATATATATATATATATATATATATATATATATATATATATTCTCACACATTTGAGCCTTTTCTCTCTTGATGTAGACGAAACATTGAGTTTTGAGGTCTCTCATATTTTCATTTTTAATTCATAACGACGGATTTCTTTTATCCTTTTAATGTCAGCTTTTGTGTGCACATTTTATAAATATTTGGTTTTGTTTGAATTTCATATGCGAAAAACTTATTTTCGTTCACAGAGTGAAACGCACTTTTGTTTTTGAGCGTGCTTTTTTTTATAGACTTTGCAAGGACTGTGATTCACGCACCCTCCACATCCGTCTACTCTTCCAGACTACCCGGCTAGTCTACCATTAGGACTGCCACTGTGTACACCCACTACAGCAACTGTGTTTAGCATTTATGCACCGTATGGCTTTTCCTTTCGTCGTCGACTTTCGTGGCCTCACAGAGTTGTGATTCACTATCATCGTTACCCTAAAGCTGCCTTGACCAACTTGACTAACTTGCATTTATTGCTTCCGCAACTTTTTATCTCTCATTCATTCAATGCCTTTCTCTTCCTCTCTCTCCCTCTCCCTCTCTCTCTCTCTCTCTCTCTCTCTTATCACTAGCAAACGTATGTGTTCTCAAGAGGTACATCTATTTATAGTTATATAATATTTTTTGTACATATATTATTGTTATACCGGCCTTTTTATGCATAAGGAAAATTACACTGGTTCTCACTATATATATAGTGCCAACAATGTCTACACCGGTGAGAAGGAGCGGCAGTATTCCTACTTTTGTACCTGTGATGTTAATATACTTCGTTTGTTAAACCAACCTCGACTTGATTTTTTTCTTTTACTATTGTGTTATCTATTACTATTTTACTATTGTGGTATCATTTTTCTAGTAGGTGCAATTTGATCCCTTGAACTTTAATCGAATTGTTCAGTGGACGTATTTTAACGTATTCGTTGCCCATGATATTTTCCCCGTGGTGCCGCCGTGGACAACTGTCACATAGTGGGAGCCGTGTTTGAATGTAAATGTTTAAGTGACACCTTAAAGGTCAGAGGTGACCGCAAAGCGTAACTCGATGAAATCACATGACTTTCGGCCAGAATTTTTGTCTCTTTGGCTGACAAATCTCCAAGAAAGAAAAAAGATGTACTGGGTGCTATCCCGGATGGAGGCAGCGCAAACTGTAAACGAGTGTAGCTGTTCGTCTATATATCTATATATCTGCCTGTCTTTCTTCATCTCCCACATTCTTCTCTTTCTATATCTGACTATCTATCCAACTCTCAATTCTATTCTATCTATCTATCTATCTATCTATCTATTCAGTGGACTGTCGCTCTGATGTTTTATGTAACTGCTTTTCATCTCTCTCTCTCTCTCTCTCTCTCTCTCTCTATATATATATATATATATATATATATATATATATATATATATATATATATATAAAAGTGTGTTTGCGTGTGTGCGTTTTCGTGTATGTCCGCAAAAGGGGTTTTCGTCGGCCTTCTCGGGGGGGGGGAAGTCGCGCATTCTTAAAACTTTTTATATCACGTCTAAATCATAATATCTGCGATTTAACAACGGGGGTCGCCTATCTATTTAATTTGTCCGACTTTGAAAAGATAAATATTCCACAGTTTTCGGTCGCCACGTGTGAATTCGGCCTTTTCGTATAATAAAAACGAAACTAATTCGAAGCTTAAGACACCGTTCCCGGCCCTTGTGACCCTCGGGCCTTTTTTTTTTCACACTTTATTTTCCAACTTCGCCTCAAGGCTTCGGGTTCGATTCTTCCTACTTACCTACCAAAACTTTTTAACCCCCCCCCCTCCACACAAACACCCGGGCAACGATTTTTTATTATTCTTTTGTTTTGATTTACCCAAAAGCAGACACACCTCTAAACACCCGGGTACCCCCGCTAGTTTCAAATAAATCTTTTTTTCTATAAACATCAGTGTACGGGCGGGTGGGTTTATAAACAGACTAAAATTGCTTGGGTTCATAACGACAACACGGGTGTATAAAGTATTGTACACTCATCATCAGTACGTGAAAATATAACACTTTATACGTATTTCAGATTATTAGATCTATAAACTACAAATTTGATATGCATAAAATACAAATTATGCAGATTGTATTATATATATATATATATATATATATATATATATATATATATATATATATATATATATATATATATATAGCCACCTCTACCATTTTCAACGTCCTCAGTACCCACGAATGCGGCACCATATCATAAGCTTTCTTGTAATCTATCCAAGCGAAATTCAAGTTTGTTTTTCTTCTTTCGCAGTTCTTTAAAATACATTTATCAATCGATAGTTGGTCTTTTGTTCTTAAACAACTTTTCCTCTCGCCTGTTTGTTCCACTGGGAGTGAACCATTTACTTCAAGATGACCATATTATTATTATTATTATTATTATTATTATTATTATTATTATTATTATTATTATTATTATTCACTTTCTATGAGTTTTTACACAGGCTATCATAAAAGACTTCTTTTTGAGAACAACTTGGTGTTCTCTGGAGTTTGAGTGACAAATCTTCCCAGATTTCCAGTACTCTCCACCATTACCAATGTTACCATTTGCGTTATCGCAACAACCGTTTACCATTGATGTTTTCCTTGGTAAAGACTATTGGTCTTAACTGGAATTTGAGTGTATCATCATCATCATCATCATCATCATCATCATCATCATCATCATCATCATCATCATCATCAAATGGATTTATACCTTGTTTGGAGCAACTTTCCTAAATGTACACTTTTTTTTCTTTTCCTGACACACACGTACCTTTTGTCTGCCTAGATTCAAATTTATCGTTATCGACAATCTTCTATTTTTAAGGAGGGTGGGAGTCAAGAAGCAAGAAAACTTCACTGCGCAAACCCATAACTCTGTATCCGCTGTTGTCTACAGGAATCTGTCTGCTTGTTGCGTGTATAGAAGTCGTTATATAACGGCTGTCGGCTGAGAAGGGGGGGGGGGCGTGTCATTTTCTGGGTCAAAGGGAAGAGTGCCAGATGCGATTGAAGTGGTGTTGAAGATAGTGATAGTTCATGCACGTGATTCTCCAGCACGCGTGGGATTTACCTTTTTTCTTTTCACTTTTTCTGGGTTTTTTTTTTTCTGCTGTTCACCGCTTTAAAAAAAAAAAAAAGAAAAAAAAAGAGGATTTTAAACCGATGGAACCGAACAGTAGACGTTGTAATTAGCGAACAACAGCTTGATAATGGGCCCAATTATAACCCTTTACTCAATCACGGCTTTTATATGTTTCATTCTCACATTCTCTCTATCTCTCTCTTTCTCTCTCTCTCTCTCTCTCTCTCTCTCTCTCTCTCTCACACACACACACACACACACACAACACATAACCTATATATATATATATATATATATATATATATATATATATATATATATATATATATATATATATATATACTAGCTGTACCCTGCCACGTGTTGCTGTGGCTCAATTTGATGTAATGGAAAATTCTAATAAAAAGAGAAAATGCATGTTTCTTATATTCTTAGTACAGCAATCCACTCCAAAAAGTAAAAAAAAAAAAAAAAAAGGCGAAAATGAAAAAAAAAATGGTACTCTTGCAGAATTGGATCCTGATCCTCGGGATTACCGTCAATCATGGCTTGGGCTCGACCAACAATCAGTGGATAAAGCTGAACGTAGCAAAAATGTTGAAACGCTAAATATTTTTTTTTGTTTTTTTTTGGTTTTTGTTTTCTGTATACAAAAATGTGAGTTAGTAATTGACATTTGAGTGATTGGGGGGGGGGTTACTATACACAGATTCGAAAAAGTTATCCAAAAACAAATAAATGAAAGCAAAGGTAAGGTAAGTTATGTTTCTACCTAACTGGATAATTGTTTAGTGTTTTTATGTGATGTAAAATGTTTAATCGGCTCGAAAAAAAAAAGAAATGGCTGCAGACTCTGTTGAATACGTTAAGTTTGGGAAAGTAAGTTGAAAACTAAAAACTATACAATACAGTGTCAAAAACCCACCGAATATATGTTACCATGACATAGGCTGACATAATCGGTGGGTTTGTGACAGTATTTTGTATAGTTTTTTTTAGTTTTAACTCACTTTCTCAAACTTAACGTAATCAACAGTGTCCGCCACCATTTGTATCTTTCAAATACTCCGATAAACACTGTTTTTCAAACCGACTAAACGTTACATTAAATGAAAAGGGTTTGTATTACTAAACATAGATACAAAGAAGTTGTCAAAAAATAAATATATAACAAATAAATGTTATCAAAGGCAAGAAAAGTAAATGTTCTACTTAACTGGATGAGATTGTAATGTTTTTATGTAATGTATAATGTTTAATCGGTTCAAAAACATGCAGTGTTTATCGGTATATTTGAAAAAATACAAATGGCGGCAGACTGTATCAAACACGTTAAGTTTGGGGAAATTTTGGGAAAATGAGTTTAAACTAAAAACTATACAAAATACTGTTAGGAACTCACTCAATATATGTTACTGTGACGTAGGCTGACATATAATGAGTGGTTTTAAACTTTTGCTCGATACAGATGACGACTTTTAAGAGTCCCTTTTAGTGATTACCTGGTTTGAGGATATTTGTACAACTAAACGGCAAATCTACCCCAAAAATCCGGTATTATTTTACTTTAAGGCCCGTCTCATGTTCGTATATAACGAAATATTTTATTGTAGAGTTCAGTGTACTAAAAACGAATCTGCAAACCGTTTCCGTAGCAAAAAGAAAGTTTTCATGATATGAAGAAATTACTTTTTCGAAAAGTGGGTGATCACTTTTCAATGTAAATTCAACTTAGAATGAGCACCCACTTTTTGACCACCTGAGAGAGGGGCATTTATCTGTGTGTTTCTTGGCTAAAAAAGTTTTTTGTTTGATTTCTTTTGCATGGTAATAACCCCTGGACTCTGGGACTATTTCCCATTTCACAGCCGTAGCCTTCGTTTATGCTACGCGCGAGCATAAACGAAAGCTGTTTAGCCAATAAACATGGGGAAAAATCCCCCCTCTCTCAGGTGGCTAGAAAGTGGGTGCTTATTTTAAGTTAAATTTACATGGAAAAGTGATCGCCTATTTTTCGAAAAAGTAATTTCTTCATATCATAAAAACTATTTTTTTTTTTTTTTGCGACGGAAACGGTTTGCAGATTCGTTTTTAGCACACCGAAATCTTAAAAATCTTTTTTTGTTATATACAAACGTGAGACGCACGGCCCGTTATGGGAAATTTTATCAAAAATCCGAGAGAAAATAGTTTTCAATAAAAACAGCACATGAATTCGATAGAAAAAAATGGATGCTATTTTTTTTTTTTTTTAATTTTTCAGTGTGTTTCTTGGCTAAAAAGTTTTTTGTTTGCTTTCTTTTGCATTTTGCAATTTAAATAGGTAATTTTAAAGGATTTTTCAAGGGTAGAAAGAAAGTCCCCCCCCCCCCCAAAAAAAATCGTGACCACAAAGTGGGTGATCATTTTACGTTAAATTATTATGGAAAAGTGATCCTACACTTTTTTAAACTAATATTTCTTAATATCTTGGAAACTACTCGTTTGCCTTAATTATAAACGTTATTTTCGTTTTCAGCGACCCCGAAAACCTACAAAAGTGGTAATTTTAAAGGAATTTTCGAGGGTGGAGTAATTCTTCATATTTACCTTCTTTTTTTTCCCCAAAACATAAGAAATTAAGAATTAGACAAATTTATTTTAGGTAGGCTTTTAAAAATAAAAAATTAAAATAAACAAATGGTGCTAGTGCAATTACCGATTCGCGCTATTTTTTAAATCGTATTTCCAAGTTTAATTAAAATTTTATGATATGTTTTTATTCAATTGTAAGGTTAAAGTACAAATATATATATATATATATATATATATATATATATATATATATATATATATAATAATTTAAAAAATAGGGAATTTTTTTTTACCCATCTATTAATTAGATAGTTAAATGTTGTAATTCGAAAGTCGTCAACGTGTGGTGCACGTGAAAGTCTCATTCCTACCGGAAATGAAATATAGCGGACAGTCTCGTAGTTACGAAAAATATTTTTATTTTATTTAATATATCCTTTTAATTTGCGATCTTAAAGATCTTAATTTATTTTAATAACATGCAAACATTCCTTGACTTTACACATGAATTTTCTGAAAATGTCAATTAAATTGGTAATGTAGAAATATGGTTTTATGGACTTTGAACGAACCAAGAATTACACACACACACACACACACACACACACACACACACACACATATATATATATATATATATATATATATATATATATATATATATATACGGCACAATCACGTTTACGCATCGGTTTTCGTTAGATTATTGAAGTTAAGCAACCTCGAGTCTGATCATTACCAGATTGGTGACCATTTGAGAATACGGAGCGCTGTATGTAGTAGGACGTAGACACTTCCCTGCAAGAGCTCATGCGTTCGTGCGTGCGTCTGTGTATACAAGTCTCAGTACAGCCCACACTACTAAATTGATCATATGAACTCTGCTACAGCCTACACTACTGGACCGATCATGACCAAACTTGGCTTGATGATGGTCCCCCACCTAGGTATGTATCACACTATTTTCCAAGGTACCGGTCAAAGGTCAAGGTTATAGTCGATGTATATATACTTTCTTACAGCCCACTCTACTTGACCGATCATGATCAAACCTGACATGATGATGGTCTCCGATCTAGGAATGGTGCACACCATTTTTTAAAGTCAAGGTCAAAGGTTAAGATCATATAAGGCGGAATGTTTGATCCCCATAACAAATAATAATAATAATAAAAACTTGTAAAATAAAATTGATTCATCGTAAAGTTTGGTGTATTCGCAAGAAGAAAGATTATAAAAACATCATTTTTTATTCTCTGTAAAATCGGTAGAATTAAAAAAAAAATCACCAAAAAGCTAAAAATTGGAAAAATGGAACCCAATCTCATTACTACATAATTTGAGGTAAGCAATGAAAACAATGCAATTTTTAAAATTTTCTCAAAAATCAAATTACTGATCAATTTCGCTTATTTTTTTACAGACTTATATACCAAGAACCTGAACTATATATACATAGCAATAAAATAATATTTTTAAAATTCTGATATTTTGCCCCTTCCCTAACGCAATCTTATCAGATTTTTTTTTAGGGTGGAGAGATTGTTTTCATAGTTTTTTTTTGTTTTTTTTACATCTTAAAATATAATGGAATGATGGAATAAAATATGTTTAATCTGGGTTCAAATCGTTGACGATTCATTCGATTTTTCGCGATTTTTTCAGGAAAAAAATTGGAAAATATATTAAAATTATTTAGGTTTTACGAAAAAAAAAATTATTTAGGTTTTACGAAAAAAAAAATTATTTAGGTTTTACGAAAAAAAAATTATTTAGGTTTTACGAAAAAAAAAAAAACCTATTCGTTAATTTCATTTGATAATTTTTGCCTGTGAAATTTCAAAAGATTTCCGAAATGATTTATCTTTCCAAGATATAATTTTTCAGAGTTCGTTAAAAATGTGGAAGATTGCCTCTTAAAACTTTTTATGAATAAATAGACAATGCTACCGTTAATTATTGATTTTTTTTTTAATCTATGCCATTTTTGAATAGTGAATGATTAAAAAATATATTTAGAAATCGAACGTGAATAATTTTTTCTAGACCGATGACACAAAAAATATGTTCGTACTTCGATGATAAAAATCGTAGCGTTACTTGTTTCTTTTGTCCGAACAAAAATATAATTTCTAAACTAAGTCACTGAAACAATAATGAGTTCAGAGTTAAGTAAATTTCTTTGTGCACGGTATGTTTTACAATATGTTTATATTAAATAAAAACGTGACTTTTAGTTTATGAGGCCGTTCAAACATTTTGAATTGAAAATAATTGTCCGATAAAGTTAATAAAAACTTGTAAAATAAAATTGATTCATTGTAAAGTTTGGTGTATTCTCAAGAAGAAAGATTATAAAAGCATCTCTTTTTTATTCTTTGTAAAACCGGAAGAATTTTAAAAAAATCACCAAACAGCTAAAAATTGGTAAAACGGAACCCAATGTCATTACTACATAATTTGAGGTAAACAATGAAAACAATGTGATTTTTTAAATTTTTCTCCAAAATCAAATTACTGATCAATTTCCCTTATTTTTTACAGACTTTTACAGATAAAATTAATTTAAGGATTTAGTTAAGATTTAAAAAAAAAAAAAAGCTTAGAAATCAAAAATTGATACTTCCTAGAATAAAGAGGAATTGAATAAAAATAACTTAAATATTTTTTTCGGGCTACAAATTACGATATTGAAAATTAATAATATAGGAAATTTTGTTAGTTAACGCTCTCCATATCAAACCGAAAATTCATTATTTTAGGTGTTGTCTGCTTAAACGTGACATTTTTATGGACGTACACATCTATATACGTTTTGTTTTATATTTCAAGCCAAAGGTAAGACTTTTACTGTTATATTTCATTTGAGTAATAATTGAACAAAAAATTAAACAAGATATGACGTAAATTTCTAATAAGTTTTCCCCTATATTTTTATGTTTTGCAAGACCTGTTATCTGTACATTTATGATTTCATTGTTATTTTCTCATTTTTTATAACGTTTTGATTATTATGTGACGTTCAAATCAAATTTCATCCATTTTATTCAGTGTAAAATAAAGAATATGCGATTTAAACCGTAATCATTCCTCTTCAATATAGAGTAAAAGTTATGATGAATTAATATATATATATATATATAATATATATATATATATATATATATATATAATATATATATATATATATATATAAATGGTAAAACGATAAAATTGTCGCTCTATAAAAGACGACGATTCCATTTCCGTTTGATGATTATTTTTTTTTTTTTGCTGACGATCTACTAGTTGGCCAGTTGTGTACCAATCGCAAGAGCGATAGGGCATTCTATCATGTCTGAAAGTGATACAATGTCCAACAAGCGAGATCGGAGATGCGCCATGTTACAACTCATGCTCTCTACCGATCCAAGTTATGATAACA
Organism: Euprymna scolopes; assembly: GCF_053919585.1. Lineage (NCBI taxonomy): Eukaryota > Metazoa > Mollusca > Cephalopoda > Sepiida > Sepiolidae > Euprymna > Euprymna scolopes. The sequence goes on from NC_136488.1 coordinate 36,970,580, forward strand.
GTACCATTGCCAGCACTCTCAAAATGTAAATTCGGACGGCTCAACACTTAAGAGCACAGCTCCACGAAGTTTCCGGCCACTGTTATGATGTGGTTTCAAGTGAGGGCCATCTAATACCATTCTCACTATAAAATTCGAAAGTGGAAGTATGATGATTTGGGACTGTTTTTCTGCAAATGGAGTTGGAAGAATGGAAATCATAGAAGGGAAAATGAATGTAGCAAAATACACGAAGATTTTGTCAACACATTTGTTTAAGAGTGCCACAGATTTAGGATTGTGCTGTGACTTTATCTTCTAGCAAGACAATGATCCAAAGCACAAGGCTAAAATAACTATGGCACGATTTAAGTATAATGGAATTAGTGTTCCACAGTGGTCTAGGCAACCACACGACCTAAATCCCATTCGAAAATCTGTAGAAAACTTTGAAGCTAAAGGTGCATGCAAGAGATCCCAAGAATATCAAGGAACTGAAAAAAGTGTGCGAAGGAGAATGGTTTCAATTACCAGCAAGTGCTTATAAGAAACTAGTAGGAAGTTATGGAAAGCGTTTGGAGGTCGTAAGGCAGAACAAAGGATATACAACTAAATATTAATAACTATGTTAAATACTTTTGCATGTGGGTAATTTGATTTTTTGTTAATAGATATTTGTCAAATAAGTATATTTTCATTTCCGTTACATTTTTAGATCGATAATATCTGTTCAAAGATTGAGTGTAAATTTCATTCAAATTAATTTGGTATTTCTTGAGAAATACGAAAAAAATAACAATGTACCAAATACTTTTGCTACTCACTGTATATATATATATATATATATATATATATATATATATATATATATATATAGTTATAAATATATAGTTATAAAATTGTTATTTATACCAACAATTAGCTACATGTTTAAAAAATAAGTTTCGGTCACAGTTATAGGAAGCCAAGCTCTTGAACCTAAAGTATTTTCTTTGCGTTTTTATTTAATAGATGAAGCAAATTTACTCTCTAAAATGTACATGTGTTCAAATCAAATCATCTTAAAATACTACTAACCTTTAAGGTATTAATTCATTCATTAATTTATTTAATTATTTGAATCAAGTAAAATTCTCACATGCAAATTATCATGTCAATATTTACACGGACAGACATACATCACCATAACTGCAAACACCCGGTCGTTTGGAACCAATTGTAAACAAACACAGATACATACTACGAATATTCTTTCTATGCTGTCTTGTTTTTATTTTGTTATGTGGGTATTTATGAAGGATGCTAGCAACGTAGAAAAACAGGAATGGTGAAAGAAAGTATGAACAAAAACAGACCATCGAAGACAATATTAAGGTGTCCCAAAAGTTCGTAAACGCTTGCGAATAATTGAATTTTTATGCAACTTTTATTTATTATTATTTTGCGATTATATTGTTATAGTGATCTTCATCTTTCTTTTCCAGATTGCAATTGATTAAAATAAGCTGCAAGTTTTGAATCGTCACTGCTGAGAGCGAGATCTTTCAAACAAGAAAACCGCAGAAGAGATTGTTTTGCATTTGGTGGAACTTTGAAGGAATTGTGCATTTTGAGTTGGTTCCGATTCGTCGTGCCATCAGTGCTGACCTTTACTGGAGCAGGTCTACAAAAAGCTAAAGCAAAATTACTCGGCTCTGATCAACCGAAATCACGCTTTGATGCAGCAAGACAATGCGAGGCCACACACCGCCAGAAAAGACAAAAACGTTTAAAGAGCTGGACGACGTTGTGGTACTGCCACATCCAGCCTGCGGTCCTAACTGTGCTCCATCATATTACGGCTTTTCCCGCTCAATGCAGCATTTTCTGACTCGTTTGATGAAGTTGAGGAAACGTGTCAAGAATTATTTGATTCACTGCCGGCTGAATGGTACCTTGACCAGATCCGTATGCTTGCAGATCGATAGCAGAATGTTTTGGAAAATGATGGTCTTTCTTTTGAGGATTAATTTTTGTTTCATTACTTAGCGAGTAAAATTTCAATGTTTGCAAGTCTTTACGAACTTTTGGGACAACCTAATATTTAGGTTACTAATCTTCGCAAAATTAATCATTCTCTAAAAGCTCTTTCACATATCAAATCAGTAAATATGAGAATTTAATGGTAGTAACTGCAATATTCTTATCTCTTGTATAAAAAATGTTTTGTTATAAAATTTCTTTTTTCATTTACCAAGTTTTTTTTTATATATTTTAAGTAGTACTTGCTTACTGGTGACTCTTTTATTGTCTTAATGTTTCATTTATATTCTTTTTTCGTATGCGTGCATGTCCGTATGTATCCTTCCTTTCCTTCCTTTGCTAAAGCAAAACTTTTATACCCAATTTAATTGTTGGTATAGTTGTTGGTAATATTCAAAGACGTTAAAGTCGCAAAATAGTAAAAGCCCCCCCCCCCAAGGCCAAGGACTTCTTTTATGTTTTTATCTCCTTCTGTGACACTATGAGGTATTTTACTGATGTAACAAAAATATTAACAGACTTGATGATCGTTATCACATGTTACTTCGTTATTATTTGATTAATAAACTTAATTTAAATTAATAATGAAAGTTATTATGATATTTGATATTCCGGCCTTTGCACGAAAGGGTGCGTTGCTGTTAATGATAACTGTTAGCCTATGAGGCGAAGCTGTTGTTTTTGGTCGGTAGGCTTCTATTCCATTTTGTTCACCGTCTTCCTACACACCGGTGTTCCCCAATTCCGGCCCCGTAAGTAATAATCGTCCGAGGCAGATTATTGCTCTTTGATTAAGATGTAACTGTATATTGTAGTTATGTATTAAACAAAGAAAGGTACAGTATGAGTAGTATACAAAAATAGTGTTTTTATTTATATTCGAGACTGACAAATTTTATTTGCTTGGTTATATATTGCTACAATGAATGTTTTAGATGGAAGAGCGAATGAAACGAGAAATGGTGAAAGGATAAGTTCTTTTTGTTTTTGTTTTTGATTAGGGGATCACTGCTTATCAAGTATCAAGGGCCACTCGAGGACAAGAGTTAATATATCTCGAGTAGACTGTGAGTATGGTTAGTAATGTCAGAACTTAGGTAAGAGTTGATTATTTAAGATGACGACTCAACTTATTTACATTAGATTTAAAAACGACCACATTACAGTCAGTTTGGAAGCAGCCTCGCGGTATTTTGTTCATCAGACGGACAGTTCAATAAAAGAAACTATGCTCGTGGAATTTTCATCTAGTTTTAGGCACTGATAGTAAGAAAAATTATTGGCAGTTGTTGTAACTAGATGAGAATTTGTTGCGAATGTTTTACATGGGGAACGGTAGATTGAAGCTCAGTGGAGCATCTGCCGTGAAGATAATGATAGAGTAGACATAGATTCGCTACATCTCTTCTGTGAGAAAGCGGTAACAGGGAGAGGTCACATGTTTCACAGGAATTGTGTTCTGAGTAACCCTCTCCGGATGTGACAACAGTACTCCATTTTAGGACGTATTTGGTGCTTACATATGTATAGGACTGAGTCAGGAGTAAGATATCTTCTGGAGCGGTGGAATGATCCAACCATTTTCCAACGACTTTGGCAACGGATTTTATGTATGTTTTCGATTTCTAGATCAAGGGTGAAGATCAGTTTCAGAAGTTTGTCAGTGCAGGACAAAAGCCATGCATTTCAATTGGGACCAAGTAAGGATCAGAGTGTTGGTGATGAAAAGATAGAAGCTTGGTTTTGGATGCATTAAAATTAACCAGTCATCTTTTCCTCGTTACATAACGTCCTTAAAGTCAGAAGAGAGAGAATCAAAAAGATATTGGTCATTGGATGGCGTAAATAAATAAATGATGTAAATAAAAACGAAACGGACAAAATTCATGTAGAAAGAGGAGCAAAATAAGCAGCGTAAGACATGAATAACATAATAAAATAAGGTTATTAAATTCGCTTGAATTAATTATAGAAAATATGTATTTAAAAATACCATCAAAATTCATTTGGAACGGTAGTGTAGAAAAATGTTTTCATTTTTATTGGAAACTAACAAATTTGAGCATTTGTGATATAAAACATTGAAAGGTCATATCGATTGCACCTTTAAAGTTCTTATCAAATTTTGATAAGAATTTTAAGTTTTGATAAGAATCAAAAAGTTTTTATCAAAACAGCAATTTTGAAAAAAATAATTTTCATTTAAAAGTTCAAAAGTCAAGACGAAATATGATGATAGATTGTTTAAAAACAAACATATTTTTGAACTGGTGCAGGTGACCAAAATGCTGGTTTTAGACAACTCGCCAAAGTTAAAAACGTGTCCGTACGCTTAATAGATCTAATCGCTACATAGTGAGCTACGCTACCTGTCTGGAATGAAAGATCTTAACAAATAGAAAACAATCTGTGGTTTCTTGGCCAAGAACTTTACGGCTAATTCTACCAAGGCCACCAACCCCCTATATTTCCTCCTCTATCAGAAAACATGCTATGTGATATACAAATATCTGTACGTGATGTTGCCAAGCTAATCAAAAACCTTGATTTCAGTAAAGCAACCTGCCCTGATGGTATTCCAATTATAGTACTCCAAAAACTTCAACCAGAACTAGTGCCCATACTTACAAAACTATTTAAACATTGTCTTAAGGAGAATTGCTTCCCATCACCCTGGAAAATCTCATCAGTATACCCTGCATTTAAGAATCCAGGGGATCGCTCATCTCCCTCTCAGTACATGCCAATAAGTCTCCTGTGCGTCATGAGTAAGTTGCTAGAACCTGTGTTAAATAGAGAAGTAATCAACTATCTCAGCAAAAATAACCTTCTTAGTGACACACAATATGGTTTCCGTTCTGCTAAATCTACAGCAAATGCGCTTACAGTTATATCTCATAGGATTAGCAAATCTCTCAACAGAGGCAACCTTTCTAGGGCAATTGCTCTTGACATATCTAAGGCCTTTGATAGGGTATGACATAAAGGTTTCCTTCACAAGATCTCCAGCTATGGTATAGCTGGAAATGTATTCGCGATTATTAAATCATTTCTCTCCGATAGGTTCATAAGAGTAGTTGATGGGCAAAAATCAGATGCTCACAGTATGAATGCTGGAGTCCCTTAAGGGCCCATCCTGGGCCCAGCTCTCTTCCTGATCTACATTAACGATCTTCCAAATCACATCCTTATATCATTCGTAGACACTTATGCTGATTACACTACTATCTATGGTAGCACATCTAAGACCGTAAACGACCAAGTTCTCTCTGATTCTCTCTCCTCTGATCTTGAGCAAGTGGTACAATGGGGAAAAGGGTGGCTGGTTACTTTTAATGCATCTAAAACAAAGCTTTTGTCTTTGCATCATCAACGCTCTGATCCTCATCTGGCATCAATTGAAATGAATGGCTCTCGTTTTGGGGAGACCTCATATTTTGACAAGCTTCTGAGCTTGACCTTTACTCCTGATCTGAAATTAAACACGTACATCAAATCTGTTGCCAAGGCCGTTGGAAAAATGGTCGGATATTTCTATCGATTCAGTAGATATCGCACTGCTGATTCAATTCTCTATCTATATAAGAGTCAGGTACGTCCAAGGCTAGAGTACTGTTGCCACATCTGGGCATAAGCTGCTAGAAAGCACTTGTCCTGTCTTGATAGAGTTCAAAATAGACTTCGTAGCCTCGTAGGAGATGTCCTTTTCTCTTCCCTACAACCTCTATAAGAGATGTTGCGAGTTTGTCTCTGCTTTATCGTTATTTTCATGGCAAGTGCTCGATTGCGCTTCAATCTATGGTCCCTCCTCGCAAAACTTTCACAAGAAACACTCGTCTAGCTGAAAACACTATCAATAATTCCCCCACTCTTTATCTGTGCCTAAACCTAAACCTAGATTCCATGAATAAAACTTCTTTCTTAGAAGTGCACGCCTGTGCAACTCTCTTCCGTTTTCCTGCTTTCCAGCTGACTACAATCTGATTGTCTTCAAGTTCAACATAAACAAGTTCTTGATGAGCCGTTCCACTTAAGTTACCAAATTTCCCGAATTTCCATTACTAACAATTACTATATTGTCCAATTGACTACTGTACACTCTTAACCATTATCCTCGAGTTGTCTCTGAGCATTGATAAATGGTGATGCCTTATGTAAAAAAAAACATCCCTTCCTTGCATCCCTCTTCTCACAGAAGAGATGTTGCTAGTTTTTCCCTGGCCTGTGTAGGTACGGGCAAAAATGGGCGGACAAAAATGGGGGACCTAATTTATCATACTTTTTTTGTAGGTTTCCGACTACTTTTTAATTGTATTTGAAAGATTAGAGACTAAAGTTAATTTCCAAAAGGAAAAAAATATTTGTACACGTGAAAAAAAAAAAAATTATGAAAATGTTTTCACGGCGAGCTACCCAATTCAGCTAAATTTTCAAGTTAAATAAATTCATTGTAAAATACTTTAAAAGATAAATATTAGTTTTCTGAGTCTATTTAAAAAGATAATCAGTAAAGTAAAGTCCTAAGATATTGAATTAAAAAAAAAAACCTTGTTTGTACAAAACATAAATTAATTAGCCCCAAAACTGAGTGATTCTGGCGTTCGCAAAGCGCAACAAACAAAATTTTGTAAAAACAAAAATTACGAAGGCCCAAAATTTCAGGCAGTTGAAAGACTGTGAAAATGACGTTATGTAATTAAAAAAAGATTAAGTTCTTTTTTTTTTAACAGTCGCAGCTCCGCACATTTCTTTTCTGAACATTTCTATTAATTTTTGTATTTTTTAATTTAATTATTTTTCTATGTTCCTGTTTTTAAATTAATTTTTTTTTAATTATTGTTCAATATTATATAAAAAAAAATATGTTACGCTGAAAGTTTCACATTTTAGCGAGCAAGGAAATTATTAAAATCTTGCATATAAAAATTATGTGAAACCCGTAATTTAAAAAAAAAAGTAGGAATTTTTTTTGCAATTATAATTTTTTGTGTGAAAATATTAAAGAAGCAATGCTTAATTCAATGGTAATATCGGTAGTTCGAGAAATTCATTTTTCTTCTAGTTATATAGACTTCATTAATACGAATTTAGGGGCTTTTTTCGTAATGCTCCTATAAACATTATTTTATTTTATTTTTATTGTTATAAATTACGATGCTTTATTTATATAAAAAAGCAAAAATAAATTCTTGCGTTTTTTATTTACTACTTAAAACCATAACTTTAGTAAAGGTATTTTTGTTTAAACAAAATAATACATTTCCACTAAGATTTAAATAAAAATAATTAGATCATTATATTCTGCCATCATTATTTGATAAATATTGAAAATTTCATTAACATTGGTTAATTTCCTGATATTTGGTTAATTTTTAAGTAAAGGGAGGGGTCAAAATAATTATACATTTTGAGCATCGGCATTCATTTTGCCCGTACCTAATAGTAAGTGTTCGACCGTGCCCTTCGTAAAGTAAGACCATTTCATTGTTTTATTCTTCTACTGACATCACAGTGATTGATGCCAAGCAAGCAGATAAACAAGATGCTTCAGAGGAACCAGTTACGCACTACATGTAGACATATAACGGTGGTAATTTCTCTCTTAAATTATTTCATCTTTAATCTAGTAATTGTTTTTTATAAAGGACTCGTCTTTTTACCAACACAACAAATAATTCGCGTTTCTTCCTTTGGATACATAAAACCAAACCGAACTTCCATGAACTGAATTTCTTTCCAAGAACTTCCCATCAGTGGAATAATAGTCTTTCTTACTTCTGTTCACCCCAAACAAGGCACACTACTGCTGGTAGGTGAATTAGCGTCCAGATTTATAGGGGCAACATAAATGGGGAGTTGCGAAGCGAGATGTTAGTTCACTTTGCATATAAATGTATGCTCGTTAGTAAAGTCGAGGAAATAGTGGAGTAGGGAGAGGATTTCGAAGACAATCGGTTTGGGGTAAGAAGCTGTTAGAGTATCCTCATAACCAACATGATCGATTTCAAGTCCAATGTCAAGTTCACAACACCTTCATATTAGTTCAAATCTCACTAATCTTAATTATTGAATAGGTATGACCTTGTCAAGTAGTATATAAATAACATATTTTTTACTGTTCCGTTTTTGCTTTGTTTTGTTTTGTTCTTAGGTTGTCGGCCAAAGCAATCGACTAAATTACGTCAACTTGAACGTTTTGTGAATAATTTCAACACAGCGTAGGTCAGTCGGAATGTTTATGGTCATCGTAGCGTAACGTACGACCACACATTAACTGTAGACGGCCGTGATCGTGAAATCTATTACTTGTCAGATTTTTTCTTCCTTCTTGTAAACTAATCTAGTCTTCTGATTAGGTTGTCTGCTTGTATTTTAATGTCAAAGAGGATTTAATACCCTTTGTTTTCCAATACTCATCCGATGTGCACCCGTTTACACAATTACCAGTGGACTATTTTTTCAACCCAGCCATGTTTATAGTTATATACCTTATGCGCTAGTTTACTGTATTCATTTATGATTTCGTCTTTTTTTTCTGTTTTTTTTTTATTTGTACTCACTAGGAGTTTTAACACAGTTCATTACTCATTAGCAATAATCGGTGGTGTTCCCTAGAATCTCCCCAAATTTCCAGTACTCTCCATATCTTTCGATAATCTTATCAAATGACTTTGTTATCGCAACAGTCGCTTACCATTGATTTCTCGCTGGCAATGACCATTAGTCTTTACTAGAATTTGGATGGCAATAAGCTTCCTCAAAGTTTTAGTACATTTCACAATCGCCCAGTAGAAATCTGGTTAGTTATTTTTCTCCTCAGTCTTTCCATCCTCCTTGACCCTTCACGAATATTTTGTGTAGTATCAGATGAGGCTGGTAACTTTATTATTATTATTATTATTATTATTATTATTATTATTATTATTATTATTATTATTATTATTATTATTATTATTATTTACTCACTAGGAGTTTACACACAGATCATCATCAAAGATTTCTCTCTAATGTTCCCTGTTGTTTGAATGACAAGTATCCCCAGATTTCCAGTACTTTTCATTTCTTTCGATAACCTTTGCAAATTAATTTGCATTATCGCAACAACCGCTCACTATTGATTTTTCGCTGTCAGCGACCATTGGTCTTCACTAGAATTTGGGGAGCAGCAAGCCTCCCCAAGGTCTCATTTGTCTTCACACTCGGTCGGTGAAGGTCTGGATCTTTCTCTTCTCGATCTTTCTATCCTCCTTGTTCCTTCGACTATTCGATGTCGTGCTAGTCATGTTTTGTGTGTGTGTGTGTGTGTGTGTGTGTGTGTGTGTGTGTGTGTGTGTGTGTGTGTGTGTGTGTGTGTGTGTGTGTGTGTGTGTGTGGAGGGTGGAGGGGAATAGTCAATTTTCAATTTTGTGATTCCAGTTCTCTTGGTTGCATCTTTTCGTTTCACTTCTGTTGCAGTTTCGGTTAGTGTTTGTCGCCCATGTAGATTAGTTTCTGCATTCGAGTATTTTCCGTAAAATTTCAACTATTTTCAGCCTTATCGTCTGTAGCATAGTCTCAGTCTTCCCATTGATTCTGATTTCTTCCGTTTTTTTTTTTTAATTCTTTGGGACTGTTCCTAGTGCTCCTAAAATTATTGGTATTATATTGACTTTCTTCATATTCCAGTAATAATAATAATAATAATAATAATAATAATAATAATAATAATAATAATAATAATTATTATTATTATTATTATTATTATTATTATTATTATTGATACGACATGGCCATCCTAAAATCTAATACCACCAAAATACTAGTCATAAGTAATGAAATTCTCTTCATTCCATTCATGATTTTCAATTCTCTCAAAACATCCTTCATTCAATCGAAAATTCACTTTCCTTTTTTGTTTCTTTGTGTGTGCAGATGGCTTTATTTCAACGTCCAATCAATTTACGCAGTGCTCGATTATTCCTTCCCCACATACACATTCACGCAGATTACTGATGCAACAGATTAATATAATTTGTTCAAACTAAATTCACAATTGTTTGCCAAAAACACAAATCACGGCTTACACTAAGCGCCTTGAATCTTGGTAACTGCTGAGCAGCTGCCAGTTTGCCGTAAACGCTCTGGTAAACAACAACAACAACAACAACAACAACAACATGCAACTGCACATGTCAAAGTTAATTGTGTATATGGTACTGATGTGTTTCTGCGATAAGATTAGTGGACAGTCACTTCCAGGAGTTAAGAAGTGTAAAAAAAAAAAAAAAAAAAGAAATGTTTAAACTTCTGCCATTGTAACTTTTGCATTTTATTAAAATGGTCACTTTCTTTTACGTGTATAGAAAAGCGGAAACCAAGACGTTCCGTTGCGAGTTGTAATTTTAAGTTTATTCGGAGAGAAATAGATCACAAATGAAAAAGAGAGAGAGAGAAAAGGAGAGAGAGAGAGAGAAAGAGAGAGAGAGAGGGGGAGTAGTATGCTCTAAAGTAATTAGTCAACTATCTTATTTATGTTAAATGAGTGGACACAGTGAACAAATGTCTTACGGGGTATGTCGCTGTTGGTGATTATCAGTTTTCCTTTCTAGTTATTATAGCATTATTGGTGATGCGTATCGCACGACTCCCGTAGCCAGATTGATCTCAAACCTCTGTTTCTCTGTCAACCGTAATATATGACGTCATGCATTATATCCTGATGTCTCTTTGCGTCTCTACTTTTGATCTCTTTAACATCACGTGATATCTCTTCTTGTTTCTTTCGTGGCAACTCGTTTATTTCTTAAAGATCTTGTCACGTCTAACTACACTTAATTTGATCCTTGTCACGCTTAACACTAGCTGATGCACTTGCTATCCGACCTAGGGCCGTCCACTGTGTAACACCATGAACGGATAGACAAAAGCTGTCAAGATTAAAGATCTTGTTAACCAAATTTTGTTTTCAGCAAGGAATAATAAGAATACCACAGCAACCAGCTTCCCGCGTGTTAAACACGAGAAAACGATAATCCATACTTGATACAAGATATAGACACATCCTTTTAAAACTAAGAGGTTGATGGTGTCGGCTACGTCTGCTTGACGGGCCTTGTCTCGGGTCTTCTATTGAGTTCTTGATGTCATTAGTGACAGGTCCATCATGCTGTAATCGAATGCTGTATAAAACATATTTTCTTTTTATTTATTTACTAGTAGGGCTACCCGGCGTTGTCCGAATCCATAAAAGTAAGCTAAAAAAAAGTGTTTATTTGTAAAATGAGCAATTGGATAATAAGGTAAATATTATCCTAAATTATTAAGAAGGATTTCCACCTATTTATCATGATACTTAGGGAAAGTGCTCCAAAATTGATAATGATCGATCAAATAGTTTTTGTGTTAATTTTATTACAACAAATATGAAACATTTAATGCTGAAATTTTACCGTGGCTTTATTTAAGATCGCATTCAATTGTATGCCAACGGGTCTGTTATTCAACCTAAGCCCCCCCCCCTCACACACCCACCCAATAGAACCCTATTAATTGTTTTGAAACTAGAACTGTAGTTTTCGTTAGGAAGAATTCTTTTTTTCTGAACTGACTGAATCGAACAACTTTGGATCGTTACGATAAGTGAGACAACCAAGGCCTGTGCAGTAAACACACACAACGTGTTCTTATACCGAGTATGTCATAAGGAATAAACATACTACTACTACTACTACTACTGTTGCTTCTACTGCTGCTGCTGCTGCTGCTGCTGCTATTGCAAGTCGTACCCAAAACAATAAACGCATCAACTCAACCTTAGTCAGAATTATACTAAATGTAGTATGAAGAATCCTTGGGTTGCTGAATATAATGTAGGTAATATACTAGGTATTACTCGTGCTATGAATTATAGCACTACCAATGGTGCACATTTAGACTATAGAATAATCAGAGGATAAAATCAAAGAATAGACAGGAAAAGACTAGCTTTCTAGCCAGGCGTAGTATCTAGTTCTGATTCTACGCTTAATCTTTTCTCTCCTCAGTTAGTGTGGGAGAAATCCTTCTAGATTTTGGCAAATTTTATTTGTTTCAATACCCGATATGAAGGAGTGGATTTTACAAAGTGATAATACCCAGTGTAGTATTAGCCCCGGACAACCTATGCCGGCTTCCCCGAACGAAGAAATTCACAAATATCAAATTCTCTAGTGACCTCCAGCCGTATGTATATCCTGGTCATATGAAGACGACATGTAAATCCTAGCATTCCCAAATGGTTACCCATCTAGTACTGGCTACGTTGTACGTTGCTTAACCTCGGTGATCAAACGAGAACCGGCGTTTCAATGGTATTATGCTGTATGCTGAATTTTTCCAACATTAAAAATCGGCCATATTTCTAACCATATCTCCGGGGAGAGGCTGCAAATATATACAAGAAAAGGCCAGGGAGTAAAGAATATTTTATAGCGATTTTAGAAGCATTATTGAAAGTCGAAATTATTTGTACAAAGTTTCCCAATAAAGTTAACGAAGGGAAGAAAAAATTTATTCTCTCCTTTTCTGTAATTATCCGCCCGTTTTATCGTCTTTCTATTAACTAAAATACTCATTTATATATTCACCGAATATTCACATAAAATAATTTATATCCTTAACATACTTACAGTTACAACGCCAGTAAGAAATTAATCCCTGCTTTTAATAAACAAGAATAGTCGATAAAAACTGCAGTTCAATTGTCTGGAAAATTCGATATAATGTTCAGGCGATAATTTTTATTTTCTTTTTAAGATTATGTCGTGAAGAATCTTTTGGGGTTAAAATCATTAAACATGATTAAACATGATTACACATGAAATCTGACAAAAACACTTTTTCAATGCGTAAATGTGGTAGTATTTCCAAGATGACGCCATAGCATGCTCCATCTTAAAAATATGTCGATTATGCTAAGATTTAAGTGTTTTTCTTTTTATATACGTAATACTAAATGGATTTTCACTCCAAAATGTTAATCATGCGATAATCTTTTTTAAAAAAAACATAAATATAAATAAAACAAAATCATTTTTATCGCCTATACACAATTTTACATCGTATTCTATTGAGTCCACTAAACTGCGGGTTTACCAACAGTCGAATGATACGTCCGTACATTTAACGATGCATATAATATTTCAAACATAAGCGTCACTGAAAACGGGCGGACAGAGCCTCATACAGAGATGACTAGGCAAATCTCTTTTAAAATATTTTTATTACAAAGCAATCGTTTTCATTCACTGATTATGTGTGCCAAATCTGATGGAGTTGTTTCAACGTGTAAGGCCGAGTGAAGTAATTGTGCTTTCTGTTTTCCTTCCCTTGCTTTTTTTTTTTTTGTTTTTTTTGTTTGTTTATCTTTATCCAGTTCTTCTCTATATACTTCCTTTTTTCAATTTTCTTGTTTATTCTCTCATGCATCAAATTGTCCTCTCTTCATTCTCCCCTTTCCTTTTCCTTTTTTATTTTCAGCTTCTTTCCATTATCTTCCATTTTTCACCAATGAGTCACCGCTTGCCAAATGATGGATAGACTGTCGGTTAAATGATAAAGAATATTATGAGAACACTTCTTCTTCTTCTTCTTCTTCTTCTTCTTCTTCTTCTTCTTCTTCTTCTTCTTCTTGTCTTTGAAGTACGAGGTACCTTCAATAAGTTTCCAGACTATTTTCATATAGACACTTTTATTGATAGTAAACGCATGAAACTCTAGTTTCCTTCGAAGTAATCTCTTCAGGCTGCAATGCACTTGCACCGTTCCAACAACGCCTGGAAGACCCGTAAAAGTCCTCTTGTGTGGGCGTGTCAATGACCCTCGTCACAGCCTCTTTCATCTCCTCAATTGTTTCATAGCGACAGCGTCTAAGGTTTTTCTTTGAGCTTAAGGAATTACCAAAAGTCACAGAGAGTAATGTCTGAGTAATGAGAGGGTGAGGAACTGTATTGATAACCATCTTGGTTAAATAGTCTGTGACAAGGATGGAGTTGTGGATTGGTGCATTGGGACAAACTTTGCGCAAATCTTCCGCATCTTCAGTTCCTCACAAATAATTGTGTGTAAAGTTCCCACACTGACATCAAACTGTGCACTTATTGTTTTTATAGACACACGATGGTTCTTATCCATGAGATTCTTTATTCTGCCAATCAACTCTGGCTTCCTTACTCCTCTCACACCTCTCATCATCCACCACAGACACCCTGCCTTCTTTGAATATTTTATTCCACTCAAAAACTTATGCTCGATTCATGCAAGATGGTCCAAAAACAGTCTGAAGCATTCCATATCTTTCTGTGGCATTTTTCAAGTTTAAAACAGAATTTTTTGTTTATCGTTCTTCTAAAGTGTCCTCACGTCCAGTTTGTATTTCTGAAATTCATCAGCTGTGACAATCGGGCTTTAGTAGGGTATATTCCAACTCCTATTGTAGCTGTTCATTTGCAGTTGGGATCAAAAATATTGGTCAATCATCTCATAAGATGTATAGCAATAACATACTGAATTTTACAGAGTCTACAACAATTTTAAATGCCTGTACAAAAAATCTAGAAATGTATTGAGAGTACGTTGTATGTTTTCATATAACAGTTTCCCGCTTTTTACACAGTCCTTTGCATTATGGTTGTATTCTGCAAGCTATTTTAAGCTGCACCATATTCGCAGATAGTTGAGTTAATTTTGTAGCCCCATTTTGATCGACCAATTCCTGTTCTCGTGCGGTGTTTTCCGCTAATGCTTAAATACTCCTGAATGCGGAGTAAAGACCTTTGAAGAGAAGATTTCAGTGTACATAGTAGAGGGGTATTCTCTAGCCCTATGATCAATATATGTAGTCTGATCTCTTCCTGGGATATTGTTAAGGATTCAATATGGCCGAGGAAGCTTCTCTTTACCTTCAGTCATTGGATCGTTGCTGGAAACGTTCATGTCTGATCTCTATTAAATAATACTTATTATTGTCGTATAGTGGAGTTCTGTATGAGAGTATATATACGTTTGTATATGTGTGTCACATTCATCTATATCACGTGTGTATGTATATGTGTGTTCGTCTATGACCGTCTAGCACTGTGATCATCTTCGTTGTGTGTGTATGTACATTTAATTACAGTTCACGACGGCCCAAGAATGGACATAAATACCTTTATAATACAAAGGGCGAATAACACTTATTTGGGGTTTCCACATCTAGCCATTCGGAAACATATCTAGTCTATCTTTGGTTTGTTTGACGGAAAGCTGCAATGGAAATTCTTTCCGAGAAATGATAGAGTCTCATGTTTTATTTTCGGCAACTTTTCATTCCAGGGCGTTTTTCCCCCTTTTTTAGAAGTTGCAATGCTGATTATGACTATTGCCATTTTTTGCCCCTCTACTTGGAGCCATCACGATCTGAAGACCCTCTCTCGACCCCTACTAACTCAACCAATGTCTACGCATCTAAAAATCCCATCTCCCCTTCTAAATGGCGTCATTAGTACATGTTACTAAAATCATCACCTGATCTTTTTACATGTCATTATTCTAAGTTGTCAACATAATTGTTATGATAGCATTTTTAAGTTGCATTCTAAATTAATGTAAATAAATATTTATTCTAAATATTTTGATTATTCTAAAACATATTTTATCTGGCAAAACTTTTTGGCTTGAATAATCATAATAATCATTGACTAGGACACCTTCGGCGTCACCCTGTCAATATCTAACCTTATTGCATGCAAATTTTATCAAATATTTTGAAACAAGCCAGCAAAGAAAGAAAACGAGTCATCCCCATGAGAGGACTAAAAATGATTAATCCAATGAACACAATTTGATTACTTAAAAAAACGGTTTATGAGTATTATTCGTTAATATTTGAGGACCACCATGTTTTAGTTGACATGGGAGCAGTCCAATGATCATGTGTTTCGCCAATGAGAAGTTCCTGAAAAGAAACTCTGTGCAAGAGAACGTTTACCTGACGTTATGCACGCATGCACGCAACGGAAGAAAGAAAAGTTATTTTCGATTGTGGTAGAATTCTTACTGTGAATGCCTTACTAGAAAGACCCAAAGATTGAAGATTTTTCTAAGTTCATTTATTTCTGGTTTGAGATCCGCGGTTACATTGTTGTATGCATGATAATATAATGATGGTGGGAAACGACTGTGCAATGCCGATTAATAAACTCTATTCATGGAAATTCTGTAAAGACACATAGAAATAAAGGAACGTGATTTGCAGTTTTGCTAAATTACAGGGTGAAACGATAAAATTGTCGCCAAAGAAAACATGACATGATTCCATTTCCGTTTAATGAAAACCGGTTTTCTTTTTTTGTTACAGACCATCTACTATTTGGCTAGTTGTGTACAAATCCAAAGAGCGATAGTAGCTTTCTATCATGTCTGAAAATGACACAATGTTTAATGAGCAAGGTCGGAAACGCGCCGCTGTACAACTCATGCTTTCTACTGATTCAAGTTATGACAACAGAATCATTGCCAACACCCTCAAAATTCATCGCTGGATTGCAACGAATAACAAAGACATGCTCAGGGTGATAAAAACAAAGTTTCCGGCAACGGTTATGGTTATGGGTATGATTGTGGTTTCAAGTGAGGGCCACATTATGCCACCTCACATCTTCAAAGTCGGCTTGTATGTCAACACCAAAGTGTACCTGGATGTGCTGAAGAGTGTGGTGATCCCCTGGTGCAATCAGGTGGCCGCTGGCAGATCCTAGGTGTGGCAGCAAGACTCGGCCCACAAGTCCAAAGAAACCGTAGCTTGGCTTCAGAAGGAGTGCTACGACTTTCGACCTTCCTTTTACATGCTCCCGTCCTTCCCCGAGCTGAACCCGCTGGACTACTTCGTTTGGTCATACGCCGAGAACGTCACCTCCTACAACACCAAAGCCAACCTGATTACCGCCATCCGCCAGCGCTTGCGGAAAAGGCATGCTCCCAGTTCGAGACCTGTATCGGGGCTGTGATTGAGGCTGAAGGCGGCTACATTGAATAGATATCAGCTCTACTACATAATCAAGTTACCTGAATTGATTTTTTCAATAAAGTTTTAAAATAAAGCTGTAGTGTTGTTTTCTCTAGGGCGATATTTTTATCGTTCCAAAATATAAGTGCTTGTTATGAAGATCTTATAGAAATTGGAGCTCATGAATAATAATAATAATAATAATAATAATAATAATAATAATAATAATAATAATACAAAAGATGAAAATAACGAAAACACCTGATATGGATGCGAAAAGGACACATAAGCCAAGAAACTGAATCCCTAATAACTGCAGCACAAGACAACTCCATAAGAACCAACAACATCAAAGCAAAGATCGACAAAACACAAGAAAATAGCAAATGCAGACTCTGTGGACACAGAGACGAGATGATAAACCATTTAATAAATGAATGCAGCAAACTGGCCCAAAAGGAATACAAGAACAGACACGAATAAGTGGGAAGGTTAGTACACTGGGAATTATGCAAGCAACTGCATTTCGAACGCACAGACCAAGTAGTACAAACATAAGCCGGCAACATTACTTGAAAACGAGAATCACAAAGTCCTATGGGGCATGGACATATAAACTGATAAACCCATGCAAGCAAGAAGACCGGATGTCGTTATAATTAACAAGAAAGAAAAATCCTGTCAAATCGTAGACTTTGCTGTCCCAGCTGACCACAGGGTGAATATCAAAGAAATGGAGAAACGGAGCCTCTAGTGAACATCACAGGCTATTTTCAGGTAAAGATCTCTGAAGACCTATGTGAAAGCTCCTTGTGAGCCAATAATAATAGAACTGAGAAAGACTTGTAACGTCATTTCCGCGAGAAGAGAGCGTTAAAAACAGAAGTCATAACTTTTATTAGATTTCAAAGTTTGATTTTGTACGACGTCAAGGGAAAAAAGGCAATCTAAGCAAATATCCCTAGTTGTGGCAGCAGTATACATTTTCAGTAGTAGCAGTAGAATGATCGGTGCAGCTTAGATAAGCAGGTCCTGTAGACGAGCCTCCTTCTGAAAAATCTGAACAATTAGGTCACGTGACATATAACACCGGTGCTTCTACCATTACTGACCCATTTTACGTTTACTTATCTTGCCTTTGGTTGCAATTATTTATTTATTCATTTATTTTCACTTTTTCGTTATGTTTCATTTCTTAATTATGTTTATGGTAATAAATGTTCGAACTTTCTTTGAATTTTGTCTTTCTTTAATTCTTTGAGTGTTTTTTTTTTTTTTTTTTTTTTTTCACTTTTAGCTTAACTTGCTTTTATATTTCACCATTTCGTTTTTTAGTAATAAATGCTTCTCTACATTAAATACCGACCTTGCGTCTAACTCTGCTCTCGTGGGGAAGCAAGTAAATAGGAAGTAATATGGCGGCTGAAAAACGTTTTCCAACCCGAATAAAAGCATTACAATACATTAGGCACCGCCAAAAATGGCCGCAAAATCAAGTTGTTGTTGTTTTTTAAAACTAAATTACATTTATTAAAATCCATTATTTCTGAGTAACTTTTTTTTTCCAGAAAGATAAAACCCTGAATTTTATCATATAGAAAACAGAATAATGTAAAACTTTTTCTACTATTTTTAATTCAATTTTAAATGTTAAATTTTCCCAAAAAGTTAACAATTGATATTTTTTGTCTTGCACAAAAAACGTACTTAAATATTAAAAAAAAGGGTTTTTGAAATAATTAATTTATTTATTTATTGTCTAACTAAGATTTAGGATGATTTTCTAAGAGAATATGCAAAAATATTATAATATAAGTACCTGAATTTCAAATAATTCCACTTATTCATATAGGTAACCAAATATTTCGCGTCGACGTAGAGTTCAGATCGACTCTGTTTACGTTTTCTTTTGATGATAAGAAAACTATGGAAGATCAAACAGGCCAAAAAAACTTATTTTTCAGTGACGAAAATTTCAATGTATTATTAAGCTGAGGCTGGCCAGCACCAGATGGGTGACCATTTGTATGAGTTTGGTTTTTAATGTGTATGTGTGTGGGGGCCAGGCTCCCCAAAATGGGGGGGGCAATTTAAAGCAGAATAAAAAAAAATTATTTCAGCGCGTTTGGTCCACCGTAGTCGAAAAGCGGCAAACGTTTTCAAACGAGATCGAAAAAAATGATGCTATTTTTAACACAAAGGGCACAATATTTATCGAATTTTTTTTTTTTTTTTGTATCGATTATTCAAAGCATGCCCTGTTTAATAATGTTCATGCATTATTCGGCTCGCTAAAAAAAAATTGTTAATTTATTTATCAAAAATTTAAAAATGGCTTTTTTCGTATAAATATTAAAAAATTTTTTTTTTTGTTTTGCTTAACTTAAATTAATTATTTTACTTAACATATTCACCGAATTTCACACTTCAAAACTCAAAAGCGGGATAATTAAACACAATCGAAGTTCTGATATTCAGACGTCAAAATAAGGTATGCAAACAATTTTTTTTTTTTTTTTTTTTTTGAAACTATAATTCTGTCCCTTACAACAACACAATATGTTTTGTTCAGTTTCAGATGATTATTTTGAGCATATTTGTTCCCACTTCAAAACAAGGGGGGGGTTTGTAAGCAAAAAAATATATATATATATAAATATCGTTTATGAAAAATAAGTACACTGGTATAAAGTTCATTCTTCTCCTAATAATCGCTGAAAATTTCGTATTGATCGGATAATTACCTGATTTTTGGTAGATTTTTAAAAAGACGGTCCGTCAAAAAGTACTGACCTGCCCCCCCTCCAGTTTTGGCGGTGCCTACAATACATTTAGACCCTTAAGAATTTCCGCCATGCGCCCTTGTTGTTCTAAGTTAACAACTAGCCACTACTTGTGTTTCACACGTTTAAAAAAAGCGCTTTAAAACACTAAAGCTTTTTTCGTTTGTTGTATTCTTTGGAAGCGGGGTTTGAGGCGCCCCTATTATCCCAAAGAACCAGCTATGTAAACACTTTGCAATACTTTTCAATAATTATTTACAAAAAAAATTTTACAATTAATTTTTATTTAAAATTAAGAAATTATTTTTTAAAATATTTTGTTTATATATGTTTACATTTTGTTTTTAAGTAAAATTAGGAAATAAATTTTTAAAATATTGTTTATATTCATCTTCATTCAAAAGGGTTACTTTTCGGTAGCTTCACCGGTTGTTAACCTAAATTTTCCGAATGTCAGAACGAGGCTTGTCTGCGGGATGTACCGAATGGTCTAACCATATTCCCAGTAACCTTAGCAACAGATTGAATATAAGCTTTCCATTTTAGATATGTGAAAGTCAGTTGTATGAGTTGGTTCAAAAAAGGGGTTTCTGTAAGTGAAATGGGCATTTAGTTTAAGTGATGTTAATAATATCTGAGCATTGGTAGTAAAAGGAGAGAATTTTGATTTTATAGGTTTTAAAATTAACAAACCACGGCATCAGGTGCGTCAGGTCGGAAAAGAGAGGATCAGCAAGATCTTTATCCTTAGTGCTATTCGAAGTGCTGCCATAGACATTTGTATTTATTATTATTATTATTATTATTATTATTATTATTATTATTATTATTATTATTATTATTATTATTATCCGAATTTTTATTCATCTTTCTTCATTATTGTTAAGTTTGCAGGTTGAAACAAGTAATGTAGAAAGCAATACAAATGACGACTCAACAAACAAAGGTAGATCAAATAAGAAGTGCATAAGGAAAAGGTATATTTACAGAAGGGTGTCAAATTAGAGAGTCTTTGCTGGAGAAACATATCTGCTCTCGGCGGCCTTCGGTGGCTGCTGGTGAACACACACCCAGACTGAGTCTTCCTATTTATGTGTAATTACTATCCACATATACAAATGAATGTGTGCCACCACAACAATATCTTTATACACTTTCTCTTCTTCGTTTTTTCTTCTTTCTATTTTCATTTGTATTTTATATTCTTCGTCTGTTTTCTTCAACAACGTCTTCTTTCTTCCTTTTCTCTTCCGTCTTCGTCTGTTCTTTCTTTCATTTTGTTCTTATTTTTTTCATCCGTTTTGTTTTCATCATCATTCACTATCATAATTACTATCAGCACCATCTTCTTTCTTTCCTTTCCTTCTCTTTCTTTCCTTCCTTATAGTTCTAATTCTTTTTCTTTTTTATTCTTCTTTTCTTTGCATTCTTTTACTTCTTCTTCTTCTTCTTCTTCTTCTTTTTCCTTCCCTTTTTTCTTCCTTATAATTCTAGTTCCTCTTTCTTTTTTAATCATTTTCTTTGTATTCTTTTCACTTCTTCTTCTTCTTCTTCTTCATCGCGTTCTTCGCGTTCCTTTTTCTTTTCCTTTCGTTCTTCTTTCCTTCCTTACAGTCCTAGTAACTTTTTGCTTTTTTTAATTATTTTCTTTGCATTCTTTTTACTTTTTCTTCTCGTTTTTCTTTTTATCTTCTATTTCTTTTTTCTTTATTTTCTTCTTCTTCTTCTTCTTCTTCTATTTCATCTTCTTTGATTTCTTATTGGATTACTAATGTCATACTCACACACGATTCCCGAGAGGGCAAACAGCTTAAAAGCACCGACTGTTTATCGAAGTGAAAATAAAAGAGGTGTCCCACATCTACAAAAGATATCCTACACGATTCTGGAAGCCGTTAAGAAAACAACACCCAAAACACTAAGACGGAAACGAGGCCAACGAAGATGAATGGAAGTTCAGCAATATAGTTTTTTTTTTTTTCTTTTTCAAGGTCTTGCTGAGTCACTTAAAATCTCAATCGCTGGAATACGACACACACACGCACATCCGCTCAAATAACACAAGCACTCAACACCCTGCTAATAAAAAAACGTCATGGCTCATTGGGTCAAAGGTTCCCTTCTTTCAAGAAAGATCCCTACGTTTTTTAAATAAAGATTTAATCAATTGGAAACATTTTTGAAAGGAGGTTTCATAAACTTTGGGTTTGTACCCTTTCGTCCTACCAAGGTGCATCCTTTCCAGCTGTGTTTTTGTATAGTCTGAAAAAAAGACACTTAGTATAAGATACATTCATTAGAGAGAAAAGGGAAGTTGTCAGGAATCGCATTAATTAAATGGAATCATGGCATATTTGAAATGTTTAGAGTTTAGTCAGTGGATCTTTAAAAGTGGTCATCTACTGAAGCTTCACAGACTTTTTAGTATTTTGTAGATTCTTAGGCAGCGCCCGACTATGGATTTTTATCCTGAGCCCCTAAAATCAACAGAGGTTAAACCATTTAGACCATTCTTGTAATGATCCGGTCCCTGTTGATGTTGCAGTAGGGTTTTAGTCCTGTGCAGTTCTAGGACATCTACCCTACAAGACCTTACCATCTTTCTTTGAGAAGGGGTTAGTTTATTGCTAATCGCCTGAGGCGCCCTGACGCAATTTTCGCAGATCAGTGCCTCTCCTTAGGGACGGTGGTATGACTTCTCGATCCCACTTTCCAACCCTGATGTCTAAATTCTTGCAGTGAGAAAGAACTAAACAATTCTTAGATATTACCCGCTACACATATATTTTATCCTAAAATATTATGGGGTAAGCAGAACTACCCATTTCAGGAACTCACCGAGAGGAAATATATGCAGTTACATGTAAATGTCGTGGCAGGGATTCTGAGCAGCTATGGCCCCAGAATCAGGACGTGTACTTCTGTAACATATTTCTGTTAACAAACATTTTATTAACTTAACACTGTGTTTGTCTTGATTATTACCGGCCTGCAAGACCAGAACATAAAGCAACACAAAAGGCATGGAACCAAACGAAGACGATATGTGTAAGATACCACATTTACTTAATCCGGTTAACGTCCAGTTAAATCGTGTACATGGAACACATACCTAGCCCCGGGGAAATCTGAGAAGAGTGTGTTCCTGTATGTGCAGAGAAAAAGGTTGAGGGTGTGTGTCTCACATATCTAGAATTTGGCATTTAGGTATCTTGTGCTTTGGCTTTTATAGTTTCCAAACTTATCACCATCTAGAGTGACAAGAAGGAGATTATTAAAAGTGTGGGTATTTTCTGGTATTTGTGTGTGCATTCTTATCATTTGGATTCTCGAACTATTGTTCTTATCTTGAGTGTCATTTTCACAACGTTTCGGTCGATGTAATTTCCAACTTTTTTAAAGTGTATCTTGTGGAACTCCGGAATCTTTCTATCGAACTCAAGAATTTTTTGTCGAGAAATTTCGAACAGAACCGTTTATTTAACCTGCGGAGGTAGCATGATCGTGTTCTATCAGCCATGACTGGGTAGAATTCCTAAGTAATTTGCAATATATATATATATATATATATATATATATATATATATATATATATATTTCTGTGGAAATAAACTTTATTTCCTTATTATATATAGCAATCCTTATTTAAGAAGCTCAATGTAATTACAGAGCAATATATTTAATGAATAACAAAGGTTTATATTCCAAAGTTCATGGTGCTGACCATCTTACAACTTATTCCTTTAATTCAGTTGACATTTACAATTCTTAACAGTATCTGTTTCGTGGCACAAAATCAATCACTTAATTATTAAATCAATCAGTGAATCTATTTTGCCCTTAACTCATTTCTTCTGATGAGGGAGGCCTGGATGAGGTTTTATGCACTCTTTATCCTCTCTTGTGAATTGTACGACCACTCTCTTAACAGGAGAGAGGGGCATTGAAAAATTTCCTGCTATTTTGCAATGACTAAGATCACCTTCATGTTGATCCACGATCCGCAGAAATTCTGATATGTCTGATGCTCCTTTGGTTGCTGGAATGCTTCAATGTTGTTACATGCAATTTTAATGAGATACTCTAAATCATTTCAACACTACTTTTCTTTGTAAATATAAATAAGCATATATCAATCTTAGGAAAAATATTTATCTTATTGTTTATTCCTTTCTATCATGTCTATATATATATATATATATATATATATATATATATATATATATATATATATATATATATATATATATATAATAAATTCCACAGCCAAACAACGTCGCAGCCCACAAGAGCCATGACAGTCAAAGAACCGGAAGTCCAAGACTCGAGTTTCGCCCTCATTTGGGCTCGTCAGTTAGACACATCCGAACTCAGGATTCGAAACCCGAGCTGTGTTTTTGTATAGTCTGAAAAAAAGACACTTAGTAATAGATACATTCATTAGAGAGAAAAGGGATGTGTCTAACTGACGAGCCCAAATGAGGGCGAAACTCGAGTCTTGGACTTCCGGTTCTTTGACTGTCATGGCTCTTGTGGGCTGCGACGTTGTTTGGCTGTGGAATTTATTATATACATTCTCTTACATTCTGAAAATCATATATATATATATATATATATATATATATATATATATATATATATATATATATATATATATATATATATATATATATATAATGATCATTTGTTCTTTTAGTAAACATTGAGCCTATTTATCGTGTAAATTTTTAAAAATTTAAGAAATATTTTTTGAAAGGGATTTTTTAAAATATAAATAAACATTCAAATAAACCTTAGTAAAAAAAAAATAATACGTGAAATCGCATGTTTAAGTTCATATTTAACTTTACATTGTATTTATTTCATACTTATGTCTAACATGATTATTTTTTAAGACACATCCAAGCTAAAACATCCGTTTGTCTAAAATAGCTAGCGTGTTTGTTTTGTCTTTGTATCAGTTTTGTGTGTTGTTCCCAAAACCGTGTTCGGTTGGGTAATAGCAACAACAACAAACCAGATTTTCTTATCGGTGTATCGCTTATCTCGATAATTTGTACCTTAATCGATTCGTCCTTGGGCAAA
The DNA here is from genome assembly GCF_053919585.1 of Euprymna scolopes. Taxonomy (NCBI): domain Eukaryota; kingdom Metazoa; phylum Mollusca; class Cephalopoda; order Sepiida; family Sepiolidae; genus Euprymna; species Euprymna scolopes. The sequence goes on from NC_136488.1 coordinate 36,995,453, forward strand.
ACACATATTCATTACTCATTCTAAAAAGCTATCACTTGTAAGATTAGCAAATATCATTATATCTACTTTCGATGGGCGGAAATTGCGTTGCTAAAAAACGGTTTCTTGGAAACGCGTGCACACACATAAAACTAGAAATATGAGCAAATTGCATGTGTGAAATATTTTATTCTTTTTCCTAATGAGTCACCAATTATCAAGACCAGAAGCCACTCGATGCTAAGGCTTAAAGAGATGAATATATTGTTAGTTGAATGACGAAGAATAAAATGATAGCATTGGAAATCATAAATGGAGAGAACAAAGCTAAATTATTTATAGGAATGGTTTATGAAAAGTATATTTTACTTTGTATCCGAAGACAACAGGGAAGTAATTCTGTGGTAAGGTGTCCCATGGACAGAAAGTTTTTGGAAAGAGATTCTGTTCATGGAAATTCATCTAACAGACACACAGAGGAAAAAAGGAAAATGTTTTCAGTTATCGAAGAGAGACGCGTTCTTGTGATGTCTTACAAGAAGGAACCGGAAATTCGAGCTGGGCTGAGCACCTTTCGTGAAACTATTGATAGAGCCCCTCCCCTGTCCGGGCCTCTACTTCCCTGACGTTACTGACATGCAGAAATTCAAGTGTAATGTGAACAGACATTTCGCTGCCCAACTCCATAAATATTATCCCTGCAAATCTGGTTCCAAATAGTAGCCCCTCACGACTAAGTGGTCATGTGCCTTGTTTAAGATGAAATGTAAATAAAAAGAGTATAGAAAAACTAGCAACGTATGTTCTGCGTGGAAGGGGTTGTAGAAACCAGAAAAAAATCACTTACAAAGCAAAAAGGAGTACTCTGAGCGATACCCCCCTAAATGTGGCAGCAGTACTTTATCTTAAGATGTATTTGACCCCTGTGCAGGTAAACGATTGCATCAGCAGCCGGGTACTTTTCGTGGTGACATAATGATCGAACCATTAACAACAGATTTCTAGAGGGGAAGTAAGTCCTAAGAATTTATAAAATAAAAAAATTAAAAAACAGGGAGCTTCCCCATAGGAAAGAACTATTCATTTCAACTGGAATAAAACAAAGATCTGAGTGTTGGTGCTAAAAGGGGAGAAAATTAGTTTTAGATATGTTAAAGGTAACAAGTCAACTTTTCCCGTTGCACTGCATATCAGGTCAGTGCAAAATGTTTTGCTGTTTTGTAGAAAGGGCATTTGAAACCACTGTAATTTATTTTATGCATATTGGTATTACTTAAACATATCATCATGATTAATTTATAACTTTTTTGCAGATTATTAAAGCATCATTCTGCAATGTTGTCGCCCATGTTAGCCTGAAAACGACCTCCTTTATTAAATAGTTGGGGAGTCATCTTCCATCATGATAATGTTCGTCCTCACACAGCGCTAGTGACCAAAAATCTCTTAGAAGAATTTGGTTCCGAAATCTTGGTCCATCTTGTATATTCTTCTAACTTAGCTTCCTCGGGTTCTCACAAAACATTTAGATGATCTGAGGTTAAGATCACGAGAAGAGATTGAGCATGAGTTAGACTCATATTTCACAGCAAAACCTAAACATTTTTACAAGCATTTATAAGATTGTTGACAGATGAAATCGTTATAAAAAACAACGGTCGTTATTGTTATAATAATGATTTTCAAAAACGCAGTTTTTCATTTTCAAGATGAAACTTTTAAATTGGCACAAACTTTAGTACTGACCACATACTTGATATCAAAAGATAGAAAAATTAGCAAACTCACTAATACTCTTTGATGTGTAGCCATAGAAAGTTATATCATCTACATTTCAACAGAAGTTATTAAAATGTGATTTGGAAAATTATTAATGAAAATAAGGAAGAGTTGGACTAAGAATAGATTCTTGGCGAACACTAGTGTTGATATTATGTGCTTTAAACTTTTGACCAAGAACTACTTTTATAGAATTAGCAGAAAGAAAGTTTTTGGTGATTACGAAGATATTGCCATATATTCTCTCATTAGCAAGTTTGTGTAGTAATCCTTCGTGTCAAACCCTATATATGGAGTAGTAGAATGATGCAGCCATTTTCGCAGTAATTTTTGGTGCAGATTAGATATAAGCTTTTTTTTTATTTTAGAGTTGAAATAAAAGTCAGTCCTATGAGCTTATAAAGGCAAGAGGCTTCCTTAAGGAGAGAACTATTAATTTCAACTATAAAACAAGGGTTTGAGTATTGATGGTGAAATGAGAGAAGTTTAGTTTTAGAGGTGTTAAGAGTAATAAACCACTTCCACCATTCCACCATATGCTTTAGATTGGAAACGATTCAATAATATTCGTAAAAAAAAAAAAAAACGATATTTGGAAAAATGATTAAGATAATCAAATTAAATAATATATTATCTGACCCTTTGAACTATCTTCGAATTTATTTCAGACATATCTCTTGCGTTTATTGTATTTTTATTTACTTTTATTCAAACCAAGCAAGGCACATTGTCACTGAGACGTACTTTGATTTGGAGCCAAATCTATAGGAGGAATCTTAAGTGAGAGTTGGAAAGCAAAATATTTGTTCACATTACATTTGAATTTCTACATATTTGTACAGTCAAAGAAACATGTACATAGCAGGAAGTCCAAATGCATGCGGTCCGAGGAAAGAAGCCATTAGAGGATAAAATTTCCAGGTATCTGGAAACATCTATACTGAAGAGGTGGGATTTTGCAGCTAACCAGGGTGGTTGGTTGTATTTACGTTAAATGGATACAAGTGCAATAACTTCGTCGAAGTACATTCATGGAATTACTTGTAAAACAAGAATAGGGATGTAAAATTGCGGCAATGAGACAGGGGCTGAAGCATGGTAGACAGTGTAAAGGTTAGAGACTATTTTTTAACATGTTCAAACACTTCGCTAATCTCGACATCGTTTCCAGTCGTCTAGTACTTCTCCTTGCCACTGAATTCAAGCAGTGCCAATTGAAGAGAGGTGTGCCTCACAATTACACGCACATCTACAGGGGGCTATCCATTGTCTCTTGAGACTGAACGAAGGCGACTAAACACGTTTAACTGATGTTTGCATGTGTTGTATAGATGCGATTTTCCCATCACTTAAAACATAAATATTTCTCGCTCAGTCACGATGAGGGCTGTTTGTTATTTATCGTCTAACGATGATGGTCGAGGTGAATCACCGGAGAAGCTGAAATCAAACTCATTAATGAAACACTTTCTAGTCGTGTGAAATGTATGACTAATTACATTGTTTTAATATTTTAGCAAGTGTTCCTTTATTTATAATACCACATGCATAAATGGTCAGTGAGAGAGAATTCCAATTTTTTTTTTACAAAGGGTTTACCACATATCAAGGCCCGGAGGCCACTCGAGGATGAGGGTTAATGTTTGTATTGTTGTCATTGGGACAGTAGTATAGTAATCGTTTGTGGTGGAAATTTGGTATGATCACATCATTTATGAACATGGTTCAATAAGCTAATGGAATAAAAAGTTGTATTACAATGAGGCATCAAAACAGCGAATATATGGAGACCACTTGACCAACGAGTTAAACAAGCTAGAACTAAGGAAGCCGGGAATAGACCAGATAATTCTGAAGAACACATACAATAATAGTATTGTTAAAAAATACTGAGACTAACAACATCACGTCTGTGAGAAATAAGTTGCAGAGAATAATAAGCAAATTGTAGATATATTTATGCACCTTATTAAGAATCCTCAAATTCGACATAAATTTAATACACAATCTCCATATGAGTATTAATTACCTTCACCGCTAATTCAATCATCATTTAACAAACATACTCTTCCTTCTTCGTTTGCTGTATTCGAACATTCGGCTGTTTTACCTCTGACCCCATCAAACTGAACAATTCTCAAAATATAACAATAGCAGTTGTTCAAAACTAGCTAACATACTCACCTCGACAAATAGAAGTTATTCATAACGAACATACCCATCTCGATAAATAGCAGTTATTCAAAGCTAGTCAACACACCCACTTCGAAAAATAGCAGGTTTTTTTAAAACTTGCTAACGTACCTACCTAGAAAAAATAGCAGTATTTCAAAACTAGTTAACATACTCACCTTGAAAAATAACAGCTATTCAAAACTAGCTAAGATATCCACCTCGAAAAATAATGGTTATTCAAAACTAGCTAAGCTATCCACTTCGAAAAATAGCTGTTATTCAAACTTAACTAACATACCTGTCTCGAAAAATAACAGTTATTAAGAACTAGTTAACATACCAATCTTGAAAAATAACAGCTATTCAAAACTTAGCTAACATACTCACCTCGAAAAATTGAAGTTATTAAGAACTAGCTAACATAGCCACCTCGAAAAATAGCAGTTATAAAAAACAAACTAACATACCTACTTAAAAAAAAATAGCAGATATTTAGAACTAGCTAACACACTTACTTTGAAAAATAACAGTTATTCAAAACTAGCTAAGATACCCACCTCGAAAAATAGTAGTTATTAAAAACAAACTGACATACCTACTTCGAAAAGTAGCAGATATTCAAAACTAGCATACCCACATTGATAGATTACACAATTGTTTTGTTTTACATCCAGACATCACATTGGGGTGTAAACAATAACTTTGACCTGTTAAACATAAAATTGCTGCACACCTCGTATATCATAGCAACTGTAACGATGGCTATTTTGGATATCAACACTGCAAACTTTGGTTACTAATGTCTTACATCGTTGTTGTTTTGATAAAGTGCATTCAAACACTATCTCCGCCATATTGTCTGTTTGGAAAAATTATCAAGTAATAATTGAATTGGACTTTGGATTGTTTGTTTAGAACTCTCTAGTGTGATAGAAAACATTGTAGGTTGATATGTAAGTAATGGTGCGCTCAGCTGATAAGATCATACCGAGTAACTTGGCATCGTGCATAAAAAGGTTTAATAAATGTTATTTTAACGTTAAGATAGAAGATTACGAAAATTTCAATTGATAAAAAATATACATAATATTGCTTTATATTTTTTCGAAATGTTGTTAAATATAATCATGGTTTTTATTTAAATTTAAATTTTCAATATAGATAAATTATCTCCGGTATAATTGTGCATTAATTTTTATTTTATTTAAATTTCTTTCACATTAATTTCCATCACTTAAATTATTATTATTATTATTATTATTATTATTATTATTATTATTATTATTATTATTATTATTATTATTATTATTATTATTATTGGTTCACATGGAGCTTTCACACAAGTCGACAAACGATCTGATTGGAAACCTGTGGTGTTCTCTGGAAGCTGAGTGACAACAAGTCTCTCCAGACGTCCAGCTCTCTCCACCTCCATTGATAGCATTTGCAAATGAATTTGCATCATCGCAACAGCCGCTTACCATTGATTTCTCGCTGGTAGTGGCCATTGGTTTATACTGGAATTTGAGTGGCACTCAGCCTCCTCAAGGTCTCAGTTCTCTTTGCGCTTGTCCAGCCGAGGTCTGGGTGGCGCTCGTTCCTCGGTCTTTCAGTCCTTATTGACCCTTCTCGGCCCTTTGGTATCATTTTTTTGTGGGGGGGATTGGTGATGAAACAATGGGGGGATACATGATGGTGGGTGTAGAACTTGTAGATATGCAGTTTCGGTGTTCTTCATTCCCTGTAACGCTTATTCGTTATATTGTCTTCTTGTATTATTCTCTGCATTCAAAGGTTTTCCTTAATATTTCAGTCGTTTTCATTATCGTTAGTCGTTGTACTTTTGCAGTTATTCCTCTGATTCCAATTTCTGGCATTATTTTTTCCAAGTTTTTCGGAATTGTTCCTAGTACTCCTACTATTATCGGTTCTATTTTGATTTTCTTCATCATCCAAATCCCTTTTAACTCTCTGGCTAGCTCTGTGTATTTGCTTCGTTTCTCCTTTTCTTTCATACTCACCCTGTGGTCAGCTGGGACTGCAAAGTCAACGATTTTACAGGATTTTTCTTTCTTGTTAATTATTACGACATCTGGTCTTCTTGCTTGGATGGGTTTGTCCGTCTGTATGTTCATGTCCCATAGGATTTTGTGGTTCTCGTTTTCGAGTGCTGTTGCGGGTTTATGCTTGTACCATTTGTCTGTACGCTCAAAATGCAGTCGTTTGCACAATTCCCAGTGTACTCCCCACTTGGTCATGCCTGTTTTTGTATTCCTTTTGGGCAAGTTTGTTGCATTTACTTACTACATGGTTTATCGTTTCGTCTCTTTGTCCACAGAGTTTGCATTATTATTATTATTATTATTATTATTATCATTATTATTATCATTATTATTATTATCATTATCATTATTATTATTATCATTATTATTATCATTATTATTATTATCATTATTATTATTATTATTATCATTATTATTATCATTATTATTATCATTATTATTATTATTATTATCATTATTATTATTATCATTATTATTATCATTATTATTATTATTATTATCATTATTATTATTATCATTATTATTATTATCATTATTATTATTATTATCATTATTATTATCATTATTATTATTATTATTATTATCATTATTATTATTATTATTATTATCATTATTATTATTATTATTATTATCATTATTATTATTATTATTATTATTATTATTATTATTATTATTATCATTATTATTCTGTTCACCTCGAACAATTCCCATTATCACTAACACATAAGAGGCCACTGAAAACTCCGTTACAGGAGCATTCTAAATGGGGAGTTGAGCAATGAGTTGCTTGTTCACATTACACTTAAATGTCTGCGTGTTATCACAGCTGGTAAAAACAAAAAGAAAATGAGGGAATTCCAAAACAAGCGGTTCAAGATACTAAAATGTTAGCATAGAAAACCTTCTGGTATTTAGGGATTTCTACCATGTTGGGTTAAGATATTTTTTCCACGTTGTATTTCTCGGGGACATTTACCTTGAGAGGGACATAAGTGTTACAAATTAGAGCACATTTTGTTGAAGTACGTATAAAAAATTTTCCGTCCATCGTAGTCGATGAAAATCGCAAACATCACATGATGATGTGACTTGCGCGTGAACTTTTTTTTTATTTTGTGGCAAGAGTGGCGCTGAGTTGCCACGGTTTTATTTCAGTGGCAAGTAAGAATTAGACTAGAAACAATGCCGAGATAAGCAGAGAGCACACATTGCATCTGCTATTCCCAAATGGTGACATATCTGGCATTAAAACAAGCAGAGTGATGTAACATTGCAGCGATCGGACAGGGGGTTGTAGCTTTGTAGACTGTGTGTGAGATTAAGATAGAACAAGAGGATCGTTGGGGGACTTTGTACAAAAGGTAGAGACAAGAGGTTAGTAGACACTTTCGACTTTATTGTAATTTTTTAAGTTATCATATAAATTAGAAATCCACTTTTTTTCTATCGATACAAGTCACATTTTATATGAAAAACTTGCAGGCCGTTCGGCATTGCCCGGTCGTAAGATACGCTTAAATATAATATTTTATATCATACAAATTACATATTTATTATTATAATTCAATTCTCTAGCGATTATTATATTAAACAATATATAGTAGTGAGATCAAAACTATATATATATATATATATATATATATATATATATATATATATATATGTATATATATATATATGACTTAGATGCCATCAGCTAGAATCGAAACCAAAACCTACAACTCTCCATCTCATTCCTTATTCAGTATAGCTTAATCGCCATATATATTTTATAACTTACTAACTAGCTCTACCTACGTATTGAGCACTTTTGAAGTAAATACTTAAATATATATATTATTCCTTATTGGAATTTTTTATTTTTGAGATGAGCATTGTATGTTAATTTTATTTTATTTCGGACTATTAGTCTCATCTTATCTTTTTATTGGTTTTTATTGAAACGTTGTGCACCAATAAAAAGATAAGATGAGACTAATAATCCGAAATAAAATAAAATTAAATACTTAAATTTTACGCATAAATTTATACTTTCGTATATAAATATATGTGATTAAATTAAATAATCATATATATATATATATATATATATATATATATATATATATATATATATATATATATATATATATATATATATATATTAAATACTTACAGGCACTAGCTAGTGTTTCATCCTTTCGAGAATCGTCAGTGCAGGGTGTCACGATTAACACTAGTCGATAGATTCGAACCCGGCGATAGAAGCCATCCCTGGTTTCATGAACAAGAACCCAATCCATTCGGCTACCGTTAACCGCGAGAAATGTTAAATTTTAAAGATTTATTTTTTAAATGCTTTTTAACGTCTGTCAGAGTGATCTAATCATTATAAGATTATTCATCGCAATCATGAAGGGAAGACTTTTAACATTCATGATTAAAAACGTTTAAACGAGCTGGAGGGGGGGAAACGTTTTTAATCATGAATGTTAAACGTCTTCCCTTTGCGATGATTGCGATATATAAATTTTGTACCCCTAAAAAAATATGAAACACACACACACACATATATATATATATATATATCTATATTTTTATAAAGTAATAGGGTTCGTGTGTTTCTGTCTGTGTGTACAGCTCTCCATCATCAACGAAATATAAAGGAGGTAAGAGGGTAGATCTCTCCGGGTAGAGAAACATTAGAACCCATTTTAGGATGTTTCTGTTATAGGAGATATAAGAATCTTTGCCTAATTTCTTTATATACTAGTCTACAAACCACCCCCGTATTGAATGACTTATGCTCATTTGCATATCACATTATATTAAATCTCTTTAACTAATTACCTCGACCTTATTACATATTGGAAATATTCTAATCATTTCAACTGTACTATTTACAAAATCTATTTAACATTTAATTATTTAATATATTTTCATTTAATTTTATATTCGATTTATTTCACTTTACGTATATTATCAAAACAATTCATTTGCGAGGAAAGCTTTATGTTTTGGGATTGTATTGAAAATGTAATGGAAATTTCAATTTCGTTCCGTTTTAATCTTTTATATTTTACTTGCCAATATTATTGAAAGAATACAATTCAACTATCGTAATTTTATATAAATAAACAAAAACAAATATTTTAAAATAAAACTTTATTAAAAAAGAAATAATTTTATTTTTAAATGAAAAAAATCAATTTAGTAAAATAATTGTATTAAACACCCCCAGCCTTGTCAGCAAACCTGTAAACCTATAAAAGTTAACATTTCGAATGTAAACAGTGATTTTTCGATTTTGTTAGCGCTTGCCGCAATTAAAGACAATTAAAACGGAACTAACTTTATTTCCATTCTATTTTTTAAACAACCCCCAAAACATAACGCTCTCTTCCAGTTATAGCCAATTTTTTTTTAATTAAATAAAACAGGTCAAAATAAACAGATAAGCGCATTTTCTTTTACATTTTTCTTACAACCAACGTTGTCATTTTAACCAACTGCAGGATACCGTTACTTTTGTGGGGTTGTTTTGAAAATGGCACGGAGATTATAATTTCGTTCCAATTTAATCTTTCTGGTCGAGCCTATTTCGAAAGCCTGTCTTATCATAGATTTGAACTACAAATAATTTATTACATTTTGATTATTACTATCTTAAGACTTAAAGCTTATATTTATTTCATTTTTCTATTTATATATTGAATTAGTTATTTCCAGTCTTATTTAAACTTAGTGCTTTCTTTAAACCGGATGAACCTTTTATAAAAATATGAGTTTAACGTAAAGAACACGAACAAGGTTTTATTCAACTGAATTTCTTCCAGTTTACTAACAAAATATATAAATTTAAAAGAGATATAAATAATAAAATAAAAAGGTTATGTAATTTAAAAGAAATACACGTACTCACAAAAGCAAAACTTTTTTTACACATTTTTTTCTTTAAAACCATAACAATGAGACTAACAATTACCTAGATCTTAGTAATTATTTGTTTTAATAGAACTGTTTTAATTGTACTGTTTACTTAGTTAACCTAAGTTGGTATTACATTTATTTTACATTTACTTTTTTTTTTTAATTATTACTTTTAGACTGTGACGTTTACACCCGGAAGTAATGAGTCACACGTAGGTCGCTTTTATTCATTCCTTTTGGTCAAGATCAAAGTGTAGTATCTGTTCTTCAGATGCTGCACTTCATTTTCTTGTTCTCTTTCGGTGGAGGAGAAATCCTTCACGACTGAGACAATTTTTATTTTTGTATCTTTTCTCCACGTTAAAAAACGACCCTGGTGTCTAACTCTGTCCCGTGGGGAGGCATAGTAAATAGGTACAATATAATTGTTTATAATTGTACTATTCAGAAATATTATTTATAGTTCGTCCATTTCAGTTAGTATACATTTCCTTTACGCTTAATTAATTTACAATCATTAATATCGTTAAACAATTCCGTTTAAAACCGAAATTATGCCACCCAAACGAAGTAGAAACGAAAGTGAGGAAGAAAGAATGGAAAGATTGGAAGCTAATAGACTAAGAGTTGCTGCAGTTCGCTCCAATGAAAACAATCCAGATAGAGAAAGACGTCTAGAACTTAACAGGATACGTCAAAGAGAAAGGAGAGCAAGACTGTCAGATTTGGAAAGAGAAACCCAACGTGAAGCTGACAGAACTAGACATGCTGTAAGGCGGTTAAATTCATCACAAGATGAAATTCAAGAAAGGCAAAGATATGCACTGGAAAGAGAAGCAATATTACGATCGAATGAATTATATGAGGTAAGTAGACGTACACAAGGTCAGTTGAGAGTGGCTCAACGACATCAGAATGAATCGGAAACCCAACGAAGCTTTCGCCTATACCAAGGGCAACAACGAGAGGCTGCATGGAGAGAGAGTATGACTTTGCCCCAGCAATTGACAGAAAACGAGGCAGCTAGACAACGAATGACTGCTTTGAGACACCATGAAATAGAACACTGCAATAGAAAAGGATTGCTCTACAACAAAAATGACTCTCTCACTACAGCTGATATAGGAAAAATGGACAAAGTATGTCAACATTGCTCAGCTGTAAAATTTAAAGGAGAACCCCCTGGTTGTTGTTGTTCTTCTGGCAAAGTTGTGCTTGATAGCTTTCCACCACTGCCTCAGTTGCTTCAAGATTTGCTCTCCGGCAATGGTCCCATCTCTAAAGATTTTCTGCAAAATCTACGCAGTTATAGCAATTGTTTTGCAATGACATCATTTGGTCACAAAATTGTGGCAGTACATGGGTGGAATCCTTCTTTTAGAATTCGAGGCCAGGTTTGCCACCAGATTGGGAGTCTTTTACCACCTGAAGATGAAACAGCAAAGTTTATTCAAGTCTACTTCTTGGATAGTCTGGAAGAGGAACTACATAATCGGGGACGTGACAGTAGACTCAATAGAGACATTCTCCAAAGTCTGACTGAATTTTTACATGAGAACAACAGCTTCATTTGTCAGCTGAAAACAACAAAGGAGAGGATTGAAGAAGAACACTTGGTAGAACATAAAGTTGTCATAAGGGAAGACCGAAGGCCGCAAGAAGAGCATCCACGGCGATTCAATGCTCCAACAACAACGTATGAGATTGGAATATTGATGGAGAATGAACCAACAGCTAACCGGGATATTGTCTTGCGTTTTAGAAATGATACATTAAAATGGATCTCCGAACTACATCCCCTCTACGATATTTTAATGTACCCGTTAATGTACCCCTATGGTTCTCCATCTTACAACATCTACATGAAGGCATCCAATGGGCGAAAAGTTACCCAACAGCAATTTTATTCGTACCATTTAATGACTCGGCCTGGAAACTATTTTCTCTGGTACCGAAGGCTATTTCAACAATGGCTGGTGGATGTGTACTGCAAGATTGAAACAGAACGTTTACAGTTCCTGAGGCGTGAGCAACAGACCCTGAGAGCTGACAATTATAGCAACTTGAGAGATTCAATTCTTAGGGAGGATGGGAATCCAGAACAGTTTGGTCAACGAGTTGTTCTTCCGGCAACTTATACAGGAGGCCCTCGATACATGTTTGAGCGTCAAAGTGATGCCATGGCATATGTTCGGCGAATGGGCCGAGCCGACCTCTTCATCACGTTCACAACAAATCCAAAGTGGACAGAAATTACAGAAAATTGTCTTCAAGGGCAAGACCCTCAGGATCGTCCAGATATTGTTGCCAGGGTTTTCAGGCAGAAGCTAAAAAAGTTACTTGAATTTATTAAAAAGGGAGGATTTGGCAGGTTGAGGGCTTTCCTGTACAGTATTGAATATCAAAAAAGAGGACTGCCGCATGCACACATCCTCACCTGGCAGGCCCCAGAGGACAAACTTCTACCAGAAAAAATGGATCTCTGCATATCTGCAGAGATCCCTGACAAAGAGGAAGATCCTGATCTTCATGCTAAAGTGATGGCACATATGGTGCATGGACCTTGTGGACCATTTAATCCAAAGTGTCCATGTACGATTGACAACAAATGTTCCAAAAAATACCCAAAAGAATTTCTTCAGTGTACCGAGCAAGGCCAAGACTCTTACCCCAAGTACAGGCGAATAAAACCAGAAGATGGAGGCCAGACTGGTACAATAAGGATGAAGAGAAATGGTCGGTATGTTAATCAAGAAATAACAAACCAGTGGATTGTTCCGTACAACAAGGTCCTCCTTCAGCAGTTCAACGCTCACATTAACGTAGAAATTTGCAGCTCGATCCAAAGCATCAAATATGTCCTCAAATACGTGAATAAAGGATGTGATCAAGCAGTGTTTGAACTACAAAGAACTGATGGAGCAGCTAACCAACAAGGCCAAGTACAAAGTCACATTGTGGATGAGATCCAGCAGTTCCAGAATGCAAGGTATGTCGGCAGTTCAGAGGCGGCCTGGAGGATATTGGAACATCCCATCCATGAACATTTCCCCCCAATTGTACAACTTTCTGTTCATCTTGAAAATGGGCAGCATGTCATGTTCTCAGCTGATACTGCTCTGGAACGAGCCCAAGGTCCACCGCCTGCCACAACTTTGACAGCATTTTTTCAACTCTGCCATGAGGATGACTTTGCAAGGGGTCTCAAATACGTAGAAGTCCCTGAGTTTTACACTTGGAACAAATCGACAAAGAAATGGATGAGAAGAATGCGTGGGGTACAAGTTGAAGGTACTGAAAATGATGATGTATGGAAGGCACCATGCATTGGGAGAATCTACACGATTAGTCCAAAAGCAGGGGAGTGTTATTTCTTACGCCTGTTGCTCAATGAGGTTGCTGGTCCAACTTCATTTCAAAATTTGCGAGCATACAATGGTCAGGTGTTTGAAACATACAGAGCAGCGTGCCTTGCTCGAGGCCTTCTAGAAAATGACCATCACTTGCATCAAGCAGTAGGAGAGGCAAGTGCCACTCAATCACCTTCAAATTTGCGAAGCCTATTTGTGATAATTTTAACAGCCTGTGAGCCAAGAAATCCTCTTGAGATCTGGATGGCTTTTCGTGATGTAATATCTGAAGACATTCTTCACAGATACAGGCAAGAAGTTAACAATCCAGAAGCAGATTTTAATGAGGACATCTACAATAAAACTCTTTGTCTAATTGAAGAAAAAGTTCTCCTTATGTGCGGTCAACCATTGGCAAGCTATGGATTACCTGCACCAACGCAAGGGAGAGATGAAAGACTCGCGAGAGAGTATCAACGTGAAGTTACTTATAATCTTGAAGAACTTTCCCTACAAGCAAAAAATATGCAAGAAAAACTGACCGATTCTCAAAGAGAAGTTTACAATTCATTCATGGCAATGTTGGAAGCACAAGGTGAAATGAACAAAAACATGATGTTTCTTGATGCTCCAGGTGGTACGGGCAAGACTTTTGTAATCAATTTGATCCTTGCAAAGATTAGATCCATGAGAAAGATTGTGCTTGCAACAGCATCCAGTGGCATTGCTGCTACTCTACTACAAGGTGGCCGCACTCTTCACAGCACTTTTAAAGTACCCTTGGATACTCATCGAATGGATCAGCCAGTTTGCAAAATTACTGGTAACTCAGCCTTGGCAAATGTAATTAGAGACACCTCTGCAATCATTGTAGACGAAGCCCCAATGACGCACAAGAGTGCTTATGAAGCAATTGACCGAACACTGCAAGACATCACAGGAAACAAGAATCCCATGGGTGGCATTCACACCTTATTTTGCGGTGATTTCCGTCAAATCCTCCCAGTGGTTAAAAATGGCACAAGGGCTAACATTGTCAATGCAAGTTTGAAACAATCCTATCTCTGGAGGCACGTTATAGTGAAGAGACTGACTACTAATATGAGAGCCTATATCTCTGATAACACAGCTACAGCAGACTTCTCAAAATTGCTTCTCCAAATCGGTAATGGTCAGTTTCCTATCACTTCTTCACCTGACACAATTAAGATTCCAACTGCGCTTGGTAAATGTGTCGGTAATCAGAAGCAACTGAAAGACAAAGTGTACCCAGACCTGCAAAACAATGGAAAATCACCGGATTGGCTTGCTGAGAGGGCTATTATTTCGCCATTAAATAGCAATGTGAATCATTTGAACAATTCAATAATGAATGAATTTCCAGGAGACACAAAGCAATACAAGTCAGTTGATTCGGCTACTAATGAATATGAAGCTGTTCACTACCCTGTGGAGTTTTTAAACTCTTTGGAGATATCTGGAATGCCTCCACACATTTTAAATCTCAAAATTGGATCGCCAATCATGATTCTTCGATCCTTGGAACCGCCAAAAACAACAAACGGAACCAGATGTGTTATCACCAGATTGCACACCAATGTACTTGAGGCCACCATTTCCTGTGGTCCCTACAAAGGCGAAACCGTTCTACTGCCAAGGATCCCCTTAGTTCCATCGGACTCAGAACTTCCATTTAAATTCCGGAGACTCCAATTTCCTGTGAAGGTGTGTTTTGCAATGAGCATAAACAAAAGTTAAGGTCAGACATTTAACACCATTGGCGTAGACTTGACATCAGACTGCTTCAGTCACGGTATGTTCTACGTCTCCATCAGCCGGACAGGAAGTTCAGAAAAACTCTACATTCTGGCTCCAAATCAAAGCAGCAGAAATGTAGTTTACCCTGAGGCTCTTCAGTGAAAAGTTCGAGAAATGGATATGAGGAAAAACTGACATGATCTGATTGTGGTAAGTTTTTAGTATTGAATGTGCAAGATAAAATTTAAGCAAGAGTTGAAAATTACTTCAATGAAAAATTTACTATGTAACATCAAGTAACCTTCCTTTTTGATGAAAATGTTTTGTGAAGTTCCTGATTGAATTTCAGTCACTACAAGAGGTAGTTAAAATGTTAATCACCTTATGCAATCGTTGCTCTTACAACATCAACTTACTGGAAAGGTGCCCACAGATTTTGGTACCCGAGTGCGCAACAAAGCTCCGTGCGAAGCACGGGTATCTTTGCTAGTATATATATATATATATATATATATATATATATATATATATATATATATATATATATATATATATATATATATATATATATAGCAACGGCATTCACACCATGTGATGAACTGACTATTCGATAAAAACATGGGAATATAAAATTCGGTCAGCAGAGATTTCAATGGTAGGTTTTTGAAGTTCTTGCAGGAAGATGTCGAC
This sequence comes from Euprymna scolopes, assembly GCF_053919585.1. Classification (NCBI taxonomy): domain Eukaryota; kingdom Metazoa; phylum Mollusca; class Cephalopoda; order Sepiida; family Sepiolidae; genus Euprymna; species Euprymna scolopes. Next base: position 37,011,156 of record NC_136488.1, read on the forward strand.
ACGTCCTCTTACATACAGTGCCTGGTATTTTCAAATAGTCATCTATTTAGTAATGACCAGGCGCAACGCTGCTTAACTTCGGTGATCTAACGGGAATCTGTGTGTCAGCGTGAGTGTGCAGTATATATCTTGTGGGGAGACAAGTAATAAAAAGATTGTGTTTTTTTTTTCGCAAAAATAGACTTACTCCCAAAAGAGTTTTTTTCAAAATATTTTCCGCCATATTGAACAAGGGTAGGGCTGACAAGTTCGTTGTATATTTGCCAGAAAATGTCGGAAAGCCTTATTTCTTTGACTGATTGTTCATAAGCTGTTGAGTTCCCACATTAAACTTGACCTTGTGTCATATCTAGCCTTTGAACTAATAAAAGCCTGATTTAATTAAAACTGTTGCAGGTACGAATGTAAATAATGAGAGCAGTTAATAAAATAATGCAAAACATACTCATGTGTTTCATATTTAACAGGATTTTGGGGGGGGGGGAAATATGGTGTAGTTTCGTTTACAGATAGATATGAAATTGTCATGACAACTAAATTAAATCATGTTTATAGCATACGTTTGAAAAGTTTTACTTATATGATTAAAAGAAGTCATATAACAGTGGTGCTAAGCAGCACTGGTGCTTCCCACGGACAAAAATAAAGTCGTTACAAGTGAAACAAAAACAATGGAAATGCTTATATTGAATGAAAATGTGTGGGTGGGGGGGTGATTATTTGTCTGCATACCGATTGGGTGGATAAAACAAACAATAAAAGTTCACTATCGTCTGGTTTTATTGGAATTTAAAAAGCAAACAAAACATTGTTTTAAAAAAAAATGATTGTATAAAAATGATTGTATAGATTGGTGATATTTTAAATTAATGCATTTCAGGTAAAAACATTATTACGTACTTATGTGTCATGTCGAAATTAGTATAAATTCCAAAAACTTAGAAAAACGATCCCTACATAATGTTCCAGTGGGCATGGTCCCACATAATAACTCTTTATGTTTAATAATAATTATTTTCTCTAAAACAGGGTATTTTTTTAACTAATTCGTTATTTTCTTTTCTTTTCGTTATTTTCTTTCTTTTTTCTTTTTTTTTTGTTTCAATTGCGACTTTTACTTTTTATTCACTAATTTATTGTTGCAATAATCGGTAACTTTATTTTTACTCCAACTAGCTGTCACGACTCTGCGTTTTCCGGGCATAGTTGTACTTGCATTATTATTTTGAAACCGAATGTTATTATTTTCAAATCTTTCGGACATCTACGTATGGTTTTAAAACTGCTCGCGTTTACATATTATTTGGACTCCTCTGACTACTATTCTCATCTTTAGTGTTATTTTCACACAACGTTTCGGTGATGTAACCGCTGACCTTCTTCAGGTATATATTGTCGAAGTCGAGAATCTTTCTATCGAACTCGGGAATCCGCACGGAATTTCGAACAGAATCCTTAATTTAATAGTATGCTCTTGTTCCATTAGCCATGACTAGAAGTCTAAAGTAATTAAAAATTGTCATTTTTAAGTGTCGGCAGCACTGAGGATTGAACCTGCAACCTCCAGAAGAGTATCACTGTCAACTGAATTTTTCCAAGTACTTCATCCACTTGCGGTCAATTGTCATATAGATTTTAAGAGCCTTAAACCTACTTTTCTTTTTGGGTGTACATTTAATAGTTTCGTTAGAAATTTCGCGCAGATTCCCAGGTTTAACAGAAAAGTTCCCGAGTTCGACAAGATATACCTGAAAACGTTTGGAAGTTACATCGTCTGAAAAGCACATTGTTTTGTTTATTGTTTATATTTACATGTGATAAAATAATAAATGGCCCTATAATCATAATGTAATCGCATTTGTTTTTCGATGAGTTGAAATAGCGAAACAGCAAAAAATTGATCTATTAATCAAAAGCGTAAACTGCTTTGGTGAGTATGGATAAATATCACCATCTTATAAATATTCCGAGCAGGATTATAATGTAAACGCATGCAATTGTTTATCTGATAGGCGAAATAGATAGCGAAACAGTAAAAATCGTTATATTAATTAACGGTAAGCTGTTTTGATGAGTATAGATAAATGTCACTATGCTATAAATATTCCTAGTTGGATTAAGTATTATCAGAAATAAACGTTAGTGAATAAATTATATTCGTACAAAGAACACAGTGCAAGAAAAAAGTAAACGCAGACAAGTTAGAATCAATATCAATTTTCAGGTGTATTACTATTTAGGTCTAATTTAGAAAATCCGAACGATTTAATTGTATGGATTAGATTAATTCGGCATAATATATTTCACTTTTAATGTGGCGTAAAGTAAACGAATATTCATATCCTATCTTTATCAAAAGCAGTAATTGACCTTTTTTTTTACATTATTCAAATAATAGCAATTATGAGGGGGGGGGGGGCAAAATATTTTACCTGTAACTTTTTTTGTTCTTTCTATTTTATTTATTTATTTTTTTTTTTTTACAAAGTAGTCACCACCCATCAAAGCCCGGAGGCTACTTGATGATAAGGGCTAATGAGTGTACGGAAGTCAATAAGACAATATCGTTGTAAGCGTTAGTAGTGGAAATTTTGTAAATCGGATTATTAAGAGGATGGCTCATCGAGAACTTGCTCACGTTGAACTTGAAGACGATCATATTGTAGTCAGTTGGAAAGCAGGCACACAGAAGAGAGTTCTGCAGGCGTGCAGTTCTAAGAAAGAAGCTTTGTTTATGGATTCCACGTTTAGGTTAAGGCACAACAAAAGAGTGGGGGGAATTATTGATAGTGGTTTTAGATAAACTAGTGTTGAAATTAGTTCTGATTTGACCTGTTGCATATTAGGGACGCTACGATTAAGTTAGCTAGTGTGAACTTTAACAAAAGTCAAATTTAGTGCATGTCGCAATAACCTTAATCTACAAACAGAATTGTTCCCAGAGAGGGTTGACGTAAAATTGAGGTAGGGGGCAGAGATCAAACATTTAAGTCAAGCAAGAGGCGAACGATGACGAATAACATTATGTTTCCAAGCGGAGGGAAAACTAAGATTTTCAGACCAGTCCCTTTGTGGAAGCCACGCGAACGAGACACTGACAATGATGTAAATAAAATATTAATCACAGCGAATGTTACCCCAGTCTCTATTCGTGCCCGGTACTCATTTCGTTAAGTAGAAAGTTAAGTTTAAGAAATAAATAACTAGTTAAGAAAACATCAGTCTCTTTCTCTCTCCAGAACAAATTTTTTCCGAATCAAAACCTTGAAGAAAACTCAGCGAAGGTCTCCTTGTGTTCTGTTTCTTTATGAAAAGGATTTCATTTGTCTTAGTTAAACAGATGTGGACGATCGACGGCCACTCATATGAAGAAGTGGAAAACGCGTAAAAGATCAGCACGTATAAACACTCGCATGTATATAGACTTTATTTGATGGTGAAAATGTTGCAAATCGACCTCTTTCTCTTCGTGCATTATCGTCTGCTTTGTTGAGTCTAGATATATTTCATTGATAAGAGAAAGAGACGATGAGATTCTGTACACATCGTAGCAGCAAGTTAACAAAGATTCTCATCAAAGTATTTGTCAAACCGGAGAGAATATTCTTACCTTCTAACAACGACCTCTCCATGCCCCACTCCGCCGTATCCACGACAAGCGTAAACAGGTGCACCCATCCATCAGTTGGGTGTAATATACAGAAACGTCCCCATAAATTGGCGCTATGCGAAAGCATAGATTTTTCTAAATTAAGAATATATTCGTTTTTTTCCTCCCTTTTTTATGCTCCGGGAAACTAATCTTGCCATCACGTTAGTTATTACATGTCTTTTGCGAAAATCTTGTTTTTCCAATCAGTATTTTATCTTCTTTTTTTTGCGTTTATTATTATTATTATTATTGTTTTTTTTTGGGGGGGGGGCTTTTATGGTTGTTATTTAATCGTTTCTTTTTAGGCACTTGTGCTTTATTAGCGTGATGATAGCCAGAAGTAAAAGGAGAAGGAAAGACAGAAGAAAAACGAAAAGAGAGAAAAAAGGAAATAAGATTAGAAGAAAAAGAGAAGAATAGAAAATGAAGAAAACGAAAAGAAATATAAACAGCAATAAAGAAAAAAAGAAGAGAATAAAAAAGAGAAAAAATGAAAAAGTAAGGGAGAAAAAAAAATAAAGCAAAAAAGAAAAAGTGAAGAAGAAAAGGAGAAAAAGAAATAGATAAGAAGAAGAAGAAGAAGAAGAAGAAGAAGAACAACAACAACAACAACAACAACAACAAAGTGTAAAATAATAAGAAGAAGACGCATGGAGGAGAATAAGCAAATGAAATAAAAAGATCACAAAAGTACATGACGAAAAAAAGAAAAAGAAAAAGGGTGCTGAAGGAAATAATAAAAAGTAGGTGCGACAAAAAAATAGAAAAGAAATTCAAAGTAATTAATTAAAAAAAATAAAAAGTTTATCTACTGCCAACAATCTGCTTTTCTCTTGTGTCGTCAATTTATCTTTTATCTTTAATTCTCTAATTGCTCTCATGATATTAAAAATTGTGTCATATTTTATGAGCCATGAGGAAATTTGCATCAAAATTAAAATTAAATTGAACTTGTGATTCTGCATGTCCTTAATTAGTTAGCACGACCCTAACACATACATTAGATCAAAGGAAATTAATTCGCTCAAGCTAGACGCAGTAGTAGTAGTAGTAGTAGTAGTAGTAGTAGTAGTAGTGTTAGTAGTAGTTAGTACAGCTTTATTTGAATGTTTAAATAAGAAGCAGACGACAACTGATTTTTCAAGTTAATTTAACAACAAAATTTTAGCAAAGAGTTTGCAGAAAAAAAACAGTAACGCTAGAACAAATTAAATAAATAAATTGAATAAATTAAACAAATTTTGTTTTTATGATGAAAATATTTTATTTTCTCTTATTACTCCTTTTTACCCTCAGACAAGGCATATTGCCACTTTGAACGTAAGGGGTTACTATTTGAGAAAAATAAAACCATTATCATCACACAGTCTGGTCTGGTATCACCAGGGTTAAGAAGGGAAATCGCGGAAAATGTAAAATTTTTTCATACTGGCGACAATTATAAAACCGGGCAGTTAGTACTCGAGGTACCTTTTTTTTTTACATTCCATTCGTCTCTTTTATGTATGTTTATTGCGCACTACAACTTCATGCTTTTCTCGCATTAAGAAATATAGACATTGTATAGAGGATAACCCTTATTTGCCAGTGCGCAGTTCCTTGGCGCCATTATCTTTTTGCGATGAGGTCCTTATGAAGGTGACATTATGCCCTCTCCCCATACATGCAACACCAGGTAATCACAAATAGTAACCAATATAGTACTGACCAGGCTCAATGTTGCTTAACTTCGGTGATCGAATGAGAACAGGTCTTTCAACAGGGTTATATCCGCATTCCATTCAAGAGTGTGTTATTTCATTTTCACCGTTGATTACGTTGAATAATGCGTGGATTACTGACTCCATTTTATGCAGGCCAAACAAACTGGGATTTGATTATAAACAATCGCTTATTTTCAGGGTTTGATGACATGGTTGTCTTCTAATCCAATGTTGACAGATATTTGTCATAAATCCTTTGCATGAATAATCAAATTTTGTTCATTCCATTAATTATTTTTAATACTCCTGTATTTTTTTTTTTTTTTTTTACAAAAGAGTCACCACTTATTAAGGCCCGGGAGCAACTCGAGGATAAATGTTAATGATTGCATAGAAGTTATTGGGAAAATATCGTAGTAATCGTTAGTATTGGAAACTAAATTAGATTACTTAAGGGGACGGTTCACCAAGAACCTGTTTACGCTAAACTTGAAGACTATATTGTAGTCAGTTGGAAAGTAGGCAAACGGAAAAGAGTTCCACAGGCGAACAGTTCTAAGAAAGAAGCTTTGTTCATGGATGTAGGCACAGATAAAGAGTGGGTGAAATTAGAGATAGTGGTTTAAGCTAGGTAAGTGTTTTTCGTGGAAGTTTGGTAAGGGGACGAGCACTTGCCATGAAAATATCGATAAAGCAAAGGCAGGCTCGCAATATCTCTTCTGTGAGAAAGGGGTTGCATGGAAAAAAAAAAGACATCCCCTACTAGGTTACGCAGTCTATTTTGAACTTTTTCAAGGTAGGATAAAGTGCTTCTAGCTGCTCCTACCCAGACGTGGCAACTGCTCCATCCTTGGGCATACTTGGCTCATATAGAAACTTGCATCGGCAATGAGATGTCTACTGGAGCGGTAGAATGATTCCATGGTGTACGTGTTCCATTTCAGATCAGGAGTAAAATTTTATACCTAGAAACTTGTCAAAACATAGAGCCTCCTCAAGACGAGAGCCATTCATTTCAATTGATGGTAGACGGGGGTCAGAGCGTTGATGATGGAGAGATAGACGCTTGGTTTTAGATGCATTAAAATTAACCAGCCACCCCTTTCCTCATTGCACGATATGCTCAAGATATGAGGAGAGAGAATCAGAGACATTTAGTCATTTACGGCCTTTGAAGTGTTGCCATAGATGGTAGTGTCTTAACACTTATCTTCAAATCGCTTTAGGCTTTGATACGTGGTTGAGAAACCGTATCCTTCTGCAAGTATCTCTGTTATCCATATTTTTATATCGTAAATTATCGACGACATTACAACATTTGTGAAAGATAATTTATAATTCACGTGACTGAAAGATGTATTTAGGCAATCAATTATTATTTCAGTCACGTAAATTATTTCAATTTAAAAAGAAAACACAGGTTCGAACCGGATTATTTTGTGTTTCCTTTTACTACAACAAAAACCAAAAAAAAGCAACTGTCGAGCTAAACGTCCGTCTTTCATTCTTCCACTTCGTTCTCTCAACAGCGCCTAAATTTGCATAAAGGCATTATCCTTGTGCTCAAACGGATCCAAGTTCGCGTACAACGAGAACATACCAAACGTGGTTGCGACCATAATCTGTTATATATTATGGCGCAAATTTTTTTTTGTTACGTCTTGAAAAAAAAAGGCTCTTGGAGATAATTTTAGCTGACGAACGAAGTACTCGAGCTTGATCCACTCGAGAATTAATTCGCCAAATCGATACAGAATTTGCTTATCGCATCGGTTGCAAGATTAGCATGCAGATTAATGAAAAGAATATCTGACTCGAAAAAACAGTACATATCTTTGGTGATTATCACTTACTAAGCGGACCTAGTATAAAATAATACACACACACACACACGCACACACACACACACACACACACACACACACATATATATATATATATATATATATATATATATATATATATATATATAAAATCCATATTGAAAAAAAATTGTCCGTAAGGAATCAGGGCATAACGAATAAATACTTAGTTAAATTCAGTTCTAACTGATAATCGTCTGGAGGTTGATGGCTTAATCCTCAGTGGAAGCAATACGAAAAACGCAACTGTAAACTACTTAAGACTTCTACCCAAACAGCCTACCTTCGTGAAGTTGTGTTCGAAATTCCATGCAGATTCCCGAATTTGACGGAAAAATTTTGAGTTCAACACGATACACCTGAAGATCGTGCAAATAACATTCAAGACGAGAACAGTAATCCGAATAATACAACGTCGGATTCATTTATCTTTTACTTTTTCCTATTTGTACTTATGATATTAAAAATGGCGTCATATTCTGACCGCTAAGGAAGCTTACATACAAATTAAGATTGTTTGATTGTTATGGCTTCAATTTATACCGTAATTCTACCTGCCCCTGCCTTAATTAGTTAGCACGACCGAACGCGCACACTAAATCAAAGGAAGGTAATCCATTCAACTCGATGCAGTAGTAGTATTAATACAACTTTATTTGTAAATCGATATCATCAATTCCGCAAAGAACACGCTGATATTAAAACTACTTATTTAATTAGCCCTTTTTTTTCAGATGAGGTAAACAGAATATGCAAGAAATGCAGTATTACAGAAAGAAATACATCAAAGTGAACTTGAAAACCAAAAACGATTCGACAAATTCCGCTGATAAAAAGTCATTTACAACGCATCTTTTATGAAGTCTTTGATTGTTTTAATAATAAAATTGACACCTGTTTCTCAAAAGGTTCGTCTGTAATTCAGCACTTTGTCACCAAGCACACATCATTATCTGGAAATACTCTACGGGGTGATTTTCATGTAATAACTATGAATACATCCGGGTCCCTCCTTATAAGAATATGACTGGCTGGTGTAAGCCATAAATACAGACGGTTATAGCAGCCTGGGTAGATACGTGGAAAGATACGTCGAAAGCCTAAAGTTTAATCATATTAACAGCTACGACTATGAACAACCGTTCATTAAGGCGACTTACTAGATTGTATTATACTATTACTGTAGTCAAGACTAATCAACTATTATAAAAATATGACTTTTCGGGAAATATCAGATTTAAAATATGAGGTTCCAGGTGAGCATTGTCTGAAGATATTGGTTTCAATCCTACTCAAAGCAGACCAAAACGTGGTGAGACAACAATTATGGAAGATAGTAATTACTGGGGATACAGTTATAAGACTCAGCATTCCTATCCTGTCACGGTTAACCATCTGAAGAAGGCCAGAGGATGAGTTGGCGAAAACGGTTGAGAAATGTGCTGTAATTGAACTTGATAGCCGCCATGATAATCAAAGAATTCAACTACATTAATTGGTATGTAACTAAGTAAAATTCGCGTGCTAAAGTTCATTTTAAATTTCATTTATCTGATGACGTGTTTTCTTTAAAATTGTTACTTCTCCCATTGGAATCTAAAACTTCTATTAGTGTTGAATATATATATATATATATATATATATATATATATATATATATATATATATATATATATAAAAGTAATCCTATTTCCCCCCTTTCTCTCTCCCTCTCTCTCTCTCTCTCTCTCTCTCTCTCTTTCTGTCAGAAATTGTAAAAAGAGAATAACTGAAAAAATAATTGTACGTAATAATCTAAAATCATATAAACAAAGGTCAATTAAAGCAAATATTAGTAAATAACGTCAATTAAAAAGGCAAATAATGCATTGATGGTATAAAAAGCAAATTACAACCCATAGAACATAATAGTAAAAATGTACGTACAAAGTAGATGGCGTTATCTATATTTATATTTAAGACCGTTTACGTTAAATTAGTTGTTTACTAATGCAAAAGAAAACAGTTTTCTTTTAAGATGATGGCAAAAGAATATTCTGTACTAGCAGATGAACTTGGCGTTGCCCGGTATTAAACGTAATGTTAAATGCATTTAAAAATGAAGTAAAAAAAAAACACGGAAAGAAACCAAAACATGTGCATGCGAGTATTACATTTTGTTAAAACAGTTTACTTCTTGTAAGTAAAATAAAATACTCGAGCTGATATCGAAACCTACAGTGAGTCAAGTACGATAGCCGTTAAACCAGCTTACCATGATCTTTATAAATTGTTCTTAAAGCTCGTGAAACAGTTGACAAATAGATAAAAGTCCGATGACCACCCCAAGTACCAATTTTTCAATTTTTATCCTTTAGCAGCCCTTTTCCCGGATGAAAATCGATTAAAATGTTTTCCACATGTCTGAATAGCCTATATACCAAATTTCAAGTCCGTAGATCAAATATTCGTTGAGTATATAGGTTGAAAAGTATTCACACACACACACACACACACACACACACACACACACACACACTCATTCTCACTTTTATAGATATATAACCTGGAATAATTCATTTTCAAAAGTAATTAAAGCTAAATACGTATTTTATTACAAAAGGCATGAGTCAACAATAGTTTAAAATGTTTGCTCGGAATCAAATATCAATCTGCCAGCTTATAGACTATGTAAGTCTAGTGGCAAAATTCCAACTGACTTAATCTTATAGAATAGATATATCTGGTTTCTTTAAGTGTATGCGTTCTTTAGGTTAAAGACTTGTTATTTACGACTCTTAATCGAGTGTCATTATGAAAACAGTTTTTTTTTTTAGCAATTGAGCAATTTATCTTCTATTTTCAGTTGACAGAACAGTTTTCAAAATTATTTTGTCAACCACAACAAGCTTGAACACGTATGAGAACATTAAAATTTAACACGTGTATATAAATGAGGCTGTAAATGCTACTAAGATTAAGCTTCTTTCCTTTAGCAATTACAAGAAATCTTCTCAGCCACTGATAGCCATAACTAATAACACCCCACCTGAGAGTTTATCGTTCAAACTCCTCTGCTTAACATTCACAGGCAACATGAATTGGAACATATACATTGAGGACATTGCCAAGGCGGCGGCTGCAAAGAAGGTAGGTTCCCTTTGCCGTGCTAGAAAATTATTCACGCTTGAAACTATTCTGTATCTCTACAGAGCCACTATTCATTCATGAATGGGGTATTTTTACCACATCTGGGCTGGTGCATCTTCCACTCGCCTATTCTTCTTAGATAGGGTCTAAAAAGAGTCTCAAATCTAATAGATCCTGCACTGTCAATCAAGCTCCAACCCCTGTCCCATCGCTGAAATTTTGCATGCCTGAGTCTGTTTTAAAAATGCTTCATTGAATGTACTCTCACAAACTTATTGCATTTGTATCCCTTCAGCGTACATATATCCGACAAACCGGTCTAAGAGCAAAATCCAACCTTATAGGCCTCATAGATGCCAGAAAGGCTTCTAGCAGCTTCTTCCCTTGGACTTCTAGACTTTGAAATTCCCTCTTGGTGTCCTACTTCCCTGACTGTACTGACATGTGGAAGTTCAAATGTAATGTGAACACACATCTCGCTGCTCAACTCCCTGCATAGTGTCCTTGTAGATATGGTTGCAAATAGTAGCCCTTTACTTCCAACTGGCAATGTGCCTTGTTTGGGATGAATAAGAGTAACACTAAGCAAATAAACATACAAATGGTACAGATACAAATATGGCCAATGTTGGAAAATTAAAGATATACAATTTTCTAGAACATGGAAATATAAATGGACAAACGTAGTAGACAGTATGATAATCAACAAGAAAGAAACAACTTGAGTAGTGGGTTTCGCCGACCTAGTAGATCACAGGATGAAGCTGATGGAACTTGCAAGAGAGCCGTAGGGAATAATAATAATAATAATAATAATAATAATAATAATAATAATAATAATAATAATAATAATAATAATAATAATAATAACAATTTTAAAAAAACAACCGTAGCATGAAGAATTGTAACATCACAAGGTAACTTTTCTTAAAATCTGAGGAAAAACTTGGACAAATTGGAATCAAAGCGATGGATTAACATCCTACAAAGCATGACACTGACGAAAACGGGCAGAGTTTAAAAAAAAAAAATGTCCTCGAGTACAGATGTGACCTCTGATCTCGCCCCAGTCACTATTCTGATCGACAATGATCAGATGTGACCTTTTCAATGCATTAGGACCCGTTGGTTGACCTGGTCAGTCTTCCATTCACGGCCGGTGCTTTTTAATTCCTCTTGCGTCAGAGTTGATATGCCGTCGCCTCGCTAAGTCGGTCGCTCGCTAAGGAAAAAGAACAGTAATTCACAATTCAACGCACAAAGAAAAGAAAGCAAACTCAGCTTCTTCTAGTCTACTGATGAATTTTTAAACACAATATATATATATATATATATATATATATATATATATATATATATATATATATATATATATACTAGCTGTACCCGGCCACGCGTTGCTGTGGCTCTGTTTATTAAAATGTAACACAAAAAACAAAAAAGACGAAATATATATGTCTTATATTTATGTTGTCAATATTTGTAGATACACAATATTTTGAGGTGTCCCTTTTTCTGTACAGATGTAGAGATTGTCTGATTTTTCAACTGTAGAACATATACAACATATACTTGTCCATGTGAGAAGCAATCATGGTGTAAATCATACAAATGTAAAAATTATCCCTGAATCTTGTTAATGGTTATTGCAAACGCCAAGTGAATTGTCACGTGCAATATTTTAAGTGTAAATGGTATATTCGCTTATATCATTCAATGAACATCCACTGCCCGTTCTTCCTTAGGGGGATAGAGGGGAAAACATGAGGATTTAATTTTACAATAAACATGTATGTTAACACGCACTGGAAAATCTCGTATAGTAAAAAAATTTTGCCGATTTTCTTTTTGTATGTAAGTATATTCTTTCATCAAAAATAAATCGATGGAAAAATTGGAAAGAAAACTGTTTAAAGAATAAACCAACAAAGTAAGTGGGAGACCAATGATAATTCGGAATGAAGAAAAAAAAAAGAACGTACAAATATTGAATGATAAGTTTTTTAAAATGGAAATAGTTTAGTAAACCGTTGTTTCTTATTCAAAGAAAATATATTGCTTTCAAATATTATGAATGAGAATATTCGTCAACATTTTAGTGCTTTTTCTTTATTGTTGCAATATTCGGAAATCAAAATATGGATTTGCAAGTGAAACCAATAATATCTACTGAATTGTCATGTCACAGTAATGAAAATAGCCAAAACTTACGAAAACCAATAAGCGAGAAATTAATGATTAAAGGAAATAGTTATCGAAAAAAAATTAGAAATTTTAGCTCTTTCTCTTGTGCTTACGTCACATGTCACGTGACAAAACAAACAGCCAAAATCATTTTTTCGTGTAACTATGAAAGACCGAAATAATTGTGACATGACAATTAGGTAGATAACGTTGCTTGTTGTTGAAATTGACAAAAAATGTAAGGAGTTATCATGGTTTTTTTAATTAAATATCAACTTTTCGGTTGGCCGATTACATTACAATAAGGAGGAAGCACCCTTTTTATCGGCCGACCAGTACAATGGACATCCCGTATATATATTTTTAGTACTCTTGCATAATTTAACCCGGATCGTCGGGATTTTTTCTCAATTATGGTTCGGGCTGGTCCGGCAGTCACCGAATTAAGCTGAGTAAAGTAACAGACGTAGACGAAAACAAACAAACAAACAAACCGGAAAAAATAGAAACACAATAAATAAGAAATAACAAAAACCTTGAATTTTCTTCCAAAATCAGCCCAGCCTTGACAGTCGTGTTAAATTCTTTTTCTTACGCACATTTTCTTTTTATTTTAATAATATTATTTGAACTCATTCCCTTTTCCTTGTACCCATTTGTGAATTATTCCACGGATTTTTGCATTTTGGATTACTTTGGACCATCTTCCAATTACGCAATTCCCTTGGATTTTACTTGTGAAAATGGAAATTTAACCAATTTTTGGGGATTTGGGATTTTGGGATTTTACCGTTATTAGATATTTTATCCTTCACCAGACTATCAATTCACGCGAAATCACATTTTTCTTCACCATATTCCCTCTGCTTCACTATTTGTTACCAAGTAAGATCTATGACTTATTTGTAGTTTCATTAAATACTTTTGCAAGCAAAATCCGATCCCGCATTTTGCTAAATCCTACCGTCTGATGAGAAGGAAAGTATTCCATCGAAACTCCGTGGATTAAGGACTATCCATTTATTTTGTGCTTCCTTTTTAAAATTAAATATGTTTTTAACTCTTTTTCAAAGTGTTTTAGCATGTTTTATTAACTACTTGTTCTTATATATATATATATATATATATATATATATATAATATAATATAATATATATATATATATATATATATATATATAATAAAGATACGAAAATTTTTAAAAGGATATTTAGTTTGAATTTTTTTTTAGTTTGAAATTTTTTTATATAAAGATACGAAAATAAGTAGATATATAAATCTTTAAAAAATACTTTGCCTTAATAATGTAATCTATTTCCTTAGTTTCTTTACATATATATATATATATATATATATATATATATATATATATATATATATATATATATATATATATATATTCCTCAAGAAAATTTGCATTTTATATTGTTTTTATACTTTTATTACCTTTTGCAATTTTTATATCAAGGAAAGTTGGGGGTTTTCAAGAAAAGATGAATTTTTACCATAAATTGTTAGGTGAAAGTTGTTTTTCAAGAAAACTTACATTTTTTTGTTTTTTTAAGAAAATTGGCAGTAAACGTTTCTTTTTGAAAACAAATTTTATTTTAAAAAAACGAATGCTTTATATAAAAACTGTAAATAGTTAGGTGAAAGTAGAAAAAGTTTGATGTTTTTTTCAAGAGGATGTACAAATTATTTTTTGTCAACAGATGTTAAGAAAATAAACAGAAGAAATACCCCATCATTGATTAATTATGCAAAAAAGCAAATAAAATGTTGATTTAGTGTTTCAACATTTGAACAACGCTCGGCTGACTCCGGTGATTGCTGGTCGAACCCGAATCATAATTGAAATCCCGAGGATTCGGGTCAAATTCTGAATGAATACTATTCTCTTTAATTCCATCTTTTGCTCAATTTTTGAAGTGGACTTTCAGCGATTGCAAACTAACAAATTTAATCAAAATGCAAAAAAAAAAAAAAAATCAACAATTAAAGAATTTTAATAAGTGCTCAGTTTCTACATCAATCCTTCTTATTGGAAACACTCAAGGGAAGGACGAAACCAAATTTTTGCCAGTATGTTTGGGAGAGGTTCTATTTTTCTTTTTTCTTTTTTTTAATATTTTAAGCATATTTGACATGCAGCTACCAGAATTTTAAGGGGTCGCTCGGTTTCTAATATGATATGGAAGTAGATCTAGATGTTTATAACTTACGATAAAACTTGCGAAGTATGCACTGTTTTACGGTTGTTGTAAAAATGGAACGGAAATTTAAATTTCGTTCCGTTTTAATCTTTTTTTAAATTGTGCCCCCAACCCCCAAACGAATGTAATCAAAAGAATAACATTCAGCAACTTCACTTTTTATATATAAAAAAAGATGGAAGATTAAAAAAAAAAAACAATTTTATTAACGAAATGGGAATAATTTAATTTTTAAACGAAAAAAGTCAGTTTGGTATATCTTTTTTGTTATTATCCTTTTTGTGATGTCACGTGACGACGGGCGATGATAATTAGATTTCCCCAAATAAAAAAATAGCCATATCGTTACAAAGAAAACAACCTATTTATTAAAGAAAAATCGAGTATAATGTTATAATTGAAAAGAGATATATAAAAACACGCATGAGTACGATGAAATTATTATACCAAAATGTCGAAGCAATCCGTCCAGTGGTTATTTAGATTATCAATTACGAACATACCAAAAGTTTCATTTATATAGATAGATAGATAGATAGATAGATAGATAGATAGATTATATGTATACAAATGCTCTTACAATTCAGAAGTATTGAGTTTATATGTCGACAATTAGTCTTTAGGCCTTCTCTCTTTTTTCTGTCTTTCTTTCTTAGTAGTGCGACATTAGTAATACGAAACGTCGTGGAAAGGGGGTATGCGATAACTTTCAACTTCTAACTTCGAAATCGAATGACTCTTACTGACTGATTCTCTGACTGACTTTTTCGGCTTTGCACATGATTATATAGTACAGGCGAGATAATGTGGGAATGTTCCCTCCAACCAATCAACAACAACAGTGTCACTTCCGCCATGTCTAGATTGGGCCTCTTTTAGAATTCCCACACAATCACACCTGCAAAGGTTACGAGCTGTTTACCAGACCTTCGGGGTCACACTCGTGATCCCTAGGTCAGATGAACTATCCTCGAGATGTAAATATATATTTCTCCAATATATGAATTCGCATTATTTGTACCAGTTCACTGCATATGTTTTCGCTCAACCTTTAAAGTGACATTGGTGTTGACGGATAAAACAAAGATGAATAAAACACAATCATTTATTATTTTGTATTTTCTTTCAGCAGGGATTTTTGCTGTCGCCCGGGCGTACCATATTTAATAACGAGTTATGTTTGCCCGTTTTTTTATAGCGAATTTTAAGTTTTCGCTCCCTCCCTTGGGGAGCCCAACTGCCCTTTGGGTCGGTCATGTCACACAGAAACTAACCCACATACCCATATGATACAGACTAATTATAGGTAATTTGAAATGGTACTTTGTAAACACTACTAAGCAATAATAAAAATATATATTGACAAAAATCATATTAAGAATAACAAACCCAACGGAAGTGAGTGGTTGGGTTGGGTTAATATATATAAACAAGCCTATAATCCGAGACCTACTTCATATGCCCCCTACACACATACAAACGTGATAGCATCGATATGTTGATGGCATCGCGTTTTTCGGTTGGTACAAGAAAAAAATTGAAAAAAATCTTTACTGAAGATTCAAATAAGATAAACTCATTACAGACAACTCAGAAATTAGAGTTAGTGATGTTGGTGCCATTGAAATTGAGTCCGAAAGGATGGAAAAACTCCAGAGAAAAAGCACCACCCAGACCCGACTAGAAGGGCATCAAAAGTACTAGAATCATCAGGAAGATCATCATCACTCAAATTCCGTCATAAGTTAAAACTAAATGATAAACAACGTAAAATGTTTGAGAACGTAAAATGTATTGTCATAGCTGGGAGTACTAGAAATATGGAGAAACTTACTGTCATTCAGATTTCACGGAACACCACCTGTTTTTACCGGTAAGAGACAATATCAGTTTATAATGAAAATCCAGCTCTCCGGAAGTGATGCTGGTTTTGCTTACAAAAAAAAACCTGGTCCTTCTTATTATCATTTCCTCACGGATGGAGGTTCTTCAGGCAACATGAAATAAAACCATTTCTTCTCTGGAAAAAGAAGACGCAAGAAATAAATCGTGTAAACTCTAAAATGTAGTATTAATGTAGCAGTAGTAGCGATTACAGACGAGCACAACTGCAATGAAGCTCGTGGTTTGCGATTTTGAATCTGTGTTTGTTGATGTGATTGAGTATAATCTCGGCGCTAATTGGTGCAAGCATTCAACTTCCGTTTTGACTTGGCCAATCAGAGGCTACCTCTCAGACGAGCTGAGCACGCGATAGAATTTGATAAAAAGGGTTGATACACGTCTTACTTCTCTTCCGGCTAGGAGGCCAAAGCGAGCTGACCCCTTTCACAATACTTCTTTCAACCTCAATCTTCTCTCTTGGAGTCCAATCAAAGTCCCTGTGCCATCTGGCCATGGGGTTCAACAACAAGCACTCTGGACAATATGACTACTATAGGCTCACACGGGTGGACTTACTATAACACACGCGCGCGCACATACATATATGGCCCTGACTTAAACACAGATGTACGGTGCTCGTTCTTCATAAATGAACATTTCCTTTTCTTACCAACAGGACATTCATCTTTTCTTCAGAAATTAACAATTTTCTCTTCCCTAGTAACGGGGCATTCACACACCATGTAGACTTCCTAACCTTTTTCCTTTCGTCCATACTCATGGCTTTATAATAGAAAAGAAAAAAATTTTAGTAACGCTAAAACTTTTTTTCTTTTCTATTCCTCTTTTATTAACAAGTAAACGAAGATGATCAATAAAGATTTTTTAAATATTAAGATGAAAGTTTGACTTTCCATTTTACAGTAATACCTTGGAGGATAGTCTGTTGAGACAGAAAATATATTACCCTAGTTCGAAGACTAGATTTGATTATAAAAATGCTAATTTGAGTCTGACAAATGTGACCGCAGCGCATGCGTAATAACTAGGTGAAAGTCATTTTGTAATTACCTAATGCTTAACTCTTGAATTCGTACGAATCAACAACTAACATCTGCACGTTTTTGAAATGAACAAATCAACCGACAACATGAAGGCTGTAATTTACTTAACGAGGCGACAGTTATTTATATAATTTATGACAAGGTGGTTTAGGGGCGCGATCTAAATATGTAAAAATGTACGGTTATTGTGGATGCTGTAAACCGATAACACCGTTGTTTTTTTTTTAGTTTTTTGTTTGCTATATTCTTACAAATATATGCCCAGAAATTCATGTACATATTGAACGGAGACCTTTGCATATGTTAGTAATATTTTTCATTTCGAGGTTTTTATTCGAAGAATTTTAAAACGATCTTCACGAAGTGTCACTTATACACTTGCTATGTCTGGCCACACTGATGAGTCGTAAATGAGAAAACGGCTGCCCGTAGATAAATTATATATATATATATATATATATATATATATATATATATATATATATATATATATATATATATGTATATATATATATATATATATATACATTTTTGAATAAACAAACTGCTTTGAAACCACGTTAAGATGTAGATATTTCATTCAAAAATATCATTGAATTTTATTTCTTTTTTTAATTGAAATGTTTCTTATTAATTTCGCATAGTATAATATCCATCATCAGTAAATGAAAGAGTTCGGTCCTTTTTTTTTTTTTTTTTTTTCCGTAAATAAAATTCCGTGTCTAAGTGTTGTTTTATTGTTTTATCAAGACTATGTTGACGTACACGGTACTACCGGGAAGAGCTTTCCAGTTTGAGCTTTCAGGCATGTACGAGCCTTTTTCAAGTCTCACACAAAACACATTCATATTTCAAGCTGTCATATACATACGCGCACACAAACATACGCGCCCACGTCCACACATGTACACTTATTCACGTTCGCGTACATACACTCACATTCACGTATATATACACACACACTTACGTACACACATGTACTCACACACGCGAACACGATCACGCACATGGACGACGTCACTTCCGCTTTCTAAGGAAATACACATGCGCAAAATACACTCTGGAAACGAGTATAAAAACAAGGCGATAAGCTGTTTCATCCTCTTTAGAACCAACTCTCAACGAGAGAGGTTGGGCGAACAAGCCGCGCGCCGTTTCGGCGCGCGCACCTCGCGCCCCCTTCCTACTATGTATGGGGCACGAGCTAAAGACTGTATGTATACATTCTCATTCTCACTCTTTCTCTCTCTATCTACTACTGGCCACTAAGAACACCTTCGCGTAGCTGCCTACTAACTGATGACAACTCTGATATCCTCTCCTTTGTCTACACGTTGGACTACCATTCTCCATTTTCCTACAACATTTATTTCTCTTCCCACGCGCGGACATGTTATAACTAAAATGTTCATTTCTTTCAACAGCAAATAAACGACATTTATCTTATCCATTAATTGAGTCTTTGTTTCCTTCAATTCCCATTCGTTTCATTATTATTTTGTAACGGGATTGGGGTATTTATATATCCTAGTCCCCTACAGGCACATGTTCGCGCGAGTGTTATAAGAATTTGCAAAAGCTCTCGAAGCCAACGATTTCTAACGAAAAAGGAATACTCTTTTATAAAATGAATGCAGCTTTCTTAGTTTATCAGATATGTAGAATTCAAGCAAAAGAAAAATACGTAAAGCTTTGTATTTTCTTCTATCAACGACCGGTTTTTTTGGTGCAGAGATAGGATTCTCGGCTACGCTCATCACAGTTGGGTTTCGAATATCGGCGTAAATGTAAGTTCTGCACACACACACACACACACACACACACACACATATATATATATATATACATATATATATATATATATATATATATATATATATAGTAATTTATAAAATATACATGGCGATTAAGCTACACTGAATATTCGGCGTTTCATCCACTCTAGGATTCGTCAGGCTTATGCGCGAATTCTGTCGTTGTTTCTCGTTTTTATATGGTCCTCTTCTGTTGAGGATTTTAGTTAGCCAATCAGCTTTCTAGTATCCACCGCGCCCCTTCCTATCAGCCAATGGGCATGCATTTTATCGAACAAAAGATCTGTTTTAAAACTAGGTTAGTGGTTTAAGGCAGACATTTCCTTTTTTTATATATATATATATAAATATACATATGTGTACATACATATATACACATATATATACATATATATATGCATACATATATGTGTAATCGTTTATGTATATTCATGCTTATTTAATTTATTTATTTGTTTATTTTCTATTGTTTTTGTTAGTTTTAAAACTATTTTGTATCTCTATCCTAGAGTAAATTTTATTTTGTGAACACAGTTATTTGCTATTTCTCGTCTACAGTTTAATATATATATATATATATATATATATATATATATATTGTTTTTAATTCACCACACCTTTATTTACCCTTTTCTCCCTAACAGACGACTTAAATCAGATAAATAGAATCCAACCAATAAATAATAAACAAAATAAAATTAATTAAAGGCAACATAAAGGAAGCCTCTTTAACAACAACAAAATTGCTCCTAACGACGATCAATGATCGAAAGCGCTCGAGAAAAATGGTTGACAAAAATACCACTCGGCAACCTAATACACAATTTACCAACCGAAACGAGAAAAAAAGTATTCAGCAGATCGAGAAAATCAACAGAAAAATAAAGAAGAAAGAAAACTCTGTCGTATTTAATCAAACGTACCTTGATAACGACTTGTGCCAATATATATATATATATATATATATATATATATATATATATATATATATATATATATATATATATATATAACTGGCTAGTAAGAATCAAATATCGAAATCGATATTTGATTCTCCAGTTTTTTTTTTTTAATAACTTAGTGTGTTTTTGTCATAAAGCTGGAAATTACAATCGTTTTAATCGATTAAAATATTCTATCCGGCTCGATAATTATTTCAACAACATACTCTGCCCTTTATCATTTGAATGAAACATGGATGTAGCGTCTAAAATCGGTGAACATAAATACTCATCCTACTTTAATCTTAATTTCTCACTGTTCCTACTGTATTCGGAATCTAAACGAAAAAATACTATTTATAGTCTATTACATGAACACAATGTTTTAACTTGACATTTATTTCTAAAATAGCTTCTATTGTTTTTACGCACGGGTACGTCGTTCAGTGCATACGAGAAACATGTTCGTTGTCTTTGGACTTTAATCTTAATAATTCAGGTTTGTTTTTGTTAAGGTGTAAGCTGATCTACTTATTTCAGGAATAAATGTATTTACCCAGAAAAAATAAATACAATTGCATGTAAATGTTGTGGCAGCTATTAGTGTTAATTATGGTTCCAGCACGATTACGCGTACTTCTGTAAGATATCTGTTTGTACACTTTTGTTAACTATAGGACTAAATTTACCTTGATTATTACCGGCCTCGATTCAAGAACTATATCATACAGCACTAACGTTGAGGATTTATTCGAACATTACCAAAACTTACGTCACACACACTGGAAGCAAGAATTTAAAATCTACCTACCTACCCAAGTTCCAACATTAGTAATCACTGTTTTGTCTCACCAACTACCTAACACTTATTAACTTTTATCCTGGTGTAGCCCCTGGCCTTGTTAAGTGGTGACTTTCAAGTAATAAAATTACGTGATGAAAACCAGTGATTGTAAATGTTCATACCGGATTGGTCACGTGCTCGCATGTTCGTGGACGTCAAGCTCTTAGAAACGGGTGAGATTTCAAATGTAAGTATCAGTTTGGTTACGGACGCACGTGCATGACGATATCAAGTGATCAGAAAACATTAATTTTTTTTCAAATTGTACCTCTCGGTTTCGTCACACGCGCACGTACATATAAAGTGATGTAAAGTAATGATATACCAGTGACTTTTCAAATGTATTTGCAGTCTGATCACATAAACATCGTGTATACGTGTATCAATTTTGTGTAGTTGCATGTGAAGCAGTGAGAAACAATAGCGACTTGATCACAGGCAAACGTGCATGTGGATCTTAAGTAATTAGAAACTGATTAATTGCGTTAGCAGTTAGAAACCAGTAGTTATAAATAGGCATCGATCTGCTTTGTCACAGTAGTTAGAAACTAGTGATTTTTAAAATTGATCTATGGACAGGCATGTGAGCACGTGGATATCCAATAGTTTAGCAAACAGTGACTTTAAACTCTATCTATCCGCTTAGTCATATGCACACTTAATAGCTGACGTCAAGTACTTAGAAACTAATGATTTTATCATACAGTCTATGCAAAGCATGTAAAGAGGCCCACATTTGTGCAGATTTCTCCATCTGATGAAACCATGCACTAAAGGAATAACTACTACTCTTTGCCTAGTCAAGAAGAGATTTTCGCTAAACTTAACAAATGTTTTTTTCAAAGATTAATCGTCCCATCGACGAAATGTTGCATAACTCTGCCTGTTCTACAAGTACTTTAATGGTGAATGCTCTGATGAACTACAAGCACTTGTACCCCCTCGACGTGAATACCCCCAACAAACCCGACAAGCAACTAAATCCCAGCCATTAACAGTAAAGATCCCTAGGTGTAAGAAAGCATTCTACTACAATAGTTTTTTCCCGAAAACTGCTAGACTTTGGAACTCCTTCCGGGATTCTGCTTTCCTAACTGTACTGACATTTAGAAGTTCAAGTGCAATGTGAGCAGACATCTTGCTACTCATCTCCCTTCATAATATCCCTGCAACTTATGTTCCCGATAGTAGCCTCCCACTTCAAAGTGGCACTGTGCCTTGTTTGGGGTGAAAATTGAATTTTTTTAAAATTGACGCTTATCCACAAATACCTGCTAGCAATGAGTGCTCAGAGCTACTTTTTATAAATACCCAATGAGGTTTGCGAAAATTTCAACGATTATGATTTAATGTTAAGATTTCACAAGCTATTTTTCAACAAGCAATTAACACATCGCTTAGCAGACTGGTATGTATAACAAACTACGTATATGGCATTCTACTGATTAGTAAAAGCAACACGCAACACGAATCAAATTATTTAAAAACAATACAGAATTGTGGACTTAAATTGAAGGAGGGAATTTTTTTTGCATGTAAAATATATATTGTCAAATTATAGACAAAGACGATAGAAGACCAGACCCAGAGTGAGAGAGTATGATAAAAAAAAAAGTATACTGGCTCTGGATAACATATCGTGACTACAAGGTTTTCTTGATTTAACAAATTTTTAGTGTTTTTATTCCAAACATATATAATTTGCGAGCGCCTCTTAATGTGTACTTTAAAAATAGACGACAGGATGTCAGGCTGCATTTAAAAAACATATATATCCTCACATCAGAATTATTTTTGACGCATTACAATCCAGGCCATGAAAACATTGTAGCTACTGATGTTAGCTCGTTGCGGTATTTGAGCTTACATATTAAACAAGATGGAAGACGAATCACTAAAACTCACGCCTTTCGTACATCTGCAGAAAGAGTTACTCACGAATCGAGAAGGAAGCATTGGGTAATATTGTTGCAGTGACCAAATTTCAATGTTTTGTTCAAAGATGACATTTTGTTTTACAGCATTACTATAATCTACCGCCAAAGATTTATAGGTCAAAAAAGGATTAACCAGCACATACTTTAAACAGACTACAGAGGCAGGGAGAACCATTCTCCTCAAAGGACAATTATAAAATCCACAATAAATCACTTATTGTAACGGATTAGCGAAACTAACTCTAAAATATTCTGAACTCCTTAAACACACAGTGATTACCTACTTAGAAACTGATGTAGGAGTAAAACTACATCGTGTAGCTTCTGATAATACTCTGAGAAATAAAACAAAGGGCGCTTAACGACAATTTTTAAAAAACAGAGAAATTAAATAAAAGTAAATCACTGATAAATATCGGAAGTGCGTTCAATATGTGATGAAGTAGTTATATGCGGTGATCAAGTGGTTGTTTTTGCAGCATTGCAGAAAAGAATACTAAAAGAATTTAATGTTTGTAACCCTGGAATTTTTAAATGAAAAGTCTAATGGGAAGTTATGTATATTGGACAAAGACAATGAAAATGTGATGAAAATATGCAAACTTTGTATTTTGGCAAGAAAAAATATAAATATATAATGTTCAGATCATGGGTTGAAAAATAATGACAGTCGTCTAGGATCCATATAAATTTTGCTGACCGACTAGATGGTTTCTACAAAACAGTTTCTGAAAGTAGCTGGAAATATTAAAATGTAAGAAACCAACTACAGAAGTAACCATTAGTTTTTTACGCGAATTATTCGCCCGGTTCGAAGTTGTTGACTTTATTGTATTTGACAATTGAACGCAATTCAATATTCTGTCAAATATTTTATAGTAGAGCATATCACGATCACGCCGTATCATGAGATAAACAATGGTCAGGCAGAACGGTTCGTGAATATGTTCAAAAGGGGAAAGTGAGAGATACACGTATCAGAAACACGTCATTCAATAATTTTACAGGTGTATTGGTCGACCCCCATATAATAATCATCTATCTTCCATGACATTAACAGAAGCAATGTTTGGAAGGAAGATTAAAACAATGTTTGATAAACAATTGCAAACCCATCACGAAGCCATGACATGAAAAAATCTTGCGAAAGGGACGCTTCAAAGTTGGAAAAAGTTTCCTTTTGAATGTTCAAAAACAAATCCTACTGGGAAACAAAGACAGTTGAAAAACGGGTTTGAATTTTGCTTTACATGATAAAGAGGCTCAAATTTACAAACAAAAGAACACATGAACCAGATGAGAAAACGATATTAACGCTGTCTAGAATAATGCTCCATGGATGAGCTAATGGATTTCGTGTTCGACACAAATAAAATTCTGAACAATAAAGATCGAGAAGGAAACGTAAGATTCCGAACTTGATTGTAACAAATTCGAAAAAAGTAGTTACTCCATAGAAAGCGAGGCTCAAAGTGAGTGTCTCCTCTATTTCGCGACTATATTGGTTCTCTTAGAAACTCAATATAGGAGATTACGACAAAGCCCCAAGGAAGTCTTCGGGAAGTCTTTCGGTAACATACGAGGGACGCTCAAAAAGTTATGCCTCCTAAATGAATCGAGGGCGCAAGTTACATTGTTATGATGACTGAACTTATGCATTTATAACTTGAAAGCTTTATCTCTTTATTGCAGATATTGATGGTGAAAGAAAGAAACTCCTGACAGACGCAGAGATCCGTCATTGAATTCCTCCATGCAAAAAAAAAGCAAAAAAAAAAAAAACTGAACAGATCCACATTCACGTGCTCCTGTTAAAATGTTTACGAAGCCGATGCAGTTGACATCAACACCGTCAAAAGATAGGTTCGTCGATTTCAGAGTGGTGACAAAGATATGACTGACAAAGCGCGCTTCGAATATATACAACCAAGGCATCGAAAGAGGCTGGCAAACGTGCTTTGGGGATGGTGGTGACTATGTAGAAAAATAAATTCTGGAGCACAAAATGTAGCTCGTTTTAATGGTACCACTCGTATCTTCGTAACTCTTCAACGTTTTAGCTTTTGAAACAACCCTCGTACTATTCTATAGATACACACTCTTATAAATATACAACCGTGTTGTATTATTTATCATCGATCGTTCATGGTCATAAGAAAATCAAACAAGATTAATAAACAGCTAATTAATGCTTTCTGTAAGCTGTTAAAAACAAAATGGATTCTTGGGTAAATAATTGAAACTTATATTTTAACCGAAACCACCGTGTAAGTCAATCAAGAACATGAATTATGAACAAAATGTTTTACATTTTTCCTCATTTTTTAAACGGGAAACAATTTCAATTTGTGAACCGCGATATCAGTGAGGGTAGCGCTCAATACGTTATTTTAAACTATGCGTGCACTTTAGATGTTTGGTCACGAACGGTAGATGCTTTGTCGCCGCTAATCTTGACGTCCGCCCTTCCTGGTTCGCAAGTAAACAAGCGTGCATCCGAATGTTAAGGTGTCAGAATGACTATTTGATCACGGGTTCAGTGTGTGCTAAAACCGTGTAGTGAGAAACCGATGATTAAATCTACTTAAGGCGACCGCAGTGAGGCGTATATGATATCGCTTGGAGTTTTCTATAACATTGTGTAATGTTGTTTCATAAGGAATGCATAACACTTTCTATATATTACTCACTAAGTAGAAAAAAAGAAAAGGGCAAATACGGTCAGATCACCTAATAAGATTTGTTTTTATTTTTCATCTTTATTATCACACTAGCTGAAGTACCTGTCTATTTCCGGTTTCTCAATTTTTCTTAACTTTTATAGCCAATATTCGAAGTTAAGAAAATCTATTAACTATTTTTGATCCATTTATCATTTTAAAAAAAAAGACATTATTCATATTTATGATAATAATCGATATCGGCTAAGAAATAACTCTGATAAGCAAGCAAGGTGACAAACAACAGCATCAGGGAGGTGATGGTGGCTAAGTGGTTAACGACACGAACTAAAAACCTGGTTGTACCAAGTTCGAACGCAGTTCGTTCCACAGAAACACTTTCAATTAGGGATGTTGGCAACTTTTACGTGATTTCTCCCGTGAATACCTGATATCTTTCTAGAAATGATTCTAATTAGAAAGATACCGGAGAAAAGAATGCGACATAAATCATCCAATTTATTCGAAATGATGTTAAATATCGGGTTAATTCAGGAGTGTCTTGTTTAAAAAAAAAAAAAAAAGACAAAACAGAGTTTTGTTAATGAAAATTTGAGGAAAAAAAGCCCCCAAAAACTTTTGTATACACAAAAAATGCTTATTTATACAAACTTGTTTTTTGGCTAACGAAAGTTGAGTAAGTAATCGGAAGGCGTAGAAATGTGTTGACAAAGTAACATGTAAGTAGTATGCATATATGAGTATTTGGCAGCGTGGCATTGTGTGTGCATTGTGTTCCCGTGCGCGATGTGATGAACTCATCTATGTGAGTCATGAAAGATTTCTTTGCTACTTTCTTCCTACTTCCTCCTGTCAAAGGTACCGGAGTAGTTGGAGTTCTGTTCGAGGTGCAATCTACAGTCTCATATCTCCCCTAGTTTTTGATTGTTTGTTTTATAGGGATTTCTAAGCTTGCATCGGCTTATTACTTCCATATTGACTTGCTACTTTGGGGGTTCGAGACGACTTTTATTGGTTGAAAATACTTTGAATTAACACGCTTCTGTGAAAACTTACTTGCTTTTATAAGTGACACAGAAAGTGAATCCAAACAAAGTGGATAAGAAAGAGTGTGGCAATTAGACCCATTTGCTTTTTAACGTTCGCGGGAATCACTTCACGATTCAGTCGCCGCAGTTTTACTCACCTTTCCATCAAACACATCAATATCGCATTCCCATCTCGTTGTAGGGACTCTAATTTGATGATTGGTGTAAACGTTACTGTTAATGGTATCTATATGAAGTCTGTTTATATCAGGTCATGTTGACCCAGTAATATGTCAATGAATAAAGATTTGCTATTAATTACTAAAGTGTGACAAACAAACTACAATGATACTTGAACTTGAGCCGTAAAAGACCGGCAGATGTACTATATAAAACAAGCGTGACAGACCAACGAAAATTCGATTTCAATCTTAAGCGTGAAATACTGATTGCAATGCTATTTAAAAATAGACTGTAAGAGAGTAACGAAAGTTCTATAGTAAACATAAATGTGGCGGACTAACAAAGATGCTGTCCAAAACTTAAATATGTCTGGCTGACCAACTGATACAACCTTTTATAAAGATGTTGTGACATGTCTAAAACAAGATACGTCCATTCTCAACATCAGAAATCAAAATTCTATTTAAAACTGAAATATGATAGACCGGCATACCGACGGACTTAGCCTCTCGTAAATATGCAATGTCGCAGCTAAAAGGAAAATAAAAATAGAAAGGTAAAAAGAAAAAAAACGAGAAACAAGAGAAAAAGAAGAAATAAGCAAAGGAAAGAAAGGAAAAAATAAAAAATAAAATAGAAGAAGAAAAAGAAGAAAAATAAAAAAAATGGCATGTTTTAGTTTTTGTTAAAAAAAAAGCCAATTTTCATGCCAAAATGCAACTCATCTTCTGGGAAAGGCGATTTTGTAATATCATTCTTGGAAAATACTTTTTCTTTGGTTAATCGCCAGTCAGTGGTTTTGAATTAATAGATTATTTTGACCATAATAATATATCAAATTATCTTTTGGTAAATAAGGTCATGGGATCTGAAAAAAAAATAATTGTTTAGTTCATGGACTTTCATGTTGTAATTAGAAACGACTGAAAATAATCTGACTATTTTATGTGTTACATGATATTTACAATCATACATACGCACATAGTACATTTCAGAGACATACTCACATATGCAGGAACACACACATTCTTCTACTACATCGTCAACCACTAACAGACTGTTTCGCTATATCATAGTTCTTAAGTGCGACTAGATTAGTAACTGCTTCAAGCTAGCATCGAAACTCGACAGCCTAGACGACAGTCGGCGATTTTAACCATTACGCTTTTTTTTCTTCTTTTTTTTTTTTGCTAAGTAAGTAGGTAAAATTACAATGATCAACATTGTTCAAACGCCTAAGTTTCATTTGTTTACACAAAGAGTGTTACATTATATGCTAGTGGTGGGTTTTAATTTCACTCACCAATATGTTCAACTCAAGATAGGAAGCATTTATAGTCATCAGACATAATTGTTTTGCTGTATTACAGCTCATCAGTGCAGTTAAACCTGTAACTGACTCAAACTAGGATCTACAATGTTCTAATGTATATTTTTTACGGACCATCTATGACGTGCGGCACACAAAAAAAAATCATGTTGTTGTTGTTGTTGTTGTTGTTGTTGTCACGTGGCTTGAAAAAATAATTTCCAGGATCCAAATGAGAATAAAATAAAAATAAGAAGTGTGTTACCCGTTCTGGGACTTCACTTTTAGTTTCGGAGAAGATATCAATAAAGCTGAAGAAACAACAGTGACGCAAGAAATTGTATAAAAATATGTAGTTAATTAACTGGAATGTGCATGAAATGTATAGATGAAATGTATAAAAATGTATTAAAAAAATGTATAAAAATGTATTAAAAAATGTATAAAAATGTATAAACGAAATGTATAAAAATATGTAGTTAATTAACTGGAATGTGCATGAAATGTATAAATGAAATGTATAAAAATGTATATAAAAATGTATAAAAATATATAAAAAATGTATAAAAATGTATAAATGAAATGTATAAAAATATGTAGTTAATTAACTGGAATGTGCATGAAATGTATAAATGAAATGTATAAAAATGTATAAAAAAATGTATAAAAATGTATAAAAAATGTATAAAAATGTATAAACGAAATGTATTAAAATATGTAGTTAATTAACTGGAATGTGCATGAAATGTATAAATGAAATGTATAAAAATGTATAAAGAAAATGTATAAAAATGTATAAAAAAATGTATAAAAATGTATAAATGAAATGTATAAAAATATATAGTTAATTAACTGAATGTGCATGAAATGTATAAATGAAATGTATAAAAATGTATAAAAAATGTATAAAAATGTATAAATGAAATGTATGAAAATATGTAGTTAATTAATTGGAATGTGCATGAAATGTATAAATGAAATGTATAAAAATGTATAAAAAATGTATAAAAATGTATAAATGAAATGTATAAATGAAATGTATAAAAATATGTAGTTAATTAACTGGAATGTACATAAAATGTATAAATGAAATGTATAAAAATGTATAAAAATGTATAAAAATGTATAAAAATGTATAAATGAAATGTATAGAAATATGTAGTATATTAACTGGAATGTGCATGAAATAAATACAATAAAAACAATAGAGAATAAACAAAATGATATCGGGGAAAGAGATAATATTGGTTTCGAGCAAAAATGACTTTTGCAGGTAACAAAAATGAAAAATATGGACTTTACGGGGACAATGCTGTGGTTTGGAGGTGTATGTGGGTTTGGGGAGCCAAACAAATCAGTAATGCCATAATATGTAGATGAGAAATAAAATTCATCTATAGCGGTGGCGAAAGGTTCTTGGAGGTTAAAACAACACGAAAACTTAGGTTATTTTTAGGAAAATATCTAAGAGCGAACATTGGTTCGGAAATCGATATGTCTTCGATTATGGAGAAGATGAAAAGATTTGATTATATTTGTCAAGACGATCGGCAACAGACTTCGAATTCGATATGCGAGCAACTTCATAAAGGCTAACTAATTTGCATATTCCTTTGACAAACGGATTTCATTAATTAATTATTTATTTTATGGTTCTTTATTGAATAATTGGTTTCGTTTAATTTATTACGGTAAATCTTATTTATGCATAGTTTTTACATCGTGCATAATTGCGTAGAATTAAGGATGAAAACGTTCTAGTACACCCACACACGCACACACACACACACACACACACACACACACATATATATATATATATATATATATATATATATATATATATATATATATATATATATATATATTGGCGGTCAAAAGTGTTTGCAAAACGTATATACTGATAGATTTATAGATTTATGCTTCAATATTTTCCAATATAATCGCTATGTTACTCATTGTTTGATATGCAAATATATAAAGTAAATTTCCAAAAACGGAAACCAAATAATCATATTTTGGGGGAAAAATATGGATTTAAAAATAAATTCAGGAAGAAATATGGGCCATAAGAGCTTGCAAGACTCATTTATTTTAAAATAAATAACATTTTTAAACATAATTTACTTTGAAACTTTGTGTCATTATGATAATAGTACTATATATTGATAATATATTA
This sequence comes from Euprymna scolopes, assembly GCF_053919585.1. NCBI lineage: Eukaryota > Metazoa > Mollusca > Cephalopoda > Sepiida > Sepiolidae > Euprymna > Euprymna scolopes. Next base: position 37,041,763 of record NC_136488.1, read on the forward strand.
CAAGAAACCCACAGTTATTGCTCAAATAACAATTAACAGAACAATAGAAAATTTTAAAACAATTTAATTCTTTATGCGCTTTCCTCCATTCTTAATCAATTTTTTTAAATTCAATTTTCGCCCCAAACAAGGCACAGTGCCACTTTGAAGCAGGGGGCTACTATTAGGGACTTAATTAGCGGGGTCATTATGAAGTGAGATGAGTAGAGAGATGTTTGTTAACATTACACTTGAACTTCTGCATATTATTGCAGTTGGGAAAGCAGAATCCCGGAAGGGAGTTCCAAAGACCCCCAGTTCTGGGGAAGAAACTATTGGAGTAAAAGGCTTTCTTGCACCTAGGGATCTCTACTGTAAAGGGATGAGACTTAGTAGCTCGTCGGGTTTGTCGGGGGTAGTTACGTCGGGGAGGTACAAGTGTTTGCAGTTCGTCAGAGCATTCACCATTAAAGTATTTGTAGAACAGGCAGAGAGATGCAACATCTCGTCGATGGGACAGAGGGTGAAGTCTAGATGACAGTTCAGGACCTATCAGGTTGGCGACTCTCTTTTGAACCCTGTCCAGGAGCGAGAGACAAGCAGCAGATGCACCAGCCCAGATGTGACAACAGTACTCCATACATGGGCGAATGGTTGCCTTATAGAAGTATAGGATACTGTCAGGCGTAAGTGGTTTTCTAGCACGGTAGAGGGAGCCAACCTTCCTTGCAGCAGCCTTGGCAATGCTCTCAATGTATCTATTCCAGTTCATATTCCCTGTAAACGTTAGGCCGAGGAGTTTAAAAGAAGTACTTTCAGGCAATGTGTTCTTGGCCATTGCTATTGGTGGTAGAGAAGGTTTCATGTAGTTATTGAAGGAAACAAGCTTAGTCTTAGCAGCATTGAATGTGACCAACCATTTTTGTTCCCATTCCACTAAGGATTGGAGGTCATCCTCTAGTGTTTCTGCCACTTCCTTGGATATGTGTTCATTTGTTTTCCCCTCATATCTGTTATAGAGAGTGGTGTCATCGGCAAATATACCCATCTCCAAAACAATTTTATCAGGGAGGTCATTTATGAATATCAGGAATAATAGAAGTACAAGGATAGACCAACTCCATCAGCCTACTACAGAGGATGTTAATTTATGCACTTGCTAAGGTGTAATTTCAGAAGATACCTCCTTAATCCCCCCTCAAAAAAAAAACATGTACATTTTCACGTCTTATAAAAGTCTATGCAGTTAATGAAAAAAAAATTAAGAAATTTACGTGCGAAGTTGGAACCTACGGACCATGTTATGCAAAAAAAAAAAAAAAAAAAAAAAAAAAACACGATATCAACTTACCTACAGTAGAATGTTCACGGTGCGTTATTCTATCATTGTTGCTAAGCGACGACATGGGAAAATGGCATTACCGATGATAGATAAATTAAAATAATGGTTTCGATTATCGATTATCTGTAATTATCGGAGTATTCTGAGATAAAACTTTACTATAATCACTCCAGACTTATACACTAAAGTTCTGTAAATTTTAAAGAAAATCTGTCAGCCGTTATGTCAGACAAAGCTGCATTTATATAATTGTAGAGATTACGTGTAATTATATTCATACAGATATTATACATGATTTATACTTGCTTAATATTATAGGTTATAGTTAACACAAACTTTTCTATATATATTTATGTATACGTATATATTTTTGTTTAAAAATTTTGCATACCAAACTCTTCCTAGATTTTTTTGTCTACAGGCGTGAACTTCATATATAAGATATTTGAACCCATGTGAATCTTTGTATTTGGATTAAAACCCGGGAAAATCTGTACAAAAGTCTGAAAATTAAAAAAAAAAAAAATGAAATTTACCAGGTGTAGATCGAACGCTGGCATTGCCAATATGCATGCATAACGTAGTTATGCAGTTGTCGGCATAATTCCTAGTGTACTGCCTTCCCCACTTGACCTATTTTTATATTCTTTTTGGACTAGTTTGCTGCATTCACTTATTATGTGGTTTATTGTTTCCTCTCTTTGTACACAGTCTACATTTACTGTTTTCTTGTGACTTGTCGATCCGTGCTTTGATGTGGTTGGTTCTAATCGAGTTATCTTATGCAGATATTATTAGGAACTTCATTTCTCTATTAAGGTTTCCCTTTTTAGCCATGTCTAAGTGTTTTCGTTTGTCTCATCTTTTGTTATCCTTATGAATCTTCCGTGCAGCTCTTTCTGTTCCATTTGTTTTCTTTTCTTATCCTTTATTCCTTTTCCTGTCTTGTTAGTTTTTCAGTGTCTCTTACTGCTGTAATTACTCTTTTGGTGTTCTGTATTTTACTAATTTTTTTTGTGTGTGGGGGGTGAGAGATAGATAGATAGATAGAGAGAGAGAGAGAGAGAGAGAGAGAGAGAGAGATTTACAGTCTTCTATAAAAAAAACAGTCCTCTTCCTCCATCTTTCCTTTTCACAGTCAGTATCATCCTTTGGTTGTAGTGTATTGTGCATAGCCATGAGTTTCCTGGTCTTCTGGTCGAGATGCCTCATTTCTTCTTTGGTCTAACCTATAAGCGGTCCAGAGTATATTACTAGTGACACTGCCCATGTGTTTATACCTTTAATTAGGTTTCTATTATATAGTTTAGTTTCAATGAGTTTTCTTGTTCTTCTTAGGTATTCTTTTCCAATTTTCTCTTTAATTTCTGTTGCTTTGATGGCGTCTGCTTTCAGAACTCCCAAATATTTGTAGCTATCATGTTCACTTAGTGCTCCCATCTCCGTTTGGTTGGGTAGTACCATACCTTCTGTTGCTTCCAGTTTTCCATTTCTCATAATCAACAGTGAGCACTTTTCCCTACCAAATTCCATTCAGATATCCTGCCTGAAGGTTCTAGTTGTGTTTATTAGCGTCTCTATTTCCTTTTTGTTTTTTGCAAATAGTTTTAGGTCATCCATGTACTTTAGGTGGTTTATTCTTTCATTTGTATTAGTGATCTTGTATCCAGCTTGGCATTTTCTTGGTATATTGTTAAGAGGTATTATATGGCTATGATGAAGATACCTCTTTTGAAGAGATCTCTTTTGCATTTTATTATCAGTTATTTATTTTTTTATCAGCAGTCAGTTTAAGTCTTCATGTTCTCATTGCATTTTCTATTAAATTGATGATCTTTTTTTTTCTTTTTTCTTTTTTATTACATTTTCACCTCAAACAAGGCACATTGCCACTTTGGTGTAGGGGGCTACTATCAGTGGCAGCAACTAGTGGGACACTATGTTGGGATTTGGGCAGCAAGATGTCGGTTCACGTTGCACTTGAACTTCTGCATGTCAGTACAGTTAGGGAAGCAGGAACCTGGAATGGGATTCCAGAGTCTAGCGGTTCTGGTGAAGAAACTACTGGAGTAGAAAGATCTTTTACATCTAGGGATCTCTACTGTGTGGGGGTGGGATTTAGCAGCCTGTCGGGTTTGTCGAGGGTGTCTACGTCGTGGGAGCACAAGTGTCTGCAGTTCGTCAGAGCATTCACCATTAAAATACTTGTAGAACAGGCAAAGGGATGCAACGTTTCGTCGATGGGACAAAAGCTGAACCTAGATACCAGTTCAGAGCCTATCAGATTGGCGACTCTTTTTTTAACCTTGTCTAGGAGCGAGAGACTAGTAGCAGATGCACCAGCCCAAATGTGACAACAATACTCCATACATGGGAGAATGGTTGCCTTATAGAGGTACAGGATACTTTCAGGTGTCAGTAGTTTTCTAGCACGGTAGAGAGAGCCTACCTTTTTCGCAGCGGCCCTGGCAATATTTTCAATATAATTGTTCCAACTCATGTTTCCTGTGAAAGTTAGGCCAAGCAGTTTGAAAGATGTACTCTCAGACAGGGAGTCACTGGACATTACTATTGGTGGCAGAGAAGGTTTCTTGTAATTATTGAAGGAAACCAGTTTAGTCTTGGCAGCATTGAATGTGACCATCCATTTATGTCCCCATTCCACTACAGATTGGAGGTCATCCTCTAGTGTTTTTGCCATTTCTTTAGATATGTGTTCATTTGTTTTCTTGTCATGCCTGTTATAGAGTGTAGTGTCATCAGCATATATACCCATCTCAGAGGTAGTTTTGTCGGGGAGGTCATTAATAAATATTAGGAACAATAGAGGTCCAAGGATAGACCCCTGAGGCACTCCCGCATTTATATCACACTGTTTAGATGTACGACCATCGAGGACAACCTGGATTTTTATCTTATCTAAGAAGGATTTAATTATGTTAAGTATTCTACCAGTGATACCGTATGATTTAATTTTCCTGAGGAGACCCTTGTGCCATACCCTGTCAAAAACCTTAGATATATCTAGAGCTACCGCTCTGCCCTCCCCCGCTTTGTCCAGTGAATGGTATATATGTTCAGAGATTACAGTGAGGATGTCAGCTGTGGAATGGGCTTGTCTAAATCCATATTGTTTGTCAGTCAGAAGCTTAGCATCTGTAAGGTGCCGGACTAGAGCATGGTTAATTATGGTCTCAAATATTTTGCCGAAGAGTGAGAGGAGGCTAATGGGGCGATAATTTGATGGGTCAGTCCTTTCGTCAGAATTCTTGAATATTGGTACCACAGAAGCAGTTTTCCAACAGCCCGGAAAGCATGATTCATTAAGGTATTTGTTGTAGAGTTTGGAGAGAACTGGAGCTACTTCGGCTGGGCACTTTTTTAATAGCACAGCTGGGATGAGATCAGGTCCACATGCTTTTGAAGTGTCAAGGGTTTTTATGATAGCATGTACCTGAGCAGGGGGTGATTTTTAGATCGTCTAGCGTGGCATCTGTCCGCAAAGGAAAGTCAGGCAGGGGGTGGTTGGTAGGGTCCAGTGTGGAGTTCGAGGCAAACCGGCTGGTAAGCATATTAGCCTTACCGGTTGCTGAGCAAACAACCTCGTGATTGTTGGTTAGCGGGGGAATTGTTGATTGCCCATTATTTACTACACTGTTGTAGATTTTCCAGAAGTCACGATTTCCTAATTTTTGCGCTTCGGTGCGTTTTTTAGTGGTTTCAGTAAATTCACTTTTAGCTGTCGCTATTTCTTGACGTTACTTCTAGCTTCTACATACTTCTGTTTGTTTGAACTGGACTTATGTCGGTTAAATCCGCGGTATGTATGCTGCCTTTGAGCAATGGCAGTTGCGCAAGTCGAAGTAAACCATTGGGGAGAGTGGGCTTGTTATAAAATTTCCGCATGGGAACATGTGCTTCGATTGCAGTTTTGAACCATTCAGTGGTCTCATTTGCGCACTGTTCGGCAGGAAGAGAAAAAATATTTCCCCATGGGGCATCTCTGATAAGATCTCTGATGGCTTCCCAGTCAGCCTTTTTATAATATCTCGTTGTTTTGTGTACTGGCTCTTCAGTTTTGGGTCTAGAATTTAGGGCGATTTCTACCATTATCACTGCATGGTCAGCGTTACCGAGTGGGCTGTCAGCATTTGTTGTACAATCCTCGGGAACTGTAATCAGAAACAGATCTAGAAGTGATGCTTGTTATTCTTGCTGGTCAGGGAAACGGGTTGGAAACGTAACCATTTGTTATAGGGAGTGAGATATAGCAAAACTATGTGTTGTGCTGCCCGCTGCATCTGTGTGAGTAGAGAATCCAAGCCAGTTTTTGTGGTGAACATTAAAGTCACCAAATACATGTACTTGTGCGCTAGTGTCTAGGGAGAGTGCTGTGTCTATGCTGTCAGAGACTTTGTTTATTATGGTGCAGTCCTGGGTCGAGGGAGAGCGGTAGAGAAAATAAAAGTAGCTAATATTGTGTTGTATGTTTAGTCTAAAGCACATAAAGGCTTGATCATCCGTTTCTAGGTTTGTTTCTCTAGTCAGGGGGAGGGTGTTACGAATGTAGACTCCAAGTCCGTGCATATGTCTGTCAGAGTCCTTACGGCAGAGTGGGAGATAGCCAGGCATGTTAAAGTAGTTAGAGGGGATGGAGGCGTGTAGGTTAGTCTCACTTAGTGCTAAGATATCCGGGGTGTTTGTTAGGAGAAATGCTTCAACATCAGCTAAATTAGTTCTAAGCCCACGGATGTTAGTGAATGCAAGCCTCAAGGGAGGAGGCGAGTTGGATTTGTTTGTCCCTAGGCCTGGTTTAAGCTTTTTTGTTTGTTTGTTTGTCCCTAAGCCTGGTTTAAGCTTATTTCTTTCTTATCTGGTATTTTGTACATTCTCAGGAATTCTATTATCAATGCTTGCGGAATCCTGTCATACGCTTTCTTGTAGTCGATCCATGCAATAGCTAAATTCTTTTTTCTACTTTTTACCCCCTTCAGGATCTTTTGATCCATGTATAAGAGGTCATGTGTTCCTCTTTTCCCCTTTTGGTATCCTTTCTGTTCCCCGGGAAGTAGTCGGCGATTATGAAGAGAATAATATTTTGTTCCCTCAGCTGTGCTGTTAGTATTTTCCACATTGTAGGTAAACATGTTACAGGCCTGTAGTTGCTGAGGATGGTTCCTTTTTATGTGTCTTTTTGCACCAGTGCGATTCTACCTTTAGTCATTCAGTTGTCCTCAGAAGAACTCTGAATTTCTGTTCATCGAGTCACTGTTTAATTTCATGTCGAATCGTTAATGTTAGATTTGGAAACAACTTTTATTGGTTGGAAAATATTTTCATTTCAGCAAATTTCTGGTAAACTGACTTGATGAACAAAGCGGGTCTCAACAAATGGAGAAAGAAAAAGGGTAGCAATTAAAGTAATTTGCTTTTTAGCATTCGTTTGAATCGTATCTCAATGTAAAAATCCGACGCCAGACTACCATAAAATTGGAAAGGAAAGAAGAGAAAATAGTAAGCCGAACGGACAAAGAAAAAAAAGGAGTAGTTTATTATGCTCGTTCGTATCGTACTCTAATTTCTTATCTATCAATGTCTCATGTCGAATAAAACCTTTGATATCCAACAAAAGGGACTCTTTTGTTACAATGTGGCTGGATATTTCTCAATCATTGTTTCACAATTCTCGCGCAAGCACTCTTAAAGAGAGCACCCATTGTTCCTTGAAATTGAACAGAAGCTTTCAAGTAGAAACAAAGAAGTGGTTTTTCTTTTAGATTTTCACATTTTTGTACCTTTCAAAGTTGATGAACCACTACTTTGAAGAATTAATCTTTATTTAGTTTGATCGCGTTATCTTCTATTGATATGCACTGCTTAAATTTGGGCTTCAAAATTAGGTTCAATTCTGAGCAACAGCCTTTTAAATTTCTACATAGAAATTTAAAAGGTTGTTGCCCAGAACTGAACCTAACTAAATATATAGAGAGAAACATCTTTTCGGTGTACGTGCCCGTCACGGAACAAAAATTCCATATTCCAAAATTCACGAAAATTAACCAAGTAGTTCTTTTTTTAATATTAAATATATATTTTTACTATTTCTAGTGATTAATAGTAAATCGTAACCATGACAAAGCTGATTATTATCTATATTTCTGGAGGGGTTGTAAAGCGGGAAGTAATTCCATTTGTTTATTAAAGATCGTGGAGCGAGAGACCCCACCCTCGTTTTCTCATAAAATTTGATTTTCTTAGTAAGAAAAATGCGCAATAAATTTATATGCTTTTTGGAATATGACATCTTCGTTTCATGGCGAGTACGTACATGATAAAGATTTTCCTATATTTTTTTTTATTTTTATATAGATTAAATTCTGGAAAAGAACAACAACAACAACAACAACAACAAAAAAAAAAGACGTGAAAACATTAAACAAAAAAATATGTTTGTTCTCAACTTAAAACATTGCTTTTCCACAGAATGATAAAATCGGGTTGGATTTTCATTTAATGTCGTTACCACGAATTGTTATTTCAAGAAAACATTGATATTTCGAAAGTGAGACTTTTTTTTAATAGTCATAAATAACACTTTAAAAAAAAAAAAGAGGGGGAAAAAAAACGAAATCAAAGTAGGTCAGTTAAAAAAATCGCTAACTAGTTCCGCCATTTGTTTAGAATGACACGTGACTACGAAAAGCGGTCATATTAAATGTTGACGACAGCTGCAAATAAAAAACAAATTCACAAAATAGTTTTATAAGACACGTATTACCACGACCCAATATTACAGAGGGCGGTGGTATTACACGCTTGTGCGTTGTGTACTATTATTCAATGCCTGTTACATTTATTGACTTTTTAAATGGATTTTTCAATCACCAAGGATTTTAATTGCGATAAAGTATCCGTTGAAGTTGAAGTTTTATTTTGATTTTTATAAAAATGCTGTTACTTTGATAAAAATAAAAATGTGTCTCTCTATGTTTTCATTAAAGTATTAATGTAACTATTAATATAAATTTTGGATTATTCGAACTATTCTTACATATTGTGGTAAAATCCATTGAAAGCGGTCGGTGGTTCTATGAGAAAATAAAGCGGTGTCGATGTACGCATTATAAATGTTTCTTTTCTGTGTCTTACGTTATACATTAGTACATTAGGGGTCATTTCGAGTTAAAAGTTTATTTACTGCACTCATCTGGACTAGAGAAAATCATGATTTAGATGTGTATATCTCGTCTAAATAACTAACGATAATTCTCTGATATGGCCGACCAGACGGGTGATCAAAAAGTCAGAACGAGCGTACCGGAAAACGAAATGAGATCAAATGAGGTTTCATTTCGTTAGTCTCATTTCGTTTTCCGGTACGCGGTATGCTCGATCTGACTTTTTGATCACCCGTCTGGTCGACCATATCAGAGAATTATCGTTAGTTATTTAGACGAGACATACACATTTAAATCATGATTTTTTTCTAGTCCAGATGAGTGCAGTAAATAAACTTTTAACTCGAAATGACCCCTAATGTACTAACGTATAACATAAGACACAGAAAAGAAACATTTATAATGCGTACACAGCTTTATTTTCTCATAGAACCACCGACCGCTTTCAATGGATTTTACCCATATTGTATGTTATTATCACAAATTTGAAATTTCGACGCAACAGATAAAGTGATAATTCCTTATTAGTTCTAAATAACAGTCTTCTTGTAGTTGAAGATTCAATCTTCAGTACATGCGATGCTAGAAATGTACCTATTTACTATGCCTCCCCACGGGACAGAGTTAGACACCAGGGTCGTTTTAATCAAGAAATTAAAAATAAATGACTTCTGTTCAATTATAGCTACCTCCATGAATTAAATAAAAGGTTCAATACGAGATTCTGTACAGATTTCCAAGCTTGACAAGGCGCACCTAAAGATGCTACGTCGACCAGAAGATTGTGCGAAATACCATCCAAGATGAGGATAATAATCCAAATAATACAAATGATACAAATAATCGATCACCCAAAATTATATATTTGTTAATTCAACTATACTATGTTTCCACTTTTTAATCTTGGTTGATAAACCCTTTCCTCTGGGTGTACGGGGGTGGGGGTTCTAGCTTTCCATGGAATGTAGATTGCTTTCAACTGCATGACTTTATGTATATAGCGACACCGCGATGAAATTAAAAAAGAAAAACGTTTAAAAAAAAAAAAATAGGTCAGCTTTTGGTGGGTTTGGATTTCAATAATAAATGAATAAGGGTTTATGTTTTTTCTTTCATTCAAACTGTCTTTATTCCGACATAATATACTGAGTGCCATTATATTATTGGTCTTGATATGAGACTACTGTATCACAAAATACACACTATTTCGATACTTTCTTCCCGAACATTATTATCGTTTGTGTTTCATTACAAGAAGGAATTCGTGTCAGGCTAACGTAAGTATATATACATGTGGAATTCGTGTCAAACTAACGTACGCGTGTATATATATATATATATATATATATATATATATATATATATATATATATATATATATATATATATATATATATATATATCGACAGAATCTTCACACGCAACTGAACAGTTTTGATTTAATTTCCGAAAATGTAACCTGTGTCTGGGAAAGAAGATGAGAATTACGATAATATATTAAATCAAATGGGCGGATTAATTTCACGGTGTTTACATAGTAAAAAAAAAAAATCAATATATTACATCGGTAAACAGACTAAGGATTTCCTTATGTAAAACTAGCTAACCGCCTGGCGTTGCCCGGTTGTACAATACGCTTAAACATGATATTCTAATTCATGCAGATTGTGTATGCATTATAGAACCAATCCTCTATTGATTATATATTAAGAGGAATAATTTGGCCGGTGGATTAATTAGCAAAAAAATATAAATAAATAAATAAAATAATAAAATAAATATAAAAATAATAATGATAATGTCGTTCATCAAATTCCGTCTGCGTTTGTTTACAATATTACGTTAGCTGATATTTGGGCTTGGCGATGAATGCCCTGGAAAAGTCACTTGTGATTAATGCATATTTTAAAATATGTAAACGAAGAAAGGATTTGCCGCGATTTTAAATGGTTCTTCTTTTATTTAAATAAATTATTTTTACGCGATGGCCAAAGTAGATAGCCAATTATGATTTCTTATGGATGATATAAACTGATATTTATTCTTAGAACTTTAGCGAAAACTGTATCTATGTTATCAGTTGTCTGCACCGAAATAATTCTTCTTAACAATCAGCTTTCTATTTCTTCTCCTTCACCGCCGCCGCCGCCGTCGTAATTCTCTTTTTGTCTTTTTCGCAACTGACAAGTAACCTCACGTGCACGAGATAAAAAATGTCTCTGTCCTTTATTGAACAAAAAAAAACCTCCTTTTATATGTCACCTCGAACCACGATAGCACCTAAATTTTCATGTATCTTCTTATTTTTTGTATCGGATAGGTTCCGAGTTCGAATACGAGCGTTTCTCCACAGAAGACACACGACACCCGTGGGCGCCCACCGCTGCATCCTTGCACACCATCATTACAGTTACCTCAGGTGAAGAAAGTGGACTCGGCAAACTGATATCAGTTACGTGATTCAGCAAAAGAATTCGAGAGACTTGGGCGTTGGTAGCGACTACACTGAAATAAGGCTTAAAGGAATCATCGAGCGTTCTCTGCTGTAGATATCGAGGATTGCACTTAATTAAAGATTTACATATAGCCTGAGTAATATGTTACGATTGCTGAAAATTTCAGCACATTGCAAGATATTGTCCTCAGGGAAACGAGCAAGGTGGATATTCTTCGCCATAGCTACCCGGTAGCAGAATGAAGACTCATTACTAGCTTCTTCAAATGATAGTAGTATCAGTGAATCGTACAGTAATGACGACAGTTGTCGCTAGCGGATGCACCATCACTTTACTCAATTTCAAACTTGTGAGTGAACGTGGTAGGAGTGGCATTGTGAAAGTAGTTGATGGAAATAACGCTTGTGTAATGAAGTCCGATAAGTGGAAATAAAAGTGGATTGTAATTGGGATGGATGCAACCAATGAGCTAAGTGATATTAGTATAGAAACAATGTTGAGATGAAGGTTGGAGTTGTATACGGTGCTGCAGTTGCCTATCAGTCGAATGTTTGGAAAATCGAGGACAGAGACTTTGAAGCAGATTTTGATGGAGTGAAAGTGTTCCAATAATTCCTTGGAGAGTGAGAAAAACTTAGTTTTAGAATGAGGCACAAAGATGAATAGCGAGCGATATTCTTTTACGATAAAGTTAAGCGAATGTTTGACTTTTGGAAATTGAACTGTTTTTTAACATGTCATATGAATAGCAATGTAATAGACGTGTGTGAGTAAAAGATGAGAAAGTGGGGGTGGTTGTCAGGAAGAACTGTGATTGTGAACTTTAAGTCTGATTAATTGCAGTTGCACCTGGCAAAGGAAGTATGACCGTATCAAGGATTAATTGCCCGACACAGTTAAGATTTGAATATATTGTGATAGCTGTTTAAAAAAATTGTGTTAATAAAAGGAAATGAGGCAAAAGAGTACACTAATTCGTACATTGATGACATAATGATGTTACAAAGATATCGACAGAGGAAGTTGTGGAACATCTTAAGAGATTTGGACTGATGGCAAAGCTTGTATAGTATGTATAAGAATAATGGAAGTGTCGATTCGTTACACCTCTGCATTGTACTGCTTCCTATAAATTTCATTCATATACATACTATACAATGCTTCAAGTAAACTACACTAACCTCTTATATTACAGGAAGTTTGAATAATATCCTTTTCTTCAGAGACTATAACTAGACGTATGAGCGACTGAGCTTGCAAAAAGGGGTGGGTGTTTTGTTGAGCATAATACTCCTCTACCAAGATATAGGGAGCTGCCATAAGTTGCAGGCAACCAATTGGTAACCTTTGACTTCAAAACTCTGGATTACTTCACAGCAGCATTTATGCTTCTGTACCATACCAGAGTAGATTTACTGAATAACAATTAACGAACACAATTTGTTTTATTTGCCCAATCAATTCCGATCATACAATAAAATGTTGAAAGTGTTGAAAGCTATGTGTTGCGAAATGACTTGAACATGTGATAACGGTTCACGTATATTTAAAGAAAGCGGAACTGGTCAGAGTCATTTGAAGCTGTGAGTTGTAATGTGAACATGTAGTAGTTTACTTGTCAACTCACTTACCAATTGTTGTTACCCGACACGGACTTCTATTATTGTACCTAACGGAATAGATCTGTTCTATATTTTATATATGTGTATCATGTTCCATTCGAGGATACAATAAGTTGGCCCGTGATTGATGCATTTAATAATTTTATAAATAAAAATTAAAGTATCTTTAACAAACCATTTGGTTTTATAAAGGATTCCTACGCTAGACTATAAAATATGTATCAAACATCCAATGACATGAGATATATGTAAGCATTTGTACTTTAAAAAAACAGCCCAACATTGTAGATAAATAATCTAAAGCTTGACGTAGTTGACTATTTACTAGATCAATCATACTAAAACTCTACTACAATTATATAAAGTAAAGTTAGTATTTCCGTACATTCGACCATAATATTTTTAGCATATGAAAATTTTTCATAGTCATTTGTGGCAAAAGATTGTATTTCCGGTCAATTTTAATATTTTTTATATTTATTCGATGTTTTATTTTCTAATTAATTATGAATAAAGAAAGTTGTAAGAATTTCTTACTCTCGCTCTCAAATCTACTACCATTGCTAGCCATGAACACCGGGTATAAATTGAATGAGGTACATTTTTTATATTCACTGCTGAGATATAGTCATTGATCATTCGGTAGGCGATTACGTGACCAAAACAAATATAGTGTCGTAAAGAATAAGATGTAATTTAGAGCATGCAGATTTATATCAGTTTTATGTCATATCAGAAGAGAATTAATCAAACGCATGTATCAAAACCAACTTCTATTTCTTTAAAAAAGATAAGTGCGTGTTTAAAAAATTTTTTAAATTCTCGATTTTTAGAATAGAAATTTTACTGAATGATTTTCAACGAACACAATTTTGTTCTTATTTATCCATACCTACTTTGATCATCTTAAGTCCAGTGATAGGTAAGAATTTAAAAGTGTTTACTTTCAAAATTAAAGTCATTCACCGTATATATTCAAAATTAATCTTCATTATTATGCATTTGTTTTTGATTCGAGTGTGTAAAGTTACGAATACAACAATTTAAAGAAAGAAGAATCAAATTATTTTTGTGTCATACTAAAATAGAAAATTGACTTACGACTAACGAAAACCATTTTTGTTCATTTATCCAAGCGTACATAAACTTCAATCACATAATAAACTGTTGAATTGTTATTAAAGCTGTAAATTACATTTTTATGATGACTGAAATCATGCATTTATGATCGGAAGGTTTCATCTTTCTGTTGCAGATAGTGACGAAAGTAACCTTTGTCAGAGATGTGCGTCAGAAGCAGAGACGCGTCATTGAATTCCTGGTAAAAGTCCACTGAGTATCGTGGTGACTATGTAGAAAAAGAAATTTTGGCGCTCAAAAGGTCGTTCGTTTTAATGGTACCACTACCGTTTTCATCAGTCGTCTTCAAGCAGTTTTTGATTATCATTTCGTTTAAAATCTGGATGCTTTTATATGCTTCAATTAAAATTATATTAAAATTTCTTGAACTAGTAAATCATCTAATGTGTAAAAAAATATAAGATTTTAACGTGTAAAGAACGTGGCATAAATAAATGTACAATGGTTTAAAGGTGTGATTTACAAAATGGTATTGAATTACAGGTTTTTTTTTATTTATTAATTTATAACTTTACATTACAACATATATATATATGTATACATATGTAACTATATGTGCACACACACACACACACACACACACACACACATATATATATATATATATATATATATATATATATATATATATATATATATATATATATTGGATGGTTACGTACCCAGGCACTTCAAACTACTATTTTCAAAATTTACCTTGTTCGAAATTCGAAAAATTGAAAAATTACCAAAAAGCTCATTAAGCAAAAATGGTATTCAACAATACTTGTCTGAATATATATATATATATATATATATATATATATATATATATATATATATATATATATATATATATATATATATATATGGTCAGGTCATGTCATATGCTACTGGTACCATATAACCCAGTACTACCTGCCTCATGGTCGGGTCACCGGGGACTAAACCGGTTCCACCACCAGACTTGTTTGGTGAGGAGGGTGGCTAGTCTCCCTGAAGGATTAAAAACAAAACCTTCCAAAGGGTGAATTAACCCTTTTTCGGTGGTGGTGGTGGTGGTGGGATTACTGAAAATGTATGATTTAATTTTTTTTTAATCAATTTTTTCATTTTGTTGTTGTTGTTTACAAGGGAGCTCACTACTTATGAAGGTTCGCAGGCCACTCTAAGATAAGTGTTAGGTAGACGATGAAACAGCAAGGTCATAGTGGAACTTGGGTAGAGCCAGATTATATAAGAGGAAATTTATCCACATTATATTTGAAGACGGCCATGTTATAGTCAGCAAGGAGGTACACCAGCGATATTGCGTTCCATAGACGTAACAGTTCCCGGAAAGAAACTATGCTCGTGGAATTTTCGTTTTAGTTTTAGGCACAGATAGAGGATGCGTGAAGTTGTTAGCGGTTGTTGCAGCTATGCATGTATTTGTTGCAAACGTTTTACGGGGAGGGCCCATAGATTGGAGTTCAATTGAGTATCTACTATAAAAGTAACAACAGAGCAGAGACAGACTCGCAACATCTCTTTGTGCATAATATTCAGTATATAGTAAAATGAACTTTTTAATTTACTTTAATGTTATTTTTTAATATGAGATGCGAAGACCGATATTGAAACAACAGTTCAATGAATTTCGAATTACGTGCAAAGAAAACTTAAAAGAAAAATGAAGGAAAAAGGGAACCTATTAAAATTACTCTCTCTCTTTCTCTATCTCTCCCTCTCTCTCACACACACACACACACACACAAACACACATACACTATATATATATATATATATATATATATATATATATATATATATATATATATAATTCTTTTTCTATCCTTTGCAAATGATTCAAATTTTAGTATGTTATTATTGATGATAACGACTACCAGTTGTCAAAATTTCAGCTTTTCACAGTTGTTATTTCTAACAAATATTAGGTTTCAAAATTTTGTTCCTTAGTTTTGGACGCTACTGTATATCAGTTCTTATTGTTGAGCGCTTTAAAGTTGAAATGAAAATTAGTCATTTAAGCTCGCATGCACAGTTCATGATGTTATAATCATTAGATCACTTTGAACGAATGTTACATTTAAAAATAAATGTTAAAATTTCAACGATATTTCTCGTGGTTGAGATGATTCCCGAAATGATGAAACACTAGTGCCTGTAGATATTTAAATAAAATAATAATAATAATAATAATAATAATAATAATAATACACACGTGTGTATTATTATTATTATTATTATTATTGTTATTATTGTTATTATTGTTATTATTATTATTATTATTATTATTATTATTATTATTATTATTATTATTGACGACAGTGATGTGAGCGATAAAGCACGCTCCAGACTTTTACGACCGATGCATCAAAAGAGACAGGCAAAAGTGCATTGACAATGATGATGACTATGTAGAAAAATAAATTCTTGAGCACAAAAAGTCGCTCGTTTTAATGGTCCCACCTCTGTCTTTGTAGCTCTTCAACGTTTTAGATTTTGGAGTTTAAAAAAATAGGAACTTATTTTTGAACGACTCTCGTATATATGAGGTTTAGTGAAAGTCGATGTTAAACTGATACTGGCTAGAAAATAACATATGTTATAAGCTACTAGCAGGCCGCCTGGCGTTGCCCGGCCGTAAAATCTACATAAATATTATATTTTAATTAATGCAGATTTCTTATTTATTGTAAATAGAAATGCCGTAGGTATTGAACGTAACGTAAAATTCTTTTTAAAAAATGAAGTAAAAGAAACGGAAAGAAACTGAGACATGTGCATGCAAGGTTTTTTTTTAAACACTTCACTTCTTGTAAGTAAAAAATACCTGAGCTAAGATCGAAACCCAAACCTAAAGACAGTGAGTCAAGAACGATAGCTTAACACAAATTTAAAAAACTTTTTCAAACTTACTTATTCTCAACATAAGAAATCTGTAACATAAACCATTCATGCATGCCCATTCATGAAACAGTTGACAAACAGATAAAAATCTAATGACCCCCCTCCCACGTGCTAATTTTTTAATTTTATACGTCTTAGCAAACAACAGATTAAATAGTTTTCCACGTGTTTGAATATCCTATATACCATATTTCAAGTCTGTAGATCAAAGATTCATTGAGTATATAGGTTGAGAAGTGTCTTCACATACACACACACACACACACACACACACACACACACACTCACACACACACACATTCTCACTTTATAGATATACTAGAAGTCTACCCGGCGTTGCCCGGTCGTAAAATACGCATAAATATATTTTAATTAATGTAAAAACTGAGACATGCGCATGCAAGTTTTTTTTCTAAACAGTTCATTTCTATATTTATTTTATTGCGGACTATTATCCTCATCTTTTTAGTTGTTACACGACGTTTCGGCGAACTATTCCTTTGGCCTTCATCAGGCGGTAACCGCGACGGAATAGGAACCACCTGATGAAGGCCAGAGGAATAGTTGGTCGAAACGTCGTGAAACAACAACTAAAAAGATGATGATGATAGTCCACAATAAAATAAATAATAAATAATACTCATCTCAATAATTAATTCCAATTAAATAATATATATAATTCACTTCTTGTAAGTAAAAAAAATACTCGAGCTGAGATTGAAATCAAGACCTAAAAACAGTGAGTCAGATACTATAACCACTAGGCCAGCTTGACATGACCTTTGATAGTGTTTTCGACCTACTTATTTTAAACATAGTAATCTGTCATGAGAACGATTCACGCATACGCATTCGTGAAACAGTTAGCAAACAAATAAAATTCCGAAGACCCCTGCGCACGAATTTTTCAATTTTGCATCCCTTTTTCTAGATGAAAACGGATTAAGAAGTTTTCCACATGTCTGAATATTCTATATACCAACTTTCAAGTCTAGATCATAAATTCGTTGAGAAGTGTCCTCACGCACACACGTTTTCATTTTTATAGATATACAAGATGCACCTGGTGTCGCCCGGTATAAAACGTAACGCTAGATTCATTTATAAAAAATGAAGTAAAAAAAAAAAATTTAAAAAAACGGGAAGAATCTGAGGCAGGTCCATGCGAGTATCTTCTTTTCTTTTTTTTTTTTTTTAACAGCAAACTTCTGGTAAATAAAAAAAAATACTCGGGCTGAAATCGAAACCAAAACCTAAAGACAGTGAGTCAAGTACGATAACCATTAAACCAGGTTGCTATGTTCTTTGAAAAGTGTTTTCAAACCTCATGAAACAGTTGACAAACACATAAAAGTCCGATTACCTCCAAGCACCAATTTTTCCATTTTGACCCCTTAGCACCACATTTTTTTTTCGGATGAAAACTGATTAAACGTTTTCCACGTGTCTGCGTACTCTATATATCAAATTTCAAGTCTGTAGATCAAAAATTCGTTGAGTATATAGGTTGAGAAGTAGACTCACGCCACCACATTCTCATTTTTATAGATATATAGACTAGAAGATGTACTCGGCGTAGCCCGGTATTAAATGTAACGTTAAATTTAAAAAAGATATGAAGTAAAAAAAAAAAAAACGGGAAGAAAAGCGAGTCAACTATGATAATCATTAGACCAGCTTGCCAAGATCTTTGGAAAGTGTTTTCAAACCTCGTGAAACAGTTGAGAAACAGATAAAAGTTCGATGACCACATACCAATTTTCAATTTTGACCCGTTAGAAGCCCCCTTTTCAGAATGAAAACCGATTAAAAAGTTTTTAGGTTTAGAAGTGCCCCCCCACACACACACATATACATTCTCACTTTTTATAGATATAGAGATATAGATTTAGTTGTTTAGATTATTGCTGTAATCTTTTGGCCGATGAAAACAATAAATAAATAGCTTTTAATTTTGGCTAAGCTGCTTTCATTTATTTATTGTTTGCTGTTGTTTTCACCTTTCTATTTGATGTAAACTGAAACGCAAGGTACTGCTGTTGTTGTTTTCAATGAGTTTGACGTCACTTGACAAATATTTGAATCCAGCAAATCTGAGTCGAGGTAGGAATTCGACAAACACCTGGGTAGCCATGTAGGAGGCCTTGAATCACTGACACCCTCTTTAGTAACAGTGTTATACACGTTTTTAGATGCACTTTTATTTATTTACCCTTTTAAAGATTTAAATGTCGAACAGTAAATATAAATAAATAAAACCTGGACCATTTTCGACATAAGCAACATTAATGTTTATAAAAACAACTTTTAATCTGGTGAACACGTTTTTATAGAAACTTATGTCGGTGTTTTAAGATAGACATTCATGATATTTAGGTATCTCCAAAACAATGTGGAAAAAAGAAAGCATGATTCCGTGACGTCAGACTTGTGTTTACTATTACGGACTATGGAAAAGCAGAAGTGACTTAATGATTTTTTAAAACCTTTGTTTATTTTCTTCAAACTGCAGTTAATAATTAGTCTTTGTTGTAAGTTTGTTAGGTTTTAAGATTTACACAGTTTAATGATTAATAATATTATAAACATTTGTATATTAAATATGAAATACGGTTTTACTGAATGTTCATGTTCGGCTTCCATACTTTTGTTCGGTAAAAAGAGATAAACAAAATATGAGGTCCTACAAAATGCTTAATATTTGTGCAATAATATTTTCAAATCGGTTTAAATCTGGAGATAAAATAGCTGACCCGAGCCATGTTATATAAAAACTTAATATTTAAAAGAAAATTAAACACAATTAATTAAAAATCTATGTTGTAATGGAACATTTTGAAATAATGGAATTTTAATGAAGTTTCTTTTTCTTGGCAATTCAACTGATTATAGTATATATTAATTCGAAAAAAAAACGCTATTTACAAAAAAAAACATAATAATATTAAATTTATATCATTTTTTAAATTACAACTTCAAGGTAAGTTTTTATTCAATACGTGTATTTAAATTAAAAAAAATAAATATGTTTTACTTATTTGAACTTTTATGTTTCATAATAAGTAGAAATTTCGATAGATTTAAATATACTTTGTTTAAATTTCCAAAAATTAAATATGGGGGGGGGGGCACGTACTAAAAAAATATTTCCCCTCGTATATTTTACGGAAACTGCATTTTATATGTAATTTCATTCTAAAATGGATAAGTATCGAAAATTTCACGAAAATCTGACCGTTAGTTGAATTTTGCTAGATTTATTAAACACGGGTATGTTTTCACGTTCGAAATGCTTACTACATGGGAACGTTATTTTAAAGCGCCAATTATGTAAACACGATTTTCGTCTCGCAATTTCGTTATTTTCGTACGGTGAAAAAAATTTGTTTAAATCATTACTGGTTTATTTTGCCCTTCTTCTTTTAAATGGTACAAAAGGTATATTGATAATATTCATTTATAATAAAGTTACATCGTTTTACATATGGGGGGGGGTAAATTCTGTAGTGACTTTTGAAGGTGCCTAACGATATTGAATATTTAGGCTTTACTCTGAAATATAGAACATTCTGTATTGTTTCGAAATCACGAGATAGAGCATCGGTATATGAAGGAAGTTAAAAGTTTGCGAATTAGAATTTACATTTATTATTCGAAACAAGGATACAGATTAAAAATGATTATTTCCTTATTCCATCGAGTTTCAAAGAATGGCTCTTTTCCCCAAAGGAAAAACAGTCAACAAAATAGCATTTATATAGTCGAGCAAAAATTTTTGCGTTATATACGGCATAATCACGTTGATACACCGGTTTCCCTTAGATCATTGAAGTTAAGCGATGTTGAGCCTGGCCAATACTAAAATAGGTGACCATTTGGGAATGCCAGGTGCTGTATTTGTTCGGAGCCTGGAGAGGAATATGCGTCGCCATGCGATTCTTGCCCAAGACACATTGCATGAAATAATGCAGCACCCAAGCGACTCTGGAGGGACACGTTTAATATAATTTATGGCTCGGCTGTTAATGTATGTAGTTATTTAATAATTATTATAGTAAATAATAATGTCAGCCCCTTTAAGAGACTTGTTTCTTATCGTTGAGCACTTTCAGTTGTAAAAAAATCAGTCAACTTAGCTCATATGCATAGATCGTCATATAATGATTAGATCACTTTGACTAACGTTAAAAACATTTAATAAGAATTAATGTTTGAATTTCAAGTGCATCTCTCGCGGTTGACGGTGGCCAAATGGTTCGGGTCCTTGATAATGAAGCCAAACATGACTTCTGTTGCCGGGGTTTGAATCTCTCGACTGGCGTTAATCGTGACACTGATGATTCCCGAAAGGATGAAACACTAGTGTCTGTAGGTAATTAATAATTATTATTGTAAATAAAAATTTTATATTTGGGTTTTAACCAAGGAAAATCGGTGAAAAAGTGTGAAAATTAAAAAAAAAAAATGGAATTTTCTAGGTGAAAGTCGAACGACGACATTACGAATATGCATGTGTAACGTAATAGCTAATTTACTTAGAAAGTCGCCCATAATTTATTTGGACGCCTATAACATGTGTTTTACTTCGATGTTCAATCGACTGCTAACGACGCATTAAGTTGTTAGAAACTATGCTTTTTGTGCCCATCATCCCACTATGATATACAGTTTATTACAGCAAAGAATTATCGGGCAAAGCACATTGACCAAGGAAGTATCTACACCAAGAGAGAGAGAGAGAGAGAGAGAGAGAGAGAGAGAGAGAGAAGGTCAGAAAAAATTCGGCAGATCAGATACAGAAATACGTGATAAAATATCTATAAAAGGTCTACAAGTGACAAACTTAAACTAAACTTCATTTACAGTCACACCAAGTTTAAATGGAAACAAACACAAGCGAACTCCGGGAAACGAACATGTCCTAACAACAAGGATAATCGAGGCATTGAAACACAACGATAACAAAATGTCTCCTCTGATCGCAGCACAAACTACAGCTCTCAACTACGTCCGTGCGCGCGATATATAAAGATTTGCGTCATCAGCTGTCATCAGCAGTTGGTGGCGGAGGTCGTCCGAATATCTCGCATGGATTACTCTCTCTTTCCTAACAACAGCATCATTTAACAAGAACGTCTTCACCCTTTATTTCACTAACAACGGCAGCAATAACTAACACGAGCCTCTTCGCCCTTTTTTTTCTCTGACAACGGCAGCAACAATTAACACAAATGTCTTCGACATGTCTTTCTCATAGCAGCAGAAGCCGTTCGCTCAACGTTGGCAACAAAACTTCTTAATGACAAGACTTTGCTATTTCTTCTCGGAGATTTTTTATCAACACGCGACAATTCTAATTAATTTAATTCTAACTAATCTTGATGTCCAGGACTTTGCTATTTCTTTTTCTCAGAACTTTTTTTATCAACAAAAGAATTTTTCATTTATTACGATTCTCCAATAAATACTTAGTTTCATATTTTGTCTTTCTTGCTACCATACGTTATTTTTGTTATTGTGACGGTCGTTATCGGGTATTGAGATACGATGCCTTATAACACACAAATATAACAACCAGTGCCAGAAGTTTATAACAAACAACCGATATCAAAAGTCACAAATACAACAGCTTGTGTCATTCGTGTTTATAACAAAAGAAATAACCGGTGCTGTGACATGTCTAGATCTATATCCACAGTATTAGTAGTCCAAAGAACCTCAAGTGGGGGACTGTAAAAAACAGAGAAATCACATGGCGCAACCTCAAATATATGAAGCCTAAAAAGGTTAAGTTTTCTTATAAAGGGAACCTACAATATCTTACCAACAACAGTTAACCTTCATGCGTGGGGATTAACTACATCCTGTCGATGCAGAGCATATGGAAGAACTGCCAGCTTCGAACATATTCTCACTGGATGCGAGCATTTCTTGATAAGCTACATCGAGAGACGCAATAAAGTATTGGAGATTGTTGCGGGGGCTTCAAAGATATGTTGCGTGACGGCCAATAAATTTCAAAATGTCACTAGTGAATACATTTCGTTAAAGAAGGAAATAGTTCAAAATATTTATGTAAAAATAAGCGGAGATCATCATTGTTTGGTGGCTGTACAGACTGGTATGTTGCATTCGACTTAGAACGCCGGCTCGTAGTTCAAACTTTAACGGATCAACATCCGGATATCGTCATTAAGTCCATTAATTTGAAAAAAAATATTTTTCGTCGGTTCCATTTGAGGAAAAATTGACATAAAAAATTGATTTTAATTTAAAAAAAAAATGTTTGTTCTTCTAGTCGAAAAAGAAAACACAGCCCTCTAATTGCAAGTAATATTGCAAAGGTAAAGATAATAGCAAATAAAAAAAAACAATAAAGTATGCCTATATGAAATTAATTGATTTTTATTGAAATATTAAGACAACGAAAGATACAGGGTTCGTAGAATATGTGAGTTCAGAGAGTCACGGGCTCGTCCAGTACAGAGCCATTAAATATTTCCACTAATATAACTACGAAACTTTATCAGCGATAGTTTAATGGATTGTAAAAATTTATATCCTTTAGTTGCGACCATTCAATCTGCTCATTGAGAAACGAAAATCCTACTTACAACTTAAGTGTGACGGACCGACAAACCGACAAACCGACGTACAGACGGTTAAGCCACTTACCTAATGATTGGACACAGCTAAAATATGAAATTCAACCGTGCAGACAAACGAAAATTCTATTTCAAACTTAAGCCTGACAGACCAATGAAAATGTTGTTTCAAACCTAAACCTCACAGACCAACGAAAATAATAGTTCAAGATTAACCTTGACAGACCAATGAAAATGCTATTTCAATCTTAAGCATGATAGACTAACAAGAATATTATTTTAAACAAGCCTAACAGATCAACGAAAATGTTATTTCAAACAAATGTGACAGACCAAAAAAAAAATGGGATCTTTTGTAATATCTCCACCATTAATGGGAATATGATTTTTACAATAACAACAAAAAAAAAAGCACCGACTGTTAATGCGCCTATTTTGGAAGCCGTATATAGGGTTAGGTTATAGTTAAGGTAAGTGTCATAGTTTGAGTGTCCAATGAAACGTTTTATGGTTACAGTTAGTGTCAGGGTTCGGGTCTTCACATTAAAATCAATTAAACTTTAATTTCTCGCCATACAAAATGCAGAATAAACGCCACTGTGGAACGAGTTGTGGAATTTGTATAGAGTCATAAATCTAAGAGAAACTATGTTTTTATAAAAATAAGTAAAAATACTTATTGAATTATTTGAATGTATCACAACTTCTTGAGTAAGTAATGAAACATTTTTACAGAAATCCGCGTTTTGTCTTTATTTTTATTTATTTATTTATCTATTTATTTATTTTTTAAGTGTCGGGGTAAAGTTCTGTTTTGCAAAGAAAATATCCCGAAAATGTTATTTAAAACTTGTGTGTGATAGACCGACAGACAAAGCCGATGACAAATTAAAAAAAAAATACATTATGTAAGGAAATCTAAGTTGTTTGTGAGATTGAAAACAGTTGACAAACATCTATGTATTATCGTTTAATGGAAAATCGTACACAACTAGGCGTGTTGTATGCTGTGTGTACTATAGACGAAAGTGGGGATAGGTGGGTTGTGTTATCCTCTAAGGTCATGTTAAACTATTTGCTATTCTTGACGTCTTTTCTAAACTCAACGCTATGCTATTATTGCGTTTGGATTCTCAGCGCAAATATCATAAAAGTACATTGGCACTAGAAATGTTTTGTTTATCAAGTTGGATTGTTTTCGTCGATGCATTTGTTGGCGGGATAGGAGGAGGAGGAGAAGGAGATGGGCAGATAGGTGAGGCGAGGCGTTGTTTACAAACGCGCATTCGATTTACGCCCACTTTGGGTCAATAATGAAACGCTACAAACGACACAGTAAATTGTTTCGACAATCCGACCTCCGTATCAGAATTAAAGGGTAGTATCTTTTATATTGAGCTTAAGAAGGATAAAGCCAGCTTCCAAGGCATTTCTTCATCCTTTGAGGAGGATGGGATAAGTTTACACACACACACACACACACACATAGAGAGAGAGAGAGAGAGAGAGAGAGAGAGAGAGAGAGAGAGAGAGAGAGAGAGATTGTTTTAAAATATAATTATCCACTGACACGTGTTTCGTCGTCTACGATTCATCGGAGTGGCTGAATCTAGAGAGATTCGAAATCGGGATCCCATGGTAAGAAGCGTAAACCTCTACCACCAGGTTATCTCGCGTGACTGTTGAATATATTGCGATTTACGTGGATGTTATTTATTTGTTTTTATTTTGTGATACTTTTTGGTCGAATTCAATTATATATACGAAAGTGTATTTTTACTTAAACGTCAGTTGGAAATAATTTTCCCTTTTACCAATTTGATACCCCCAAATGGGGAGCGGCATATGTATTTTTTTTTTTTAATATAATTATCCACTAACACGTGTTTCGTCGCCTACGACTCATCAGAGTGGCTGAATCGAGCGAGATTCGAAATCTGGACCCCATGGTAAAAAGCGTAAATCTCTACCACTAGGCTATCTCGCGTGACTGTTGAATATATTGCGATTTACGTGGATGTTATTTATTTGATTTTGTTTAGTGATACTTTTTGAACAACGATCGTTTGAGATAATCTGGTGGTAGAGGTTTACGCTATGAGATTCAGATTTCGAATCTTACTAGATTCAGCCACCCTAATGAGTCGTAGATGAATAATTATATTTTAAAAATAATACATATACCGCTCCCAATTTGGAGGTACCAAATTTGTTAAAGGGAAAATTATTCCCAACTCTCATTTAGGTAAAAATGCACTTTCGTATAAATGATTGAATTCGTTCAAAAAGTATCACAAATAAATAAATAATATCTACGTAAATCGCGATATATTCCACGATCGCGTGAGATAACCTGGTGATAGAGGTTTACACTTCTTACGATGGGGTCCCGATTTCGAATCTCGCTAGATTCAACCACTCTGATGAGTCGTGGACGACGAAACACGTGACAGTGGATAAATATATTAAATATATATATATATATATATATATATATATATATACACACACACACAGTGGGGGTCAAACGAGTTTGCAGACCTATTTTTTCTCAATTTCTTTATTAATTTTGCTTTATTTTTCATTTTGGACTCTTCCATCATTTGCTGGTTGCCATTCTGGTTCCTTCCATTACTACATTTTACGATAAAAGCCAGAATTTAATAATAGTTCGTCATTTTCCACTTTTCAGGTGAGCCAAAAGTTTATGAAGGTAATCTTAATTTATTGATAATGGCTAAAGGAAAGATTTTTACAGATAGGGAGAAGGGTGAAATTGTTACATTTCTTGCTGCAAAGAAGTCTACATTGCACATTTCGAAAATTTTTAAACGAGATCATCGAACTGTGAAACGTTTCGTCATTGACGGCAAAGATGGAAGAAAAAAGCATAAAAGTGGCAGACCAAAGGTGACTTCACCACGAGATATTAGAAAAATCAAGAGAAGTTTGTTAGCAAACCCACACAGCACAAGCAAAGCTATTTTCGAGTATGCAGGAGTGTCTAGCATCTCTAAAAGGACCCGAAATCGGATTTTGAAACAGATAGCCGACCAGAGAACAACACAGACAAAATGTCCTCCTTTGAGTAATATAAACTGTCAGAAGCGACTAGCATGGGCCACTAAATATTTGAAAACCAATTTTCAAAATGTTCTCTGGACTGACGAAGCCAGAGCAACCCTCAACGGCCCCGACGGTTGGGCCAAGGGATGGCTTCTTAAGCCCACGCTTGCGGTTCAGACGTCAACAGGGAGGAGGAGAAGTGATGATTTGGGCTGGTATTATTGGAAGTGAGATTGTTGGTCCTTTTCTTGTCCCTGACTGTGTCAAAATGAATTCTGTGAACTACTGCAAGATTTTGGAAGCAAATTTATTGCCCTGGTTGAATTCACAAACTGATGCTCTCAACCAGAATCTAATTATCCAACAAGACAATGCCCCAAGCCATGCTTCTCGGTTCACAAAAGCTTGGCTTTCAGACAAGGGGATCTCTGGTGAACGTTTGATGGACTGGCCACCTCAGAGCCCGGATTTGAATCCGATAGAGAACCTCTGGTCGATTCTGAAGAGGAAGGTTTACGAAAACGGGCATCAATTCCATAGTAAAAAATACATTTGGGAGAGAATCAAGAAGGTATCTTCTGAAATCACACCTCAGCAAGAGCGTACATTAACATCCTCTGTTGATAGGAGGCTGATTGATTTGATTAAAAATGGAGGAAAGAGAATAAAGGGTTAAATAGTTTCATAAATTTGTATTGTTTTGTTGATTGTTATTTGAGTAATAACTGTTGTTTTCTTGTGATATGTTATCAATATATGGTACTATAATCATGAGACAATTTTTCGAATTATATCATGTTTAAAAATGGTATTTATTGCGGATAAATGAGTGCTTGCAAACTCTTTTGGCACATATTCCTTCCTGAAATTATTTAAAGATCAATACCCCCCAGAATATGATTATTTGGTTTCCGTTTCTATGAATTTACTTCATATATTTGCATATCAAACAGTGAGTAGCATAGTTATTATATTGGAAAATATTGAAGCATAAATTTATCAATTTATACAATTTGCAAACACTTTTGACCCCCACTGTATGTATATATATATATATATATATATATATATATATATATATATATATATATATATATGCGAGCAAACAGTTAATAAAACATGTTAAAAAACACTTTGAAATGAGTTAAAAACATATTTAATCTGAAAAGGAAACACTAGTTAAGTCGATAGTCCTTAATCCGCGGAGTTTCGAAGAAATACTTTCCTTCTCATCAGAGGGTAGGAATTAGCAAAATGCGGGATCGGATTTTGCATGCAAAAGTATTTTATGGAGCAACAAGTAAGTCAAAGATCTTACTTGAAAACAAAAAAGTGAAGCAAAGGGAATATGGTGAAGAAAAGGGTGATTACACATGAATGGATAGTCTGGTGGAAGGTAAATAATATATATATATATATATATATATATATATATATATATATATATATATATATGATGAAATAATAATTATTCGTTTAACTACAGACACTAGTCTTTCATGCTTACACAATCGTCATCGGGAATGAAGGGAATTGAGAACTATTAAACATCGAATTCAGGCGAATACATTAAACAATCTAGAGTGCTCGAAAGAGCGGAAGTCGTGATAAGTGCATAAATGCGAGTTGCCTGCCTTTTAGTTATTATTCCACAGAGAGTACCCATCCTTAAGTATTTATATATATATATATATATATATATATATATATATATATATATATATATATATATAGTAGGGAGACCCGGCTTTGATTGCTAATCAACGAATGTTTCACACTCATATTTATATTGTGATCAAAATCAGTGAAATCACCCATTTTCCAATCAATTGATTGATTGCTCTAGTTGGGGAACCCATTCGCGGTGCAGTGGGAAAAAGCTTCACATGCCTCCCCGCAGTAATTTAGTCCACAATACATTGTAGTCTACATCGCACTGTAGAGGATCTACTGTTGATTTTATAACATCATCTTATATGCCTGACTTTACTGTTTGTGCGGTGATAATAGCTCAAATTTAAGTTTAAAATGCAAAAGTCAAGTATTATGGTACAATTGTGCTTTAAACTGAAACATTAATTTCGAACGCGTCATTGTCATATAAAAGAACATACTGTTGATTTTATATGGCGGGCCTTTCAGCTTATCAAATGAACTTGGTGATGTTTGGCTGTGTACGGTACTCTGGTCAAAATCACCTGTTCCTTTTTTCATCGGATTATTTCGATTATCGATTATAAATACTTATTGAAAACATTTCTATACAAAACCTATCTAAGAACATTGCCAGGAACATAAAATACCTTTGTGTGAAATTTCATAAAAATCAGCCCAACCGTTTCTGAGTCGATAAACAGATTGACACACACACACAGACAAAGTTCCCTTAAAATAATAGTAGATTATTCTTTATATCTACAGACACTAATGTTTCATGCTTATGCGATCATCAGTGTAGGGGGGGCTATTCCTGCCGATCATGAGATTCGGATCCAGCCACAAAGCAACTTTTTGCTCCATTTGCTAAGCCTTTACCTCCAGGCCACTAAACAATTGCCATGGGAATGAGAGGAGTTAAGTGCTATTAAACTCCAAATTCGACCAAATACATTTTGACAATCTAGAGCGTTTGAGCAAACAGAAATCGTGAACATTGCATAAATGCTAGTTGACTGCCTTTTAGTTATTATTCTGCTAAGAAATTTACTTTATGTATGAAAACACAAAGAGGGGAGATATAGCATATGAGAAATATTTGGAATCAAGTCTCCCCTTGCTGTTATTTAAGATCATATGAAACTATAACAGCAAGTTTTGTCTCCACTCCACCAAGGACAGAGGTTTGGGGGAAATATCAGATATTTTGTAATTCGTATGCAAAACTAGGAAAACAAATGACTATGATTGAAACATTTTATGGCTGTAAAAAAAAAAGGCCAAAAATAGGCTCTGGGTGATGGATGATCCCTTTAATCTGCGACATTAAGAATAAATGTTACATAGTCCACTACACAATTCAGGTCATTGCCTTTCCAACGAGCCTTCATTTGTTAAATTCTGATCAATAGTCGCTAGTCGCTGAGATTTGGAACTTATAAAATTGCCAAAAAGGCTCTCTCTCTCTCTCTCTCTTTATCTCTCTCTCTCTCTCTCTCTTTCTCTCTCTCTCTCTAATGGTAGCCAAATTGAATATTTAAATTGGTTTCTTTGGTTCTATGGGACGAAACTACATGAAAGTTTGCAGGCTTTTTGAAGATTCTAATACTATTCTATGGTTAAAATTTTATGAGAATTGGTAAAAAAGAACCTGTATTTTCAAACCAATAAAATATACCCAAATTTGCCTACATTTGTATATATAGAGTCCTGTGGACCAGCTTCAGTTTTTCTGCTTCGGATGTCTCCCCTGTATACTAGGCCACAAGATACGTGATAAGTAAATTTATAACTTGGTGCTCTCCAAGAATTTAATATAAGCAACAATTTATGTACGATCGTTTCTGATACTATGAATTTTTATTGATCATACAGGGAATTGACATCACAGGGAATTGACATCACAGGGACATCACAGGGAATTGACATCACAGGGAATTGACATCACAGGGAATTG
Source organism: Euprymna scolopes (assembly GCF_053919585.1). Classification (NCBI taxonomy): domain Eukaryota; kingdom Metazoa; phylum Mollusca; class Cephalopoda; order Sepiida; family Sepiolidae; genus Euprymna; species Euprymna scolopes. The sequence goes on from NC_136488.1 coordinate 37,071,656, forward strand.
ACATTAAGTAAACAATTAAAACTAACCGTCATGACTATTGTTAAGACGTCAAACATTTATTTTTTATTGACTGCATTTAGATTAATATATCTATTGCATGTCTTGTTAGATTATTATAGTTATGTTAGCATGTGAACATATTTATATAATATTGCTTTTCTGAGTTTATATGATGCTATAATATCTCATGGTTACTATTATATTTATTCAAGGTAATTCGTTTAAAATGTCTACAGCTAATTCTTACATCATCTCTTTGGTTTAACAATTCATCTCTTTTTGAGAACCTAATAATGTTTACATTTTTATTATGACAGAGGAAACAAGAACGCTTGTGAACTGTGGGTGGTGAAACCTTCTTTAAAATTCGCAATTCAAAGACGGACATTCTAATGTTTCATATGTATTTAAATAATGAAGTGTCATCCATGTTTTCTGGATTACTGAAAGATGCTTTTTGGTCCTATACAAAATCTGTGCTAGTCTTTCCCGTGTAAAGTTTCTTTAGATTAGGAATATCTTCTGGTTATGCTGTTTCCAGACTATACTCTTGGTTACAGAGTTTTTTTTTTGTCACCGACAGTTATTCATTTTATACAACTGCACTCTTTATTCTTGTTGTCCTTACTATGTTGGGTCTTAATAATACTAGTGTTGTTACTATATTTATTTTCCTGGTTTATGAGCGCACAAGCATAGGATGACCTAAATCCATGAACATCCAGCAAATTGCACATGATACCAACTGTGATCCTGAAGGAAGTCTGGAGAGGGAGAATCACATTGGTTCAGGAAAAGAGCCCAACCAAATAGATACATAGAATATGTCTATTATGGCTTTTAATTACCTTTTCTAGCTTTTGTTCAATTATAGTCAAGTTTAATGCTATTATTGTTGAAAATCTTATATAGTAGATTATTAGCAGTATAATGTCAATTTAAAAGCATAAGAAACCTATAATCAATTTTGGATTTAACCTGCAGATAAAAAGGGAGGGGGTAAACCAAATAATTTTCCGGGTTTTATTTTTTCTTCTAATATTGTTCTTATTTTTGTTATATTCAATTATAGTGTTCTTATAGCCACTGTTTTGCAAGCAGTATTATAGGTATTGCTAGTATTATTGAATATTATAGAAGTAGAAATACATATACATTTCGTGAATTAGTTCAGACTGTCATAATGCTTTCCAAATGCCAATAGGAAGAATGGGAAGAAGAATCCACAAATAATCAGACAGCCGAAAGATATTCTGTAGTGGTAATGAGAGTCTTGAAGATGCAGAATGTAGTGGATGAACTTGAAAGAAATGTAAATACATGTTTAATAATGAACATTTAAAAGCATTTGTCATAAAACCATCATCATCATCATCATCATCATCATCATCGATTTAACATTCATTTTAAATATTTGCATGCATTAGACGGCTTTGAGAAATTGACTTCTAAGCTAACCAGCTAACCTATCTCTGCCCAAGTCTTTGTTTATCCCTCTTTTTCTAAAGTTCATTCTGATCATTTCTTCTCCATATTTTCTCTGGTATTCCCCTGTAAACTGAACCTCCTACCTCAACTTTTCTACATCAACTCTCATCCATTCTTTTAACATGACCATACCACTGAAGTCTCTTGTCTTGCACACATTTCGCTCTACGGCCCAGATTTACTCTTCTTCAAAGGTCATCAGATCTAAGCCTGTTTTTAACGCTCACCTTACACAGTCATCGTATTATTCTCATGTCATTTATTTTCATGCAATGCATATCCTCAACCCTCACAGGACAAGGTTCACTTCTATACATCAACACACTACATGCATGGTGGAAACATCCTGCTGATTAGTAATGGCAGTAGTTCCCTGAACTTACTCCATCCAATTCCAACTATTTTTTTTTTTACATAGGCATCACCACTTTTCAAGGCTAAGAGGCCACTCGAGGATAAGGGTTAAAGAGTGTACAGTAGAAATTGGACAATATAGTAATCGTTAATAATGGAAATTTGGTAAATTTGTTAATTTATATGAAACAGTTCATCAAAGATTTGTTTACGTTAGACTTGAAGACAACCATATTGTAGTCAGCTGGAAAGCAGGAAAACGGAAGATAATTCCACAGGCGTACAGTTCTAAGAAAGAAGCTTTGTTCATGGAATCTACGTTTAGGTTTAGGCACAGATAAAGAGTGGGAGAAATTAGTGATAGTGTTTTCTGCTAGACAGGTGTTTCTTGTGAAAGTCTAGGAGGGGGGGGGGAACTATAGATTGGAGCTCAGCCGAGCACTTGCCATGAAAATAATGATAAAGCAGAGACAAACTCGCAACATCTCTTCTATGAGAGAGAGGTTGCAAGGAAGAGAAAAGGACATCTCCTACGAGGCTACGAAGTCTATTTTGAACTCTATCACTTGCTCCTTTCTTTGCCCAACGGTATCATCAAGGTAACAAAACAGTCTCAATAGCTTCGTCATTCAGATATACTTTCTCCACATTTGAGTCCTTATGCATATCCATTGGGTTTTTTTTTTTTTTTTTTTTTTTTTGCACATAAACTGGCCAGAGAAATCTATGAGGCATTTGATGTCAGTATTTCAACGGTGGCAAAAGCAAATTGGTAAGATTAAAAGGATAAATAAATGAGTTCCACATAAACTCAATGATTCTTTTTAATTAGTCATTATATCATGAGCAACCTAATTGTTGTGCTGTATAACCTTACAGATAATAATAAACTCTTCAACTTTAATAAAGTAATAAAGACCGGGAGAATATGTCTCACAGCAGTTATACGAGTCTTGCACTCGTGGTAGTCGGACTAATGTATATTCACGCTCTTCATTTATTGTGTTGCTTTTTTGTTCGATATGTTTTGTTTCCACTCATTATCGAGTTGTGTCTTTCTTCCGGATACTTACAGAACCACAACACTAATATAACTGTCTCAATCCTAAACCACACAAATTAATATATGCAGAACAAGTGTCCCTTATTCATTTCAAACACTGTTTTATATTGAGGCTGCTTTGAAGAAGACGTAATCATAACATAAGTTTGCGTTAAATTCAAAAGTTCAATTTACAATATGCAAACAAAAGAAACTTAATGGAAATTTCAATTAACATCTTGGGAGTAACAATTTATTTAGAAATGAAGCTAAACACATGTTCTATAACAAAGACATTCAGGTGGGCAGATACATAAAAGACAAAGCTATTAAACTAGACATTGTAATATGAAACAAGCCTGAAAGAACTGAGCTCATTATTGATGTTACCGTCCCAAATGACTATGGCCTTAACAGAATTGAACGTGAAAAAATAACAAAATATCAGGACCTACAAAATGATGTAAAAACAACATGGTCTCTGAAAGAAATACACATTATACCGGTTATGATAAGAGCAACTGGCCTAATAAAAAAAAACTTAATAAATACTTGGAAACAAACCCTGGAAGACTAAGCTGTAATGAAACACAGTTGGCAACCATAAAGGGAACAGTGTCTATCCTTAAAAGAGCCCTCGGATATTAATCCAAATCTTAAAGAAATTAAGTGTTAACTCCAGGAGAAAGCCCCTTGATCTTAAATAAAAACAAAAACGTTAAAAGGTGACCCCCCCTCTCCCCCCCTCTCTCTCTCTCTCTCTCTCTCTTTCTCTCTCTCTCTGCTCAAAAAATGTATCTAGAATAATAAATAAAAATCCATACGTTTTGAGTAATTAACAAGGACCTGACTAGATGGACAGGAACCTAATGAATCACTAGCCTCCTCCCCTTCTCCAAGCAGAGTCAATGAATTGACCAGAAGTAGATTTCATAAAACCATCACCATCACTATTATAATATCATCCTACAAACGCTAGAAACGGTATGCTACATATGGATCTTAATTATTGTGACCATAAGGTACTTTTATTATCTTGAGAATGTTGATTAGTCTGCCTTTGGTCAATGCTACACACATAATAGTTCAAGGGATATTAAATCCGACAAGTAGTAAGAAAGCAAGGAGCAACAAAACCTGCTTCCGGTAGTTGATTCATGTTACGTAGATCGCTCTTTTTTTCTTTGTTTTTTTTAAGGAGGGGGGGCAATTAATCAGTGACTGTTACATTTCTAGTACAAATGTTCATAGGCTAATAGCTACAGCAGTTCCCGGTATTGTCCGTCCATGGGCATGCAGTGTCCACACATAACTTTAAATGCGCATGAGTCTGTGTGTGTGTGTGTGTGTGTGTGTGTGTGTGTGTGTGTGTGTGTGTGTGTGTGTGTGCGTGCGTGCGTGCGTGCGTGTGTGTGTGTGTGTGTGTGTGTGTGTGTGTGTGTGTGTGTGTGTGTGTGTGTGTGTGTGAGAAAGAGGCTTTGTTGCATATTGTTGTTGAGTTGACCTTGCAAAAGATGAAGACAGGATGTAAGTTGCCATTGAGTTTAAATGTCCATAATTGACATGCATGTAAATGAGGGCGACAAAACGGATACATCAATTAACATACTAGAGACTATATGTCTGCATGTGTGTCTGTGTGTTCGTGTGTAAGTTCATTCTCTGTGCTTTCGAAAACGACTAGGCTGATTTTTATGAAATTTCACACGAAAGTACTTTATGTGTCTGGCAGTGTTCTTAGGTTTTGTATTTGGAATGTCTTCTATAAGTATCGATAATCGATAATCCAAACAATTTGATGAAAGAAGATTTTGACCAAAGTTAACACCTTACACAGCCTAACATCACAAGTGCATTTGAGAAGTTTCATTACCATACAAGCCGAAAGGCCCGACATTTAAAATCAACTATAGGTTCTTTGATATGATAGGGGCGTGTTCAAATTGAATGTTTCTGTTTAAAGCACAATTGCACCATGATACTTTACCTTTTCATTTTAAACATAAATTCAAGTTATTACATATTTTTTAATCAATAGTAGATTCTCTACAGTGCAATGTAAACTATAATGTATTGTGGACTAAGTCACTGTGAAGAGGCATGTGAAGCTTCCTCCCAGTCCTCAACTAGAGCAATCAATCAATTAATTTGATTGAAAAAATAAGTGATTTAACCGATTTCGATGACAATAAAAATATGAGAGTGTGAACATTTACTGCTAGAATATATGTATATATATATTTACTGCTAGAATATATATATATATATATATATATATATATATATATATATATATATATATATATATATATAAAACAATCATTTTAGCTCTAGTGTGTCAGCTTCGCTTGTTTGAGGGAAGCCACCATCTAACTTTTATCACAAGGATGAGGATAACCATTATCATCGGTAGTAGTGAGCATTTTTTTAAAATCAAAATCCCTCTAGACAAGGTTCGAAATTACTTTGTTTAATGAGCTAAAAAGGACAAAAGCTGATTATTGCAAACACAGGAGATTATTGCAAACACCTAGACATATGATCTTAGTCTTGAAAAGACCAACTGGAGGTAGGAGGAAAACAGTGAGCAGGAAGAGAGTTACACAACCTTGCAGTTCTTGGAAATAATCTACTGGAATTATGGTATTATAATGAGGTATCAAAACAGCAAATAGATTAGAGACCACTTGAGCAACGAGTCAAATGAGCTGAAACAAAGAAAACAAGGAATAGGTCAGACGAGTCTGAAGAACACAGGTTATAATAGTATTTAAAAAAAAAAGGCAGATTAGTAATATAAAGTCTTGGAAAAAGGGGTTTCAAAGAAACAGAAAACGTGGAGCCAATCAAATTAGATATGTTTCAGCACTTTATCAAGAATTTATCAAATGAGACAGAGATTCACCTGCCCAACTATGATAGCATTTCATTTTTGCATGCTAACTTCACTACAAAATGATCGACTTCATTGCTAATATTGTTTTGGATGTGTATATGTGTAGATACGTATGTTGGTTTTCTTGAATCCCATGTCATAGACTCCTCAGTCACATTAAATTTAAACTTTAGCAAGTTAGTACATTTAGGGAAGTAGGAAATAGGGAGAGAATTCCAAAGTTTAGCAGTTTGAGGAAAGAAACTATTAGAGTTTTACAACATCTAAGGACCTTAATAGTGATATGAGATCATCAGAGTGTATTCCATTAAAGCACTTATAAAACAAGCACAAGGATGTAACATTGTGGTGATGGGATAGAGGCTGAACAGAGGTGGACAGTGTGGGACCTATTGGAGATGTTTTTTGAATCTTGTCTAAGAATGAGAGACTAGTGATAGCGTGCGCGTGTGTGTGTGTGTATATATGTGAGTACATGTATCTGGCTAAATTTATGAAACTACAAAGACACATTTAAAAACATTATAGAATTCAGTGTGACCCTAACCTAGTTATGGTAAAAAAAAAAAAAATGCTGTAACATTCATTGCCTTGGAGTAACTAAAGACCAAAAATCATTTTCTTTTATTCTCACTAGTAGCTGCTCCAAAAACAACACTGAAACTAGGCAATCCTATTCATCAAAAATGAGGATAAAAGGTAATAACATACTATGAACATTAAATTAGCGTATCTATATATTAATTTTATGTTAGTAGTATGTTTTCACATTTAATAAATAGAATCTCCCGATAATTTATAATCTGGAAACCGTGACACATGTACGTACATACATTGAAGGTACTACGGTATTGATATATAGACAAGATTTTGGTTAAAAAATTAACACAGCATAGTTTAAAAAACAAGTCAATAATGAAAATAAAAATATTTTCGGGTAAGGCCGGGTAGGGACGGCTAGTATTGAATAAAATCAACAAAATATTTGAAGTATTATTTCGTATGTTATTTCAACTTATCACGAATGCTTATACCAACATACTGGATTCATGTTTCAGCTTGTAAAAAAATAAAAAATAAAAACAAACACTTTTGCGCACATCTAATAAAATTCTGACAAACAAGAATATAAACTGCATACCATAATTTTATGGGGACATAAATGATAAAAATGACTTTTAATGTTGAGAAGTGACAAACAAACTGACTGCCAGGATGAAGTAAGTCAGAAAAAGGCTATAAATCATCATCATCATCATCATCATCATCATCATCATCATCATCATCATCATCTGTCGAGTCTAATGATATTTGGAGGATTAGACACCAACCTCTACTTCTTCCACATAGTCAACGCTCCCTTTGTCTCAACTGCTAAAACATAAGGTGGTGGTGGTGGTGGTTCAGCCGGTGAAAGGGTTAATGTGAATACATGATGTGTTCAGCATTTTTTTTTTTTTTTTGCTTGTTTTCTTTTGTTTTTGTTTTTTTGCTTTTTTTTTGCCAAACCGTATTTTCTCTTTAATGGACTCCACCTTAGAATCCACAAATCACTCCCTCCCAAATTTTCCACTGTGGACGAAACCTACACTAGATCATCTCATTATCACCCTTTCTCAAGTCCAGGGTATCAAAACAAAATCTTGATACTTCTAAAGCATGTGGGAGTCATTCTATCCCTGCTATAGTAATAAAAAAAATGCTCTGCTGAATTGTCCCTTGTCCTCCCCAAATTCTATAACAAATGCCTAGTCAAATACATCATTGATAGCAAGAAAATTACCTTTGTGGTACCAGTGTTCAAGAACTCTGCTGAAAGAACTGACCTGTAAAATTATCACCCCATCAGTCTGCTCCCATTCTTCATTAAAATCTTTGAATCAATCCATCTTTAGAGCACTACTTTGTTAATGCTAAACTTCTTTTGGACCATTTGTAGGGATTTAGGAAAGACTGTTTTATTTCAGATATTCTAACGGTTATCTCTGGACGTATATACCATATGCTGTACCAAGCTGGTGTTAACACTTCATATATCCAAAGCCTTTGACAATTTCTAGAATAATGGTCTTCTCATGAAAATTAATCCTTCTTAACCCAAAAAAAGATCCAGGTTGTCTTCAATGGCCATGCAGAGTGGAATGATAAATTGTCGTCAAAAAGAAAACAACACTACAGCTTTATTTTAAGACTTTTATTGAAAAATCAATTCAGGTAACTTGATTATGTAGTAGAGCTAATAGCTATTCAATGTGGCTGCCTTCAGCCTCAAACACTGCCTCGATACAAGTCCGGAACTGGGAGCATGCTTTTTCCATAAGCACTGGCAGGAGCTCGGTGAATACTCGGTGGATGGCGGCAGTCAGGCTAACTTTGGTATTGTGTGAGGTCATGTTGGTGATGTTCTCGATGTATGACCAAGTGAAGTAATCCAGTGGGGTCAGGTCAGGAGAGGAAAGAGACCAGTGAGAGAAGGATACAAAGTTGTAGCACTCCTGAAGCCAAGCCTGGGGTCAGGTCAGGAGAGGAAAGAGACCAGTGAGAGAAGGATACAAAGTTGTAGCACTCCTGAAGCCAAGCCTGGGTTTCTTTGGACTTGTGGGCCACCTGCCATACCCAGGGTCTTCCAGCAGCCACCTGATTGCACCAGGGGATCACTACACTCCTTAGCACATCCAGGTACACTATGGGGATGTAGAAGAGCCATACCTGAATTGTGTGTTGCCAATCCATATCTCAAATCTAGCAGGTCTCACTGACAGGTCATTACTGCGCATGAATGGGACACCACCAAGTATCTCAGTATCAAGGTTCTTAATAACTAGACCTTCAAAGAAGCACATTATGTCCCCTCTCTCCAGACTAAGCCTGGTCTCTCCAACCACATTTACGGGAGAGGGGGGGGGCTGTCTGCTTGTTTGGCAGACTAGGAAGCTTTTGTGATTTTAGCGCCCAGGTGCTTGGCTGTTGAGTGTCGAATCATATTCCCAGCAGCACCACTGTCCACAACGATCCGTACCGGATGATGCTTTGAGAACATGTCGATGTAGGGGGATTGTTTGGGTTTTCACTTGCCTTGAAGTTTTCATATTTTCATTCTCTATATGCAAATTGTTTAAGGTCTCTGGACAAGTTGGTCCCTCATTGTCGAAAATATGAAGGACCTGATAAGCCTTGGTCATATATCTACAGTCTGATTCAGGAAGGTAGATGTATTCACTCAAAAAATGGTTTGTGTCCGGTCTCTAAGCCTGATTACACAGTGGACAAGTCTTCTTTGGTTGAGGCTTCTTAGTATATCGAAGTAAAGCAGTAGTAAATGTCTGGCTCACAGACGCCTCATTTCTCAACTCCTCAAGTAGAGAATCCAATGCCAAGGAGATCTTGGGCTTGACTGATACCACTGTGCGTGATCGTAACTCCGTCCCATAACGTTGTTTGTGTGTGTGATGCCAACATGCTTTTTTGTAGGCAAAACATATGGATATTTTCTCATGAAGCTTAACTCGCGGTTTTTCCAGTAAGAATTAAAAATAATAAAAGTCTTATTTTAAAATCATGTGTGTGTGCGTGTGTATGTGTGGGCGTGTGTATGTGTGCGTTCGATTTTTTTTTTTCTTCTTCACATTTGTTTTTGTTTCCTACATGTCTATTGAAGAATTGATCTTTAATCAACTTTAACATTTATCATATTATTTTCTATGCTCTTTTTGTTTTTAATGAAAGCTGAGCTCACTGCTGGAGTTTTGTGATGTTCTAGTGATCGATACCATTGTCATGGGAAACGAAATCGATCGGTAATTTAGACATTATGTAAACATCGTTTGAGATGCATTGGTTATTTTGTATACATGTAAACAACAAGTCAGATTTCTTTTGTCGTAGATATCAAATCAATCGACAAAGAAAAATAAAGAAACAAGTCTGGACACGTGTGCGACCATGAATAAAAAAAAAATTACAAAAAATAAAGAAGTTGCATATTTTGTACAAAATAGGGTAATTCATAAAGATCGCGGTCATAGAAGAACGCGAAAAAAATCTGGGCGCTTCTACACTATCAGAACGAAATTTCGGAAATCGTAATACTGAATTTCACATGTAAACAATGGTATCCACGTATTCATCGTATTTTTAAGATGATTATATCCAAAAATTACGAAAATCGATAAAGTAGAAAATTATTTATTAAAGAAAATAGAAAATAGAATTTCAAGAAAACGATTGTATTTACTTATGAAGAGGACACAGGAGAGTTCATAAGGGAGGTAATTTTCCGTTTCGATTTAAACAAGATGGCCGCAATTTTTCACCTGCTTACCCGATTAAAGTTGTTTTTTAATAATTCCGTAATATGCAGGTAATTTCGACTACATAATTCGGAAGCTAACATTGTAATTTATTAGAATTGACAAAGAAAATCAATATAAACCATTGTTTTTTATCTGAAAACTCCATTTCTCGACTACAAAATTTCGTTCTGATAGTATAGAAACGCCAAACCTTATTTAGAAATTTAAACTAGTTTCATGTTGTTGCTTTCGTTAAATATTAATAAATGCTGAATCATTTCCATTAAAAATTAGTATTATGCATCTTAAATTGAGAAAAAGCACCTTTGAAAAGTGTTAATGCTATGTGAAAGAAGTTGAAACAAAACAAAATAGCCACTGAATTTGAACTGATGTCATGTTTATCTAACAAACCAAATTCGAATTTTAACTCGAAATGATTTCACATTTAATAATAATAATGATAATAATAATAATAATAATAATTGTTAATATTTGTAGTAATAATAATAATAATGCAAATTGATAATATTGGAGAATAAAAATATGAATTGATAATATTTGATAATAATATAATTTATAATATTTAATCATAACAATAATAATATAAATCGAAAATATGTAACAATAATAAAATAATTTGTAAAGCTTTAACAATGATAATATAAATTGATAATATTTAATAATCATGTAAATTAATAATATTTAACAGTAATATTACAAATTGTTAAAATTTAATAATAATAATAAGAAGAAGAATAATAATAATAATATAAATTGATAATATTTAATAATAATAATAATAATAATAATAATAATAATAATAATAATAATAATAATAATATCAATTGATAATATTAAATAATAATAAAAAATAAAATACCGTAGGTTTACAACAACAGATGCCACATACAAATTTATTATGTGCACACTATTAGCCACTATCTTATGTAACTATATTTTTGGGGGTGGGGGCGGTAATTTTTGTAGAGGGGTATTTAGTCATTGTGGTAGACCAACACTAAACCAACCAACAGGTAAAAATAGTTGTCAATATTTGTAAAATCTTACTTGGTTTCCAACTTAACAACTTTTAAAGGTTTTCAGCTATGCTGAAAACGAATACTGCATTTAAATTTTCTGCAAATAAGTAGTTTTCTGGATATTAAGCAATGTACCTGTTACATGTTATAAGGTTAAAAATGTTATAAGTGGTAGCCATTGATGTACCGAATAAAAGCATTAAAATATATTAAAACAAAAAACTTATCCGGGTAGGTAGAAGAGTAACTTATCTTGACTTTGTCACTTTTTTTGTTTGTTGGCTTCTTTTAACAGAACTCACTAAAACCCCGCCCCATAAAAATTACCAGTGCCCCCAAAAGTGGCCATAAATTTAGTACTCATTTCACATTAAATTAATATAGAAAAGTGATCCCCTACTTTTGAAAACTATAATTTCTTCATATCTTATAAGCCATTTGTATCCTGTAATTTTAAATGCTAATGTCGTTTTCCCTGAATAGTAATAATTTTAAAGACTGCACCTCCAAAAGAATAAATAAAACAAAGCTAAACAGATAAAAATAAACCCAAAAAACAAACAAAAACAAAACACCTAAAAAACAAATGAAGCTTTTTCGTTTCATTTCGAAAATAAAAAGAAAATAAAAAGAAATCGCAAGGCATATGATGACTTTAGACAGGGAGGGAGAGAGAGAGTGTGTGGCTATGTAAGTTGTGACGGGCTAAACTCGTTGTGTTTTCAACAACGAAAATAAGGAAACATGTTATTGGACATTTATAAATATGGATTCGCTCCCCCCCCCCGCAAAAAAACGAGAAATAAAAGAAATGTGAATGATAGTTACGTAGTTTCTAATGCTTTTTAGTTGATTAAAAAAGAATAAAGTTATCACAAGCAGTTCACAAGTTTTTGAAGTGTTTGTTTAATACCGGGTTTAGTGTCATTCTAGAATAGGAAAATGTCATGTATCCAATCAGAAAAGCAGGAACATGTCTGGGGAGACATTATTTTTTGTTTTAAGGAATGAAAGGTGAATGCTATGTCTATGAAATTACGGATCAGTTACAAAGGGTGGAGTCTTAAGTATCTTGTGTGTAAATTTACGCAGTGTAGAATGGGGATAATGGGAGGACTTAGTAATTAGGGGGAAAATTGGAAACTACTTCGTCTGTAGGTGATTGCGATGGTGATGATGTCACTCCTAGGATTAAATATAGGGTTTTATTATAACGCCTAAATGTGTATATAATGGCGTGCTAAAGTTACATAAGATAGTGGCTAATAGTGTAGACATAATAAATTTGTATGTGGAATCTGTTGTTGTAAACCTACGGTATTTTGGTCCAGAGGGGAAGAACTGCGATGTTTTTATCATATATGGAATAGGATTAATATTTAATAATAATAATATAAATTGATAATATTTAATAATAACAATATTAATTGATAATATTTGATAATAATAAAAATTGTTAATTTTTAATAATAATATAAATTGTTAATATTTAATAATAATAATAATAATAATAATAGTAATATAAATTGTTAATATTTATAAAATGATAATATTTATTAATAATAATAATATAAATTATTAATATTCAATAATAATATAAATTACTGATATTTAATAATAATAATAATAATAATAATAATAATAATAATAATAATAATAAGAAGAAGAAGAAGAAGAAGAAGAAGAAGAAGAAGAAGAAGAAGAAGAAGAAGAAGAAGAAGAACTGATAATATTTAATAATAATATAAAATGGTAATATTTAATAACCAATCAGTCTCCAGGGCATATTAATTTCGACTGGACTCTTAAAAGATTACTACCAGATGGTTTTAGATTTGCAGGTAAGACAAAGAACTCCCAGTCGCCCACAAAGCTATCTTTTCTTTTTTCTCTTACTAAAGGATTACTAGTTATTATGGCCCAGAGGCCACTCGAGGAGAAGGATTAAAGATATTGATTTGACAATGAGCACTGAATGCAAAGATTAGAAACAACTTGTAGATTGGGCAGAAGATTTCTGGAGAGGAATTGTTTATCCAGGAGGACGGTTCAACAAGTATTTGTTTACATTAGACTTGAAGACAATCATCTTGTAATCGGCTGAGAAGTATTTTTCCATATTTTGTTCCATGGATAGGAAAGAAATTTTGTTCATAGAATTTCCACTTGAAAAAATTCTCTGCTGTGGTTCTACCCAAGCAGGTTCTTGCTATGCTTGTTTTACAGAGCAAGAAAAGGGATTAGAGCTCAATTTAACACTTACTATAATTATAATGATACAGATATAGATAGAGGCTAGGAACATTTCTTCTGTGTGAAAGAGGCTCTAAGGATGAGAAGAGAGATCATCTCCCACTATATTGCAAAGTTGGTTTTGTACTCTGTCAACTTTCTTATTATATTATTACTTTCTTTCACTGTGACACTGTCTTAACTTTTGGCAACCTGCACCCAATGGTGTAGATCATTTAAATAAATACATGCTGTGCATATTTATAAAAGAGTGTCTTCTTTTTTCCTTTAGTTTGACGACTCCTTTTATGACAAAATATTATAGGAGTTGGTTTACAGTCTACGCGAAATCTAGTTTCTATAAATATATACTTACACCAATGACAAGAGTTAAAAAATTTTCTACCAGAAACATAAAATGAATCCTTAAAAAATTTCACGCCAACCCAGTGGGATCCTGTTTTCACAATATATAATAAGAAAGAGACATAGCTTCTTTGCGGTCACCACAGTAACATACGACGACATTTGCCAGTTTAAACAACACACACAATCCTCACTTCAAATAAGCACTACTCCAAACAACTTGTGGGAGAAAAATACACATAAATGGAACTGTTTTATTCATACACTCAGCAGGAGCTTGATTCTGAGACTTGCTGAATATATTTCAATCAAAACATTCTGGACTCAACTCTACTGTCGTACAAATTTTAAACTCCTTGATACTTTTTGATGTTTATAAATAAATATATATAACTTAATCTGTACATATTGAATTATTTATTTAATTAATTTACAATATGTTACATTGCATGGCAGTGAGACATAGCTTCCAAACACTTCTGATTTGCAACAGCTTTCGAGCAATTGGCATACTATGATCGGGTATATGTGTGGTTGAAAATTGGAAAAGATCAGGACAGTTGTGTTTCATCAGAAATTTGGTATTGGTGGGAGTAACACCTTACGCATTCGGCCTCTCTCAGGTTTTTTGTTTTGTTTTTTTACTCACCTTCACTCCAAACAAGGTATATTGCCACTTGGACACAAGGGGCTACTATTTGGGATGATGCCTAAGAATGATTAACAAGATGTTGGTTTACGTTACATTTAAACATCAGCATATCAGTACAGTCAGGGAAGCAGGTAGCAGGAAGGGAATTCCAAAGTCTAGCTGTTCGAGGGAAGAAACTATAAGAGTAGAATGCTTCATGGCATTTAGGGACCTCAACAGTGAAGGGGTGTGATTTTGCTGCTGTGGGTTTGTTGGGGATATGTACGTAAAGGGGCACAAGTGCAACAAGTTCATCAGAGGACATTCCATTAAAATACTTGTAAAACAGGCATAGAGATGCAACATTGCAGCATAGGACAGGGACTGGAGCCTAGTTGACAAAGCGAAATCTATTAGATTGGAGACTTTTTTGTGGACTCTATCCAAATGGTTGATAGACTAGCCTAGATGTGGCAACAATACTCCATGCATGGACGAATGGTGGCCTTGTAGAGGTACAGGATACTTTCTGGTGTGAGTAGTGTTAGGTGGTTTAGTAGGTGGTTCATGTACAGCATGCCATCGCTTGCATCAATTCCATAATACGCCTTGATATCCCATGCAATATGGAGTGTGGTAGATTGAAGAAGATCTGGCTCAAGTGATGAGTAAGAAGTGATATCACTGCATGCAATCTGATCTGTACCACACAGAAAGTCTGCATGAGACGTTGGCGGGTGTTGCTCACTCCGGAGTCCAAGACGTTGCCGGGTGTTGCTCACTCTGGAGTCCAAGACACTCACAGCACCCTAAGTATCAAAATCTGATGAAGAAAAAGAAGTAAAAAAATTCAACGGAGTAGAAAGAAGATCTTGGGTTTACTTTTGATTGTCTCGTAACTCTCGTTTCCTTTATTTTGTCCTTTAGTCCTCACATTCCATGAGTGATGTTTCTGACAAAGGAGGAAGAATTGCTCTTTTTAGGGTTGAAATCCATGTATTAAACATTTCTCGTTGGCTAGTTTTTGTACCTTGAAGTAATATTTTTTTAGTTCCTTACATCAGGTGGCTTCATGTCTTGTCTGGAGCGATTTCTATAATAATAATAATAACTAGAGGGACCTGTGGAAATTTCACAGCGGCATCTTTCATATATAATATATTGCTGCTAGGCATTCTGTAAACGTTTGGCGCTAATGGAGACCCTGCAATATTATTATAGCCCTTTTGTTAAAACTATAAAAGTATTTATTTAAGTAATCTGGTTAATGTAGTGTTGGAATATATTTGGTTATTGCGGTTTATCTCAAATATCTTTATAGGATTCTATGAAATTTTTCCCTTGTATGAAAACTCCACGATATCAGTATACCATCTTTAGACAAAACAGATTCTACCCAAGAATGTATTAAATTAGTATATAAATACGCTAATTTAATGTTCATAATATGTTATTACCTTCTATCCTCTTTTTTAATAAATAGGATCTCCTGATCGAATAATTTATAATCTGGAAAGTGTGACACACGTACATACGTACGTACGTTAAAGGTGCTATGATATTAATATATAGATAATAATAACAATAATAATAATAATAATAACTATCAGAACCCGTGGAAATTCCACGGTAGTTGAAAATTTTTTAAAACACATAAATGAAATGAATAAAAAATAAAAGAAAACAAATAACAACGAATTTAAGACAATTTTTTAGTAAATTCTTTTTTAACCTTTTAAAACTAAAATTTTTTAATCTTTAAAAACTTGATTTAAAAAAAAAATGTAGATTTTTTTCAATGAAAATTCAACACACAACACAGGAAATGGTTTTAATGATTTTTAACTGATAAAAGGTGACTACAGAGGGAGGTAATTCGTTTCTCATTAATTAATGTTTGGGATGTTTTTTTGTTTTGTTTTGTTTTGTTTTCTTTTGTGACACTGGACGTACGGGCAAGTAAATTAATATTTAGACTAGAAGAAGAAGAAGAAGAAGAAGAAGAAGAAGAAGAAGAAGAAGAAGAAGAAGAAGAAATCTCCTGCAGACATACGTCTATTCAAACTGTTTAGCAACGAAAATGTTATGTCAAACTAAAGCATGACAAATATATGTTGCTGTTTTCTTTTATTTGTTTTTATTCATTTTTTATTTTTTATATGAATGCTATAATCATATTGAAAATCCGCTTCCCCTTAAATCACCAACATTAAACAATACTTAACCTAGACAGTACTTAGATGGGTGACCATTTGAGAATGTTATGTGTAAACCGATCCTAGTGACCTTGCAAACTGAGTACCAATCTGCAGTTACAATGAACAAAACAGTCGTTCGGTGTGATCTGCCCCAACCAGACACTGGCCCAAAATGAAAGATTGATTTCAGATACAAACGTTCACAGTTTATCATTATTTTTATTTTTTAGTAGAACTGCAAATATGGAAACAAACTATCATATTCATCTTTTAAAAATAGCTGGAATCGATGAGGTTTTTAACTTTCGCCTAACTTCAAAGCAGGACAAGGTTAGCAACACGAACACAGTAACTTAACACAGATTTGATCTGTAAGAAGCGGCGCCAGATTTATATCATTCGATGCCAAATTCTCAGATGCTTACATTTGCATGTACAGTCCAAGGAAAATGTATCCTCTTTTCAACCAAACTTACAGAATGCAGTACATGTATAAATTAGTATTGGGATGATTAATCGGAATCAGTATTGGAATAAAAAAAAAATGTGTGCCTATTTTCTAGCAGCTCATCCTGCCTTGACAGAGTTCAAAATAGACTTAGTAACCTAGTAAGGGTCGCCTTTTTCTTTTCCCTGCAACCTCTTTCCCACAAAAGAGACGTTGCGAGCCTGCCTTTGCTTTATTGATATTTTCATGGTAAATGCTCGTCTGAGCTCCAGTCTATGGTCCTTCCTGTGCTGATTTTCACGAAAAACACTCGTCTAGCTCAAACCACTATCAATAATTTCCCCCACTCTTTATCTGTGCTTAAACCTAAACATAGATTCCATGAACAAAGCTTCTTTCTTAGAACTCCATGCCTGTGGAACTCTGTTCCACTTTCCTGCTTTCCAACTAGCTACAATATGTTTGTCTTCAAGTCCAACGTGAACAAATTCTTGATGAGCCATGCCTTTAAGTAATCCAATTTACCAAATTTCCACTATTAATGATGACTACGACATGTTTCCCATTGACCACTGTACACTTATTGACCCTTATCCTCGAGTGGCCTCCAAGTCTTGATAAGTGGTGACTCCTTTGTAAAAAAAAAAAAATAGAATTACTTGTACGAATGATAAAATGATAAATATTTATTGATTTTACACTACCAGTAAAACTAAAATTTATAAATCACCTCCTCCCCCGAAATTAAGTTTTTATGTTTATAAAAATATATGCATGTATTATATGAGTTTTTATAGTAATCAGAAATTTAAAGAAAATAATATATATATATATATATATATATATATTAGTGATGAGATGATTCCAAAATTTTTCCCGATTCCGATCCAATTACTGATTCTGTTCTAAATTTCTGATTCCAATTCGATTTCTGATTCCGATTCCGATTCCGATTCTTTTAATATTTATAAATATTTAATTAGAGATTTTTTTTTTGTAAATTTTCAAATTATTACATAACCCCCCCCCCCGGGTAATTTCCGGGTATATTTTTCCTCAAATGTTTTCTTTGTAATGTATTGCAAATTGAAAGACAACAAAAGGTTAATTTTGATTTTAAACAAAGACAAATTGTATCAGTTTGTCGTTAGTGTATAACATGCTACTTGAAAGTTTTCATAAACAGTTGAAAATAGTCGAAGATTAGTAGGTAAAGTGAGAAAACGATGTAAGAACAAAATATTAACAACGTTCCCCCCCCCTCACCATTGTTACGAACGAATTTCTAAATAATAATGTTATTATTTAGAAACCCATTTTTAACATGGAGAGGGCGTTGGGTTTAGTTAACTATTATGTGCCTTCCTTCAATATTTAAATTTTATTCTAATTATATAAATTTGGTGGGATATTAAATTAATTTGCTTTGCTGTAAAAAAAGCAAAAGCAAAAACGAGATGCAAATAATAACAACTAGCGGGACATGTGGACATTCCACAGGGGACTCATTCATATGTAATATATTGATGTTGGTATTCATGGCGTAAATAGAGATGTTCTGATATTATTGTAACTCTTGTTAAAACTGCAAAAGTATTTTTCTAAGCTAGCAGGGACGCCCGGCTTAGCCAGGTCGTAAAGTATGCTTAAATATGATATTTTAATTCTTGCAGATTTCGTATATATTATTATAGAGTTAATGTTCTATCGATTTTTATATATTATAACGTTGTGATTTCAAAAATAAAAAAATATATCCATATGACTTGAGTGCATCAGCTTCAGTTCCCTGAGCTATAATCGAAACCAAAACCAAAATTTATGAAGAATTCTTGATAAAATTATTTATTATTTATTATAAGAAATGGGAATTCTTAA
The DNA here is from genome assembly GCF_053919585.1 of Euprymna scolopes. Lineage (NCBI taxonomy): Eukaryota > Metazoa > Mollusca > Cephalopoda > Sepiida > Sepiolidae > Euprymna > Euprymna scolopes. Next base: position 37,090,524 of record NC_136488.1, read on the forward strand.
CAATTAAACAATTGTCACTCAGATGTAATCGTGACACAAAATAAATAACACACACACTATCGTATTAATATATAGTATTGTTAAAAGTCATAAAAACCCCTTTTCTACTACTAACCCTAAGTACGGATGGCAATACGAAAAATAAAGCAATTACATGTGATTTTATGATTTTGCTGATCAGCCTCAGAATTAATGGTAAAAATTACTTAACTGCTTAAAAAGTTATAATATGCCTAAATGGGATCAGTTTACATTATATTTATATGCACAACTGAACCCCTATTCTAAATTCTAAAATAACGTTTCAGTATGCTCACACATAATCGCCTAAAAAAAGTAGAATCTCATATGTTCTGGGTATTTTAAATGTAAATGAAAGTTTTTTTTTTAAGTTAACAAACTTCTCAATGTTTTCTTTTCCAAAGTTTTGATAAATTTGTGAGATTTTTATCTATATTTTAACTTGAGCCAAAACCAAACAAAATATAAAGAAACATGAAATATTTCAAAGGATGTGGTGATCAGACAAAACCAGCACCAGAAAAAGTTCCAAACATGTTAAATCTTTGATATTAAAATGTGAAGTCTCTAATAGACACCATATGGCCATTTATCAAATAGGTGTGAAAAGCTTTTTTAAAATCTGCTATATTGAATAGGGAAGTGAACTCTAGAATATTTACTTTGCTTACAATAAAAACTAATAAAAACAAATTAAATTAGGTTTGGAGAGTCTACATCTGGGAATGGGTTTTCAAATATGCTTGGAATAACAATTGCCATAGCAGCTAAGGATTTCCTTGTGTCCAAAGAGGTGCCATAAAACTTTTATTATTTCAGAAGAAGCCGATGACAGACACTCCAATGTACAGCTGGCGCCAAAGAAGTTTGCCCCTTCACCTAGAACATTTAAAACTTTTTAATAATCATATGCACTTCCTTGGATGAGAGCACATAGACATCTTAGCAAATAGATGCAAAACGATTACAAAGGCAATAGGCAAGTTATCTCTTAATAAATGACTAATAAATAAAATAAATTAAACTCTGTTAATCAATGTTAAATCTGTATATGATATTTATAACCCATTCTGGTGATCTTCTCAGTCTTATGTTCTGAAGAAAAAACTTCTAATAAAAATAAAATAATCTCTGCTTGTTTCATTTTTTAATTTAAAATTTTAAAAAATCTTTTTGGAATGGAAATTAGACTGTAATTTTTCCAATTCTGATACCGATTCTGATACCCCAAACAGTTCCGATTCCCGATTCCGATTAATCGTCCCAACACTAATATATATATATATATATATATATATATATATATATATATATATATATATATATATATATATATATATTAAATTGTGATCCAATGAATTTCAAAAAACCCTCATTGAAATGAAGTGGTTGAGTTTCATATCAAAGATTTTTATTATTCTAAGCAAGACAAAGAATACTTTAGTATATTAATCTCCTTAATCTATAGGGTTTCGATGTCTACCATCTCATCAGAGGAGAGAAAATATTAGCAAATATTTATAAAGGTATATACCCTATTTGCTAAAGTCAGTGAGACATGGAAAGTCAAAGTCAACATAATTAAATTATCTTTAAATTATCTGTAGCAAGAGGATTTGCAGAAAAGGATATTAAAATTGTAGATCCAGATTGCTTGGTAAAATCCATGGTAGGCGTTCTTTACAGTAGTTGGGTAATAAGGTCAAAGTTATATATTGGGTAATCTGCATAGCTGTGTCAATGTAAATTAAACTCCGAATCCGACAAGTGCTTGTATAAATTTGTTTGTGGGTCCAGCGAAAATAATTCAAAGTCTGGTGGAATCCTTATCATTAGAAGTCTATATTTTATTAATGGGGCGAGGTGTTCGTTGTAGGGAGAGTAGGTAGTGGTGAATGGTAAGAAATGGAGTGAAACACATGTTCACATATATCCACATATACATGAACACACATAAATACATACTCATACACACACACACACACACACACACACACACACACACACACACACATATATATATATATATATATATATATATATATATATATATATATATATTATACATATATACACAGCAGAATAGATATCTCTTTAAATAAAATTCAAAGATTCATAAAAAGGTTTGACGGATCGCTTAATTGAGGTATTATTATCACTTTTCAATAAAGGTATTATTATCACTTAATTACTTTGTTTTAGTTTTATTTAACATTGAACTATTACCATAAGGATTATAAAATAAAGATAATACGTTCTATTAATAATCTTGGCCTTGGTTTTACAATTCGTTCATAAATATTACTATATTCTAAACCTTTGTTTCAATACTCCGTTTTAAAGGGAAACTATAAATATGTATAAAATTAAAAATAATAGGACCTCATGGATTGTATATATAATTTGAGTTTACTGAACAAATTCGATTTAATCTGACAAAGGAATTTAAAAGGAAACTAAGATAAATCCTGAAAAAAAACGCATCATTCAATTTGCGTCTTTGACCCATTCCATTATGTTAGTTCTATTATATTTTTATTATTATCTCTATTTCCTTCTCGTTCCACCCTTTCCGTCCCTGACCCAGTCTCTATAACCAGTACACAACCTGACCTCAATAACAATAGATATTTTATAAATCAATGATCGTTCTTTGTGGTTAATAAATGTGAGGTCGTTCTTGCGGTTAATAAACTTGAGACAGCAGGTTTAATTCACAGAGGAAGGTCGAAAGAAACCATGGGAGAAGGTGTGATATTGTTCCTGGCCTTAGTTGGTTCATTTTGAGACAACAATAGCATCTTTAGGTTTTGCCAAGAATTTCACTGATGGTGCAAACATGTGTTTTGGCAAAAAAAGTTGAGTTAATAGTCACAAGTCACAAAATGTTCATAGTTTGAATAATATACATAAATAAGTAAAATATGTGAGTATTTGGCAACGTAGCATTCGGTATGAATGTGCATTGGTTTACCTTGTTCTTGTTAGTGTGTGTATAGATGTGAGTAGTAAGTTGCTTCTGTTCACCTGACTCTTGCTAGTATGTAGGAATGTGTGTGCGAAATGAAGAAGGCTTGTATGTGAGTCATTGAAAATTTCTTTGCAACTTGCTTCACCCATCTAAAGGCATTGGAGTAGGGGGGGAGGGGCTGAGCGATGTTCTAGGTGGTTTCATGTGCAGTCGGTTCATGTCATTTGGCTTTTGACTATTTATTTCCTCATTTATAAAGGAGTTTGTGTCGGCTTACTATTTTCACATAGACTTGTTACTTTTTAGGGTGTGAAACAATTTTATTGACTGAAAGCACTTTGAGCTAACACATTCATGTGAAAATTTATTTGCTTTTGGAAGTGTAGCGGTATTCCAACGAAGTGGAGAAAGAAAGAGCATAGCAATTATAGCCATTTGGTTTTTAGCATTCAGGCCATTTAAAATCTATTAACAATAGATTAAAAGTCTCTAGCAATCTAGCATGTGTACTATCATGGCCCTACAATATACCAAAATTATTTTGAAGCCTTTAAACTACCGATTAGGAATTATTATATTTGGTTTAATGTCCGTTTTACATACTGCTATGCTTTGGATGACACAAAGAAACTGACTTCCAAACTTACCTCCCTCTGGCCTGGTCTTTATTTATATCTCTTTGTTCAAGTCCATTTTTTATTGCTTTCTCTCATGTTTTCTTTACACTTTTCCCTTGAATTAAACCTATTACCTCAATTATTCTACATCTTACTAACCAAAGTACTCTCATCCATTTTTTCAATGTGACCATACCATCAAAGTCTTCTTTTCTGCACACATCTTTTAATGGAATTTTAAGGTCGTTATAAAAATTCGTTTTATTGTATAACAAATATTAAAAAATGGCGGGGGGGGGGAGAACAACGAAAGCAAAATGTTGTAAAACAATAGTAAAATGGAGCAAATAATGAAATACAGAAATGTAATTAAGTTTAGTTTATTTAAAAGTAGTTGCTTTTGTTTTTAAAGCTCAGAAATTTTAAAAGTTAATCATATAAAAAAAATAAGGCTTAAGTAAATCATGCAAAAAATATACAGAGAAATGAAATGTACATTTATCACGTTTCTCTAACAAATAGAAAATAGGCTTACTTGAAAAAATGGGTAAAAATAATAGAAGCTTCAAGTAATAAAATTAGTATTGTTTTTTTTTTTTTTACTTTGTTCAGTCCGGTATGAAGAAAAATTTTCAAATATGTAAAATTCCCAACATGTAAAAGTGGAAAATATTCAGCGGACCTGTACGAGAGTTGTACCTGTCGAAACTTGCTACAATCACAGGCAGGTGCTAATTCTCGTGGCTCAAGATTTGAAATCCATTTTCTCCTTGGCCAGCTCTCAATCACGTGACCGAGTGCATAAAAGGTGAAATCGCAAACCCTCTTAGTCTCTTTCTCCTTGGCTTCCCCTGGCAGCAGACATTCGGCTGGGCCTTGGGCCCCAGGCCTAACGTGAGTGCAACAAGCCAACATGGCTATCGTCAAAACTTGCTTCCACGTGCACTTCACACATGAACTCTTCCCTACTATGAGACACTAACCCTTTGTCCCATCTCAACTATCAGACGCACGCTCCTACATACGTAAACACATTAAACACTTTTCTCTCTCTCTCTTTCAACAGGCCTGACCTATATCTAACTGTTGGATATCTAATTTATGTCCCCACATCAGAAACTCTTTTCACACCTACTATAAATACAAGCGCATGAACACTGACCTCTCCTACTAACCCATTTCTCTCTTGTACACGTTACTAACAAAGATGACAAATAAAGTTGTTTTTGAATATAGAATGAAACTCCATTTCGTTGTCTCTTTTTCTATAGAGTGCCCACCCCATAAAAATGCTCGTTTTTCACCTTTTTTTTTAGTTTTGTCCAACGATTATCATAGATTTCAGATTTAATTATCATATTAGCAGAAAAAAATGTGAAAAAAAAAAAAAAAAATTAATGACTTTTAAGAAGGGAATTCACTTTCTAGTTATAACATTTTAATCACATGACACGTCGGTAAAGAAATGGACAGTAAGTAAGGTAGGAATAAAGTAAAAAGTGAACCCCCTTCTTAAAAGTCATTGCATTTTTTTTTTTCAAAAATGTTTCTGCTATTATGATACTTAAGTCTGTAGTCTATGATAATCGTCGGAAAAAAGTTAAAAAAAAAAAAAAAAAAAAAAAAAAAAAGGGTGTAAAACATGCATTTTTAGGGGGTGGCTACTCTCGTACAGGTTTTCCAAACAACCTTTTTTTCTTTGATTTATTTAAATTGTATTCGCCTTGTTTGGCAGGCTATCATCTGAAAATAAAACACTTTGAGAGGTTTCTCTGTTTCTCCCTTCTTTTGGGCTGGATATGAGTTTTTTTTAAGTTTCTTTTATGCGAAACATTCCTTCTGGACTGTTCCTCAGGAAATTTATCTTCTTTTTCCTTATCTTTCTGAATATGTTTTTTTTTAAAGTTTCCTTTATAAGAAAGAACTTTTTAGGAATATTCCTCAGAAAATTAATATTCTTTTTCCTTTTACTTCTTCTTTTAGAGCGCATTGTTCTTTACAAAAGAAATATGAAGGAAATACATTGACGAGTCAACAGCTAGCTTTCATTAGAGACCTTTGCTCTTTACAAAGATAGACTGTTAGTGTTGACTGTCAACGGAGTACAAAAAAAAACAGGCCCAATTCTTATGGGCTGTTTCTATGAACTGACCGAAATTAAAATATCTGGAACTAGCCCGCAAGTGGCCAACAAGGGTTGGAGTAACGATGACTCATTTGGGTGAAAGGCCGTCCTTTAGTACACCCTAAATAACAGTTGACCACAAACCCCTTCCCTCCCCGGCATAAGTAATGCAAGACATAACTGGAGCGAACATTGACTTCTCCACCCTTGCCCAATGGGAGAAGATATAGTGGACTGGTGGATGTATTATATATATCCCCCATTCGTACAAAATAGGAAAAATTAATTGAATTGAGAAAGGAATGAAGAACACGTTCATTGAATTAAACGAACTAGAATTTATTTCATGAAGAAACAAATGAAAGAAAAGGGTACACCACATGTTTAGTTTGGCGTGCGTCTCTCGCTGTTAACTGGTGAGAGGGAAAGTCTATTGTTGTAGAGAGAGAGAGAGATAGTGAGAAAGTCAATCCTGGCCATGGAGAGAGAAAGTGCGTAAGGTGTACGTACTGTCTGTTGACTCTTGCCCCACACATAGTAGCAGGGGACGTGACACGTGCGTCTGCGCGCGCCCTGAAAAGAAGCGGTTGGTCCGTCGACCGCTTAGGTCGGGAGCCGAATCGAAAAGAAGGAAACAGCTCAGATCTCTTGCTTTTATAGTTGTTTCCAGTGATCATTTGTGCATATGTGGATTTCCTTTAAAGGGAAGTGACATTGCCCATGTGTGTGTGTATGTGTGCGTACATGTGTGTACGTTAGCGTGTGTGTGTGTGTGTGTGTGTGTGTATGCACGTGAATGTGAGTGTATGTACGTGAACGTGAATATATGTATATGTGTGTATGTGCGCGCGTATGTTTGTGTGCGCATATATGTATGACAAGAAAAATGCCTTGAGATGTGAACGCGTGTTTTTGTGTGAGACTAGAAAGGGCTCGCACAAAGAAAATAAAATTTCCAAATTTTCTATGCTGTCCAGATTTTATTTTTTGCCATGATTGTTCAAACAAATCTTGTCTTTAAAACTCACAGTACACATCCGTCATATCATTCTCATGTCATTTCTCTCCATGCAACACATTATGGCGACTGAATTGTGACTTGATTCCTACCATCATGATCCAAAATCTGCACACAAGCGAAAAAGTTTATTTTTCGAGCAACTAAATCCTAATTGAATGGATATAAGGATATAAACGCGTCTCTATTCTACAAAAGAACCAATAAATTAATGTCATTAGAATTAATGATGTCGTTTCGTCATCGTTACTTTTATATAAAGATAATTTTGCTTGGCTGATTTAAACGTGCTAAAAATGAGTACTGATTTCATACAAAGGGAAGTAAGTCTGATAACAATCTTCATTAGATAACGAATTCCAATTTTTTAATTAAAATTTTATTAATTAGTTTTTCTTTTATTTCAACTATCTTCTTTTAAGTTAGTGTAAGTAATTTTATGTATTATCTTTTGTGTCTAATTTAATTTATTTTACTTGTATAGTATGTGAAGACGCGCATAAGCGTGTGTGTTTGTGTGTGTGTGTGTGTGTGTGTGTGTGTGTGTGTGTGTGTGTGCGATGTGTTTATCTGAAAAGTCGAAGGGAAGTAACTGTGGTTTAAAGAATGAATTTTAAAAAATTAGGTTACTTTAAAAGAGAAAAAGAGATTAACAATCAAGCTGTTTCCGAAACATCATTCGCTTAAAATGGTCAAATTTATAGCCAAGTTTTCAGTACGTAGCATTTTGATAATTTGCTTGTTCTTTGGAATTTCATTCATTATCTATTAGGCCCTTTTCATCTCCTTGCAACCTCTTTCTCAAAGAAAAGACGTTGCTAGTCTATCTCTGTTCTTTCATTAATTCCATGGCAAGTGCTCGACTGAACTTCAATCTATGCTTCTCCCTGCAAAACATTCACAACAAACACTCGTCTAGCTACAACCAGTTGACAATTTCTCCCACTCTCTGTCTATGTTTAAATCTAAATACAAATTGCATGAACAAAGTTTCTTTCCTAAAACTACCCACCTGAGAATTTCTGTACTGTGGGCCAACTGACTACAGCATGATCGCCTTCAAGTCTAATGCCCAATGTAAACAATTTCTTGTTGAGTCGTCCTCTTAAATAATTAATGACCTCCTCCTTATTTTCGAGTGACGTTTGTTTCTCTAAAGTTAGACATGCCAGGCATGACCTCCTTCATATTTTGAAGTGACGTTTGTTTCTTTAAAGAGTGACGTTTGTTTCTCTAAAGACATGACCTCCTCTTTATACAATCATTGTTATAATATGCGAGTGACCTCCTTGGATATAGCTTCGTTGTTGAATACCATTAGAATAATATACAATCATTGTTATAATATGCAAGTGACCTCTCTTGGGTGTAGCTTGCTCATTATTAGATAGGTGACTACTTGAGAATACAAAATTGTGTATGTAGATAACTAAAGTTAAGCAACAATGAGCTTGGTCATTATCAGATGAGTAACTCTTTAAGAATACAGAATGTTTTATGTAGATCACCAATATTAAGCAACAATAAGCTTGGTCATTATCAGATGGGTGACTACTTGGGAATACAAAATGCTTAATGTAGATCACCAAAGTTAAGCAACAATGAGCTTGGTCATTATTAGATGAGTTAACACTTCATGATACAGAATGTTTTATGTAGATCACCAAAGATAAGCAAAAGATGAGCTTGGTGATTATTAGATGGGTGACTACTCGGGAACACCAAATGCTTTATGTAGATCACCAAAGTTAAGCAACATGAGGCCTGGTCATTAACAGATGGGTAAAAACTTTGGAACACTGAATGCTGTATGTAAATCACCAAAGTTAAGCAACATGAAGTTCGGTCATAATACAGAATGCTTTTTGTAGATCACTAAAGTTAAGCAACAATTAGCTTGGTCATTATCAGATAGGTGACTACTCGGGAACACCAAATGCTTCATGTAGATCACCAAAGTAAAGCAACATGGAGCCTAGCCATTATCAGATGGGTAATTACTTGGGAACACAAAATGCTTTATATAGATCACCAAAGTTAAGCAACATTGAGCATGGTCATTATCAGATGGGTAACTTCTTGGGAACACCAAATGCTATATATAGATCTCTAAAGTTAAACAACATTGTCCCGGTCATTCTCAGATGGGTGACTACGTCGGAATACAAAATGCTTTATGTAAATCACCAAAGTTAAGCAACATTGTTTGGTCATTATCAAGTGGGTGACTACTTGGTAATTCCAAATGATTTATGGAGATTACCAAATGTAGGCAACAATGAGCTTGGTCATTTTCCGATTGGTGACTACTTGGGAATATTTCATGTATATTTTTAACAGTGGGCTGAGGGATATGAAGACAGTCCTGGAAATCGCAGAAACCGTTTACGAGTAAACATGACTATTGATTGGTGTGTTTGTAATGTAAAAATGATGAAATGCGGCCTATTTGATTAGTTTGTTTGCAACGAAATAAACATCCCAAACAATGTGTCAAAGTTATTATTTTAGAAAAGAGGTGGGGCAATAATGTAGTTTAAACCATGAGAAATGATTGTCGAAATTAATAACATATTCAAGAATAATGAAAAATTATGAAATGTGAGTTACATGATTGGTGTATTTTTAATGAAATAAACAGCCCAGATAATGTCTCAAAGTTATTATTTTAGTAACAGTTAAGCAACATTGTTTTGGTCATTCTCAATTAGGCGACTATTTGGGAATACAAAATGCTTTATGTAGCTTACCAAAGTTAAGCAACAATGAGCTTGGTCATTATCAGATGAGTAACTCTTTAAGAATACAGAATGTTTTATGTAGATCACCAATATTAAGCAACAATAAGCTTGGTCATTATCAGATGGGTGACTACTTGGGAATACAAAATGCTTAATGTAGATCACCAAAGTTAAGCAACAATGAACTGGGTCATTATCAGGTAGGTGACTAATTAGGAATACATAATTCTTTTTTGTAGATAAGAAAAGTTAAATAACAATGAGCTTGGTGATTATTAGACGTGTAACTACTTGGGATTACTAAATGCTTATTTAGATCACCAAAGTTAAGCAACAATTAGCTTGGTTATTATAGGATGGGTAACTATTTGGGAATACAAAATGCTTTGTATCGATCACTAAAGTTAAGCAACTTTGTTGTGGTCATTCTAAAATGAGAGGCTACTTGGGAATACAAATTTCTCTATGTAGCTTACCAAAGTTAAGCAACAATGAGCCTGGCCATTATCAGATGAGTGACTACTTTGGAATACAAAATGCTCTAAAGTTAAGCAACAATGAGGTTGGTCATTTAAGATGGGTGACTACTTGGAATTACAAGATGCTTTATGTAGATCACTAAATGAGCTTTGTCATTATCAGAGGGGTGACTACTAGAGAATTCAAAATTCTTTAAGTAGATAACAAAAGTTAAGAAACAAGAAGCTTAGTCAATATTTGATGGGTGACAATTGGGTATACAAACTTCTTTATGTAGATCATCAATGTTAAGCAACAATGAGCTTGCTCATTATTAGATGGGTGACTACTTGGGAATACAAAATGGTGTATGTAGATAACCAAAGTTAAGCAACAATGAGCTTGGTCATTATCAAATGGGTAACTACTTGAGAATACAGAATGTTTTTTGTAGATCACCAATATTAAGCAACAATAAGCTTGGTCATTATCAGATGGGTGACTACTTGGAAATACAATATGCTTAATGTAGATCACTAAAGTTAAGCAACATTGAGCCTGGTCATTATGAGATGGGTAACTACTAGGAAATGCAAAATGCTTTATGCAGATAATGAAAGTTAAGCAACAATTAACTGAGTCATTATCAGATGGGTGACTAATTAGGAATACATTATGCTTTACGCTCTGATCCCCATCTGGCATCAATTGAAATGGATGGCTCTCGTCTAGGAGAAGCTCCATGTTTTGACAAGCTTCTGGGTTTGTCCTTTACTCCTGATCTGAAATGGAACACATGTTGCCAAGGTCGCTGGAAAGATGGTGGGATCCTTCTACCGCTCCAGAAGATATCTCACTACTGACGCAATTCTCTATCTATATAAAAGTCAAGTACATCCAAGGATGGAATACTGCTGCCATATCTGGGCAGGAGCTGATAAAAACAGCCTATCCTGCCTTGACAGAGTACAAAATAGACTTTGTAGCTTAGTGGGGGATGCCCTTTTCTCTACCCTGCAACTTCTCTCCCACAGAAGAGACGTTGCAAGCCTATACTTGTTTTATCGTTATTTCCATGGCAGGTCTCGTCTGAACTTCAATCTCTGGTCCCCCCTCACCAATCCTTCACGAAAAACACCCATCTAGCTGAATCCACTGTGAAAAATTTCCCCCACTCTTTATCTATGCCTAAATCAAAACGTAGATTCCATGAACAAAGCTTCTTTCTTAGAACTGCACGCCTGTGGAACTCTGTTCCGTTTGCCTGCTACCCACCGGAATACAACTTGGATGTCTTCAAGTCCAACGTTAACAAATTTCTAATGACCCGCCCTCTTAAGTAAACACTTCATTAAATCTCCACACTAACGTACTGTACTTTCAATAACCCTTATCCCTGAGTGGCTTCTGGGCCTTGATAAGTGGTGACCACCGTGGAAAAAAAAAAAAAAAAGTAGATAATGAAAGTTAAGCAACAATGGGCTTTGTGATTATTAGATGGGAACTACTTGGGATTATAAAATGCTCTTATAGATCACCAAAGTTAAGTAACAATTAGCTTGGTAATTCTAGGATGGGTAACTATTTGGGGATAAAAAATGCTTTATATAGATCACCAAAGTTAAGACACATTGTCTTGGTCATTCTCAAATGGGAATACGAAATGCTTTATGTAGCTTAGCAAAGTTAATGAGCCTGACCATTATCAGATAGGTGACTACTTTGGAATACAAATTGCTTTATGTAGATCACTAAAGTTAAGCAACAATATGTTAGGTCATTATTAGATGTGTGACTACTTGAGAATACAAAATGCTTTATATAGATCACCAAAGTTAAGCAACAATGAACTTGGTCATTATCAGATGGGTAACTACTTGGGAATATTTCATGTATATTTTTAACAGTGGGCTGAGGGATATGAAGACAGTCCTGGAAATCGCAGAAACCGTTTACGAGTAAACATGACTATTGATTGGTGTGTTTCTAATGTAAAAATGATGAAATGCGGCCTATTTGATTAGTGTGTTTGCAACGAAATAAACATTCCAAACTATGTGTCAAAGTTATTATTTTAGAAAAGAGGGGGGGGGGCAATAATGTGGGTTAAATCATGAAAAATGATTGTCGAAATTAGTAACATATTCAAGAATAATGAAAAATTATGAAATGTGAGTTATATGATTGATGTGTTTTTAATGAAATAAACAGCCCAGATAATGTCTCAAAGTTATTATTTTAGTAATAGGAGGCGATAATATGGGTTAAATCATAACAATTATGGTAGAAATTAGTAACATATCCAAGAATTATGCAAAATATTGAAACGTGAGTTATTTTATTAGTGGGTGTGTAATGAAATAAACAGCCCAGACAATGTATGAAAGTTTTTATTTTAGTAAGAGCGGGGTGATAATGTGGGTTAAATCATGAAAATGATTGTCAAAATTAATAATATATCTAAGAATTATAGGATTCAACGAGATAGATACAAATATATACTAGCAGAATACCCGGATTAACCCAGGATTGAATGAGATAGATGCAAATATATACTAACAGAATACCTGGCATTGTTTGGGATTGAATGAGATTGATTGAAATATATACTAGCAGAATTCCTTGTGTTGCCCAGGATTTAAGATTGGTGGGGACATATACTTGCAGAATACCCAGCGTTGCCCTGGATTGAATAATGTAGGTTAGAATATATACTAGCAAAATATCCGGCATCGCTTGGGATTGAATGAGATACGTGGAAATATATATTAGCAGAATACCCTACATCGGTCTGGATTGAATGAGATAGGTGGAAATATATAGAAGCAGAATACCAGGCGTCGCCTGAGATTTTATGAGGCAGGTTCAAATAAATACCTGGCATTGCCTGGGATTAAATAAGATACGTACAAATACAGAATAGACCAATACTTGGCATCACTCAGGATTGTATAAGATGGCTGCACATATACACTAGCAGAATACCTGGCATTGCTCAATATTGAATGAGATCGGTGAGAAAATATACTAGCAATATCACCGGCGTCGTCTGGGATTGAAGGATATTGATGGAAATATCTATTAGCAGAATTCCTGGTATTGCCCGTATTGAATGAGATAGAAGCAAATTTATACTAGCAGAATAATCAGCATCACTCTGGATTAAATGAGGGTGGTAAAAGATAAAGTTTGTACCAGAAATTCTTTCTTAGAAATGCACGCTAGTGGAACTCTGTTCCGGTTGTTTGTTTCCCAACTGACTACAACCTGGAGATCTTCAAGTCCAATGTGAACAAATTCCTGATGAACCACCTCCTTAAGTAAGACACTTTATCAAATCTCCAACACTAACGTACTGTACGCACAATAATCCTTATCTCCGAGTGGCTTCCAGACCTTGATAAGTGGTGACTACCTTGTAAAAAAAAAAAGAAAAAAAAAAGACATTAAAAATTCCTCACTCTTAAGAATAACATATATTCAAAATCAAATTCAATTTTCTCATTATTTATGCGGTCCCGAGCAACGCCGGGTAGCCCCACTATAAATTGAAGATAGTACATTTTATTCTAGAATTTATATTACATTCCTATTTCAAAGTAAAATCAATTTTGATATTGCTCCAAAACAACTTATTATTTCTTAAACTATGTTTTAGTTTAAAAAATATTATAATAATAATAACAACAACAACAACAACAACAGCAAATGTAAATAATAATAAAACAAAAAAATAATGGCCTTTTGGGTAAGAATAAAGTGCAGTATCTGTTTTTATCCTACACTTAGTCTATTTTGTCCTGAATCACTGAAGACGAAATCCTTCTAGATTGGGGCATTTTTTTTTTTTTTTTTTTTTTTTTTGTTCAAAGTCAGAATGCCCCTTTTTGGGGAGTTGGATTTTCTTCACATTAAAAATCGCTCTTAGTTGTGTTTACACTTTGCCTTTGTGGGGGAGGCATATATATATAACAACAACAGCAATAACAACAACAACAACAAATAATAATAATAATAATAATAATAATAACAACAACAACAACAACAACAACAACCAACCAACCAACCAACCAACCAACCAACCAACCAACCAACCAACCAAAAAAAAAAAAAAAAAAAAAATGCTATAAACAATAAAGACGGCCTCAGAAAGAACGATAACTTTAATTTGTAATTTTGGAGTTAAGGACCTTTAACTCGTAAACGATACAAATTACAAGCAACAACAGTAATATATTAAAATAAAAAGAACAATTCAAAATGATTAACATTTGTTTTTAAAATTACTAAAAACAAAATTTTTAAAAATTTGGAACTTACTATTTTCTTAATTGTATCCATTTAAATCTTTCATGTTTTATTATTTTATTATTTTCCACGTGAATTCCGGTCCGGGTTTTAGATTGTCTCAAATAAAATGGCGGGAGAAAGTAGCGAAGAGTTAAAAATGAACGATGTTGTCGAAAAAGAGTCGGAAAAAGATGATAATGAATCGACTGAACAAAATGGATCGACAACAGATAAATTAGTGAAATTACCGATTAGCAGAATCCGTAAAATTATAAAAACAGATCCGGATGTTTCGTTGACAAGTCAAGAAGCCATGATTGTTATCACGAAGGCGACGGTAAATATAAACAATTATTCCTCCCTGTATATTATTTTCTTACATGTTGTCTTTTAATTATTATTAATTACACGTGATCCAAATTTGTTTTAATTGCATTAATTATATATATTTGTCTCATTACTCGTATTTACATACTTACACAAATGCTGAGTTTGACAGAGATTCAAAAAATTAAATAAATGTTGCCAAAGGCAAGATAAGTTACTCTTCTACCTAACTGGATAGGTGTGTAATGTTTTTACTTACTGTAAAATGTTTATTCGGCGATAAAAGCGACTAATGTCAACCCGTCGTACACTAGCACAAGAAAAAAATACATAACAAATACATTGCGGCCAGGTTTCCTGTGCTCGTGTGTATCATCAGTTGACATTAGTTGTTTTTCGAAACAAATAAACATCTTGGTGCTAGTGCAGAGAGTGATCCGATTTTTAAAATAGCGAGGATCATCCGTGCTATTTTAAAAATCGTATTTCCAAGTTTAATTAAAGTTTTATGTTTTTGTTTTTTTTTAATTCAATTGTAAGGTTGAAGTATAGAATAGGTACAAAACACCCACCCCTCTCCATGTTAAGAATGGCTTTTTAAATAATAACGTTATTATTTACGTACTCTCTGCCCTGCAGCCCCTGCACTAGTACCAACATTTTATATAAAGTAAAAACACTAGGTAGAAACCTATCCAGCTAATTAGAAAAGTTACTTATTTTGCATTTGGTAACATTTATTTGTTATATATTTGATTTTTTTTTTTTTTCGAATCTGTGTGTGTGTGTGTGTTAACTTATTTTAAAACGGTTTTCGACTTGAAAAAGAAGTGTCAAGCCTGTTTTAGTAGAAAACGTCGATTTCATTAAAACTATATCAAGCCTCCTTATTTTGCTCAAGAATAAAAAATTAAACAAAATGCTGATATTCAATAGATTTCACCAATCGTGTGAAAATATATTGTTTGACTAGTGTTTTGTTTAATTTTCGATATTTGAGCAAATATGGAGGTTAGAGATGCCTATAATGAAACCGCCATTTTTTTTTTTTTTTTTTTTTTTCTAACTCCACCGACTTGGCACTACTTTCGTTTTTAATTCAGAATATGCTTTAAAATGAGTTAAAATGCAGAAACCCTAATCCAGATATGTAGATGAGTAATTTATCTTGCCTTTGGTAACATTAATCTGTTGTATATATATTTTTTTCACTCTTGTCTTTTTGCTATTGTAAAAAAAAAAAAAAAAAAAAAAAAAAAAAATGACCACCCTTTCCCAGTGTTTGTCATTTTGTTTCGTAAACAAAGATTAATTTTCATTTTTCCTTAAATTATTTTTAGGTTACAATTCATATCTTGGTTGCTGTAATGTGAGGAAATTCCACACATAGGTTTTGCCCCTGGCAGAATGAAAGAAAACCAATCGGACATGCTCACCTTTTGAACTTTTAAAGGGGTAATAGTTCATCTTTAATAAGAGCTGGATACAAAACTCCACCGACGAAGAACAATGCACAGGTTGAAGAGTTGAGTGATATCTTCCAAGATGGTTACTACAAGTCGAGTAGCCTCGAGGAGTCTATTGTAGATGACTGTCCAAATGACAGGTCAAACTGTAGACCTTAATTTTGTCTCTGGCAGACATTATATTGTAATGATGAAAGTCAATAGAGCACAACAGCGTGCAATAATATAATAATTCGCCCAACATTAGGGCATTGGTGTTTGCAAATGAGAATGACATTTCGCCCCACATTATGGTATCAATACGTCTCCGAGACAAAGTAATTTTGAGGCTACAAGCCTCGAGTAAGAATTCGTTACATCCTTTTCAACCCGTGTCTGTCTCGAATCTGATGATCTGAAAGTATAAATGTGGCACCAAGCACATCCTCGGCGATTAGTAAATAACAAGCAATCTGAATGGTTCAAACAAAATTGTGGCCAGACTAACCGACCAATAAGGAGCTTGCTTATTTCTGCAGAACTTCTCACAGTAATGTTTCGGCCGATATAATTGCTTCTGTGGTACCAGTTTACAAGAATTCTGGCGAAAGAACTGATCCATTAAATTATCGCTCCATTAGCCTCCTCCCTCTTTTCATCATGAGCGAAATGTTGCATCCTTCTGCCTGTTCTACAAGTATTTTAATGGTGAATGCTCTGACAAACTACAAGCCCTTGTATCCCCTCGACATATAAATACCCCCGACAAGCAGCAAAGTCCCACCCCTACACAGTAGAGATCCCTACATGTAAGAAAGCCTTCTACTCCAATAGTTTCTTCCCCAGAACTGCTAAACTCTGGAATTCTCTTCTGGGTTTCTACTTCCCCAACTGTACTGACATGCAGAAGTTCAAGTGTAATGTGAACAAACATCTTACTGCTCAACTCCCTACATAGTATCCCTGCAACTTATGTCCCCGATAGTAGCCCCCTACATCAAAGTGGCACTGTGCCTTGTTTAAGGTGAAAATGTAATAAAATTTTAAAAAAAAAAAAAAAACCTCTAAAGCCACCATTCGTCATACATGGAGTATTATTGACACATCTGGGCTGGTGCATCTACCGCTAGTTTCTCCCTCTTGGATAAGGAAGAGAATCCAATCTAATAGATCCTGCACTGTTGGCTAAGCTCCAAAACCTCTGTCCTATCACCGCAATGTTTTATCCCTGTGCTTGTTTTACAAGTATTTTAATGGAATGTGCTCTGATGAACTTGTTGCACTTGGGCGCCTCTGACGTACATACCCCAGACAAACTCACTTAGCAACAAAATCACACTCCTTGACACCCCATACACAGTAGAGGTCCCTAAATGCTAGAAAGCCTTCTACTCTAATATTTTCTTTTCTGAAACAGCTAGACTTTGGAATTCTCTTCCCGTTACCTGCTTCTTTGACTGTACTGAAATGCAGAAGTTTAAATGTAACGTAAACCAACATCTTGCTCATCTTCCCTAAACATGGTACAAAATAGTAACCCCTTATATCTAAGTGGCAATATGCCTTGTTTGAGGTGAACATAAGTAAAAAAAAAATAAAAAAAAAAAAAAGAAAAAAAAAAAGTACCCTGAGTTTGGCATGAAAAAAATTCCGAAATATGCACCTGAAAACTGATGAAAATAAACCTGCCAAAACTTTATCTTATGATGTTAGAAGAACTGAATCCATTGATGATCTGAAGGCATCACTGACAGACCACAAGTGCCCCGTAACTTTGCATTTTCTCTGATTTTCCTCAAACCCTTTCGTGAGCATGGAGTCCCTATTTACTTATCCCCTCATGAGAGTAAAGCCCATTTAACATGTAGGAAAAATCCAATTCGCTCAAAAGAGAGCACTCTGGATTTGAACAAAAATTTAAATTTCCTCAGTCTAGAAGGGTTTCTCATTCATTAACCAAAAAACAGAATAGATGAAGTATTAAAACAAATACTACACATTGATCTTAGTCCAAAATAACCTTTAGTTACCATTACTCCCAGGTTTACTCTCATGTGAAGTAGTTAGTATCTGTGAGGATCTCATCTATCGGTTAAATAGAATCGATTGTTTGTGAACTTTGTAGATTACTTTGTTTTGTAAGCATATATTTTGTAAACAAATTCATCCTATGTAAGTATCATTCTCATTATATTCGGTTTAACATTTGTTTTACATGCTGGCATGCATTGGATGGCTTTAAGAAATTGTCTTCCAAATGTTATATTGCCGGGGTTCTATATAGCAATACACATGAAAAAATTGAAATAGCTTGAAATATTTCAATATTGGTATGCATAGAAAGAGCTTGATGAGCTAAGAAAGAATCGTTTTAAATTTTTAAAATCTGATTAAAATTAAGGAAGTTATGGCTATTTTTGTGCCTCACACGTTTGGATATTTTTCCCTCTTTAAGACCATATGCGTTTCGTCACATTTTTTACACTACTTTTTCAGTAAAAATGTCATATCTTTGTTAAAACACCAGACTAAGAAATGAAATTTACCATATAAGTGTATTTTTGTACAAGGAATCAGAATATGCAACTGAAAATCTCCCAAAGTTTATGGTTTCCAAATAATCTGCAGTAAATGTGCATAAATATGCAACAATTCCTTAAAAATGCCATGTATCCATAAACAGAAAAGAAGTTGGAGAACTCAAAGTTGAATTGTAATGTGCTTTATGTACAAAAAACTTAAATCTAAACATAAGACCATTTAAAAATGAATATATTGCAATATTTCTTTGGTATTATTGTAGATTAACACCTTCTGTTTAACCCCACTCAACTCCTTCTGACCACCCCTCCAAAATGTGATTCTACCTTTTTAGGAAATTATGTATAAAATGCCATGAAAAACTTTAATGAAAGATAAACAAATTATTTTAGAATTGAATGTAAAATAATTTCCTAATATAGGTCATTCTAGCATTTTAGGGCAGTTAACTGTTTTTTTTTTCTATGGGAAAATATGCATGCTTTTTTTTTTTATGATTATGTGTAGTTTTAAGAGGGTTTCTATGCAATGAGAATATGGGGAGGGTTGCCATTCGGACTTTGAATTAATTGTAGGGGCTAAGGAAAATTATGTGTGAACATACTGAAAACTTGACAGAGACAAAGCTAACAAAAACAATATTAGAAGGGGGAGCGGTTAGTTTCACAAAAATTTAATGTAAAATAATTCACCATTTCCTGGCCATTCTAGCATTTTAGGACAGTTAACCAATTTATTTTTATGTGTATTTTTCTTTAAGGAAGGATCTATTTTTTGTTTGTTTGTTTTAGATGCTTGTATGTGGCTTACAGAGGTATTTTATTGGGGGGGGCTTGCCACTCGAACTTAGTGTTATTGTTAGGGTTAAAGAGTGTTTTAGGAATACGAACCGTTACTTCATTTTTGTTTTGTTGTCCTAACTGCAAAATGCCGTTTCCATTTCAAATAAATATTTTACAGAAAGATATATATATATATGTGTGTGTGTGTGTATTCGACAGGTAAATAAGTCAGCAAATGTTATATTTAGTTTTAATTTAATAAGAAACTGCGTTGCGAAATTTCAAAGAAAATTCCATAAATTTGTTGATTTCTATTTTCGAGGTTGAAGGTGTTAATTCCATAGGCCGTTTATACTACACTGGAGCAGGTTGTAAAAATATCTTTCGCTTAATAAGTAGAAAAAAAAATAACGAAATAAAAAGCTTCCTAATTGTAGTTTGATGTGTTTTCTTTTAAAATTTCAAGAATATTGATATAGATTTTGAGGGTTTGTATTACTATACACATAGATTCGAAAAAGTTGTCAAAAAACAAATATATAACATCAAAAGCAAGTTACTTTTCTACCTAACTGGATAATTTTTTTAGTGTTTTTATTTAATGTAACATGTTTATTCAGCTTGAAAACAGTGTTTACCGATGTTTTGGAAAATTTAAAATGGCGCCCGACTCTTGAAACGGTAAGTTTGTGGAAAAGAGTTAAAAATAAAAAAGTAGACAAAATACTGCTAGAAACTCGCTCAATATATGTTACCGTGACATAGGCTGACATATATTCGGTGAGTTTTTAACAGTATTTTGTATAGTTTTTTTTATTTTTAACTCCTTTTCTCAAACTTACCGTGTCAAAGAGAGTCGGGCCGGCCGCCATTTTTAATTTTCCAATACATCGGTAAACACTGTACGTTTTTCGAGCTGAATAAACATGTTACATTAAATAAAAACACTAGAAAATTATCCAGTTAGGTAGAAAAGTAACTTATCTTGCCTTTGATAACATTTTTTTGTTATATATTTGTTTTTTGACAACTTTTTCGAATCTATGTATAAACGAGATTTTGATACTTATTTTGATTTTGAAAAAAAACATTTGTGGCTGTTCGCAGTAAAACATTGTTTTAATTCGCTGTTCAAAACTAATTTAAAGAATAAAAGTGCATGCAAGCTATATATCTACAAAAGTTTATTTTGTTTTTTTAACCATGTGTTTAAATTTGACGAGAAATGTGAGAAATTGCAACAGATTCATAATGCCGAATTGGTTGGGATTGTTGTTATTATACATTCTGAAAACCGAATAGTTCTAAACTAATGTTATTCTGATAACAAAATAGCTCTAATTAAAACATATAAGAACATTTATATTCATATTTTCATGTTTTTCTTAATTCGTTCTTGAATAAAAATTAAAGAACGTGTGTTGTTTACACTGTGCTATTGCTGATTCTACAGGCTGGAGCTGCTGCTGCTGCTGCTTCTAGTAATACTAACTTCATTTGACCAAATTCGAGAAATAGAAACAATTTTTTTTCGGGTAGGTCCTTTTAAATTATCAATTACCGCGGTCCTACTCAACATAAAACAATACTTTTAATTGATAAAGATAGTAAAAAGATTGATTTACTTACTACTGGGTGTCCGAAGAATTTTTTTTTCAAAATGTTCGATACTAGTCATATTAAAGTCTTATTTTTAACACAACAAAAAAAGAAATGATCAAAAATATTTCGGACACTTGACAGTATTAAGATTAACACCTCTACTGATTGGTTCCCAAATTTCATGACGAAATTCTTCATACAATCATGGTACGGACCTTTAGAAAACAGGGGGGGTCATTACAAAACCTTACCGAAAACGCCATTTTATGACGTTCACATTTTTATCACTTTATTTGCTTAAAACTCTTAAAATATATAATGTACATTCATATTTATTAATTCATTTGAAAGTATATTCATTTCTGAACAAAACAGTAGTAATTTGAAGACTTGAAGTGCTTTGGTTTAAAAAATATGGCTATTTTAGTAGAACTACCTTGAAATCTGTGATTATCCAAAGCGTTTTTTCGTCCGTGTGTATTACTATTCTATATAACTTGGAGGTGTGTAACATGAGTGAATGTATAAACCAACTGTGACAAAACTGTGTATATGTTATGTAATTGGCTGTATAATGTTCGTTGTGTACATTTTTAACACGTATAATAAATAGATATTGATACCTTCAACAACAGTTCAACAAACGGGGCATATAACAATGTATCAACAACATTTCCTTAACAATGAAAGAAACGGAACATATGGGGGAATTTTATCTTGCCAAACAGGATAGCATTTACCTTCTTCATCTGGATCTTGGTTGACGAACTGACCAAACTGAACTGAACATTCATCCAAAGAAATGACCAGAAGGTTCCGGTTACATTTTCGGACAGCTTTTATTTCAAACGCTTTCCTGTTGGAAGATTGCATGCATAATCCTTATCCTACAGTCTTGCTATTTCCCTGCGCCTGATAGCTTCCACAACTGAACGATTCCCAACCAGCTGAGAACTGGTCTGTCCCATCTCTCTGGAACTCTCTTCTTTGTTTGTACATATTCAAACTAATCCTTGCTGTGATGTAATTCAACTCCTATGTTTTAACATGTGACTTTTGAATCACATTTTTCTATCTGCTATTTTAAACCTATTTTGTTTATTCACCACATTCTTTCCTTGATTGTTTCTAAGTTAACCTAAATATTTTACTAAACATTCTTTCTTTCAAAACATTCTCTATGCATACCTTTTTCTACATAACACTTAACAAAATAATAGTGTTCATTATCTAACATTTTAATTTTTTCATAAGAATAGTCGATTTTCTAAATCGACTATCAGCAAGACAATCCAATGTCACCCCAGCATAATCTAACACAAACTAACCTATCTCTGGTCAGGTTTTTATCCTTTTATTCTCTCAAGTTGATTGTCATCATTTCGTCCCATGTTTTTCTTGGCTTTTCCCTGTGAACTGAACCTGTTAACTCACATCTACTAAATCAAGAGCTCTCATTGTTTCGATGTGGCTATGCTGTCAAAGTCTCCTCTTTTATACACATTGTTTTATATTGTCCAGATTTAATCTTTCTCTATGAATTAAGTCATCTTGATGAGTTGCATAACACGTCCATCCTATCGTTCTCATATAATTTCTCTCCATGGAATGCACGTCTTTCACTTTCGCTTGCCAAATTTCACTTCCGTACATTATCACATTAATTACACATACTTGATAGACTCTTCTCTTCGTTGGCAGGGGTAACGCTTTACTGGTTAGTAATGGCAGAAGTTACGTGAATTCCTATCTCTTGCAATTACACCCGCACTTACTCCTCCTCGTGTCCCAGTGGTATCAATGAGCTAACAAAATTCTCAATAGCTTCGCTGTCCGAATATACTTTCTCCACATCTGAGTTCTCACCCATGTCAACTGTCTTACCAGTAATTCCGCTATACTTACTCACCAAATAGTTGTGACAGGTCAAGGAGGATAGAAAGATAAAATAGAGAAAGAACTAACAAAACCTCCACTGGAGCACTGGAACTTTGAGAAGGCTTGTTGCCACACAAATACCGGTGAGGACCAATTGTTGTTGCCAATAAGTGATATGCAAATTTATTTGTTATTGAAATTGGTGGAGAGTCACCCAAACTCCAGGAAAAACTACTGGCAAGTAATCTCTTCTTATGACCTGTGTGAGAACTCCTAATGAGTACAAATAACCTGAAATCTTTAATTTCTTGTCAGTAAGTCAGAGTAATCTCCCCTTTGTTTCTTCATAGTGCTTATCCTTGTTTTTTGTTTTCACACTGACAAACAGTTTGAATTCATGAACAATAAAAATTGTTTGCATTAATGGAATTGTTTTCGTTGTCAGTGTGGCCATGTTGTCATAAATGACAGCATGCTTTCTCCATTGCTTTCCAACTGTTAAGATTAATGCCACTTGGAAATCTACTTCTTTACAAACAATACTAAAAAAACACTAATTATTTTTCTAAAAAGTAAAAATAAAAAAAATCTGTATGATGTACGTATCCATGATAGAATGAAAATGTCATTCCAAAAATTACATAAATTGTGTGTGTGTGTGTGTGTGTGTGTGTGTGTGTGTGTATAATTGTTGTATAGATTGGTTTCCTACATGTAAATCCAATAAAAGCCACATGATTATTAAAGAGTGCTTAATGGAGGATAGAGCAGGTATATAAAATGTTGGTTACATATGTGCATACATGTTTCAGTGGAGTCCTAATGTGTATATATATATATATATATATATATATATATATATATATATATATATATGAAACTTTATCTGTGTGTGTGAGTTCGTTCCTTATAGACTCCGAAATGGCTGGACAGATTTTCTTTAAAATTTACAGAACTTTAGTGTATAAGTCTGGGAGTGATCTTAGTTAAGGTTTGTCTCAGAATAATAATAATAATAATAATTACCGATAATCGAAACCATTATTTTAATTTATCTATCATCAGTAAAGCTATTTTTTCCATGTCGTTGCTTAACAACAATGATAGAACAACAGCCAGTGAAAATTCTACTGTGGGTAAGTTAATAGCGTGTTTTTTAAAAAAAAATTATTTTTTTTTCATAACATTCATAACATGGTCTGTAGGTTCAAACACTGCACGTAAATTTCTTAATTTATTTTTCATTAACTGCAAAGAATTTTATAAGACTTGAAAATTTACGTGTTTTTTACATGACATGGTCTGTATGTTCAAATCCCACATGTAAATTTCTTAATGTTTTTTTTTTTTTTTTTTTTTGTTTTCATTAACTGGAAAGAAGTTATAAAATAATTTTATAAAAGAAACAGTAGGTTCTCTAAAGTGTAATTTAGAATAACATATTTTAGACTAGGTTACTGCATGGAAGCATGTGAAGTTTCCTCCTGGCCGAGTTCACAGATTTCGATGACAATAAAAATGTAGGAGTGTGAAATATTCATTGATCATCATTCAATCCCGGGCAACGTCAGGTCTTCCTGCTAGTATATATATATTTAAAGAAAAGAAAATTTTATGAGTATCCAAAAAATGACCATCTCACATTGCCATCTTGAAGAAACAATGGGAGATAAATGAGCAATAATTAAAATTTGTCAGATCAGCCTTGCAATGGCTACAATTTCCCATTAATTGTCTTAAATCGTTAAAAAATGATTTTATTTATAAAAATAACACTACTTGATCAATTTACATAATTTTTGGAATATGATATTTTGTTTTGTCACAGGTACGTACATCAAAGATTTTTTTTTTTTTTCATATAGGGGAATTCTGGACAACCACCAAAAATACTTCAAGTTAGCTGCGACTTATGCTTTGATGTCATGTGCAAAGCAACATGAACAAACTTATCTTGCCACTATAGATTATGTATATTTAAATATAATTTGCTTTACTTACACAAAATATATTTTTGGTAAATGTTGCGAGTCAAAATAAAACTTCCATTTCTTCTTCATCATTGTTTGTTTTACATACAGACATGTGTTGTACTGCTTTCAGAAATTAATTTTGAATTTAACCTTATCCCTGGCTAAATTTTTATTTATTCCTCTTTTCTTCAGGTTCATTTTTATTATTTATGTCAATGTTTTTATTCATTTATTTATTTTTTTAAAGAAATCGCTCCAGACAAGGCATAAAGTCACTTGATGTAAGGAGCTAAAAAAAAAAATACTTTAAAGTTAAAAACTAGCCAATGATTCTGACCCAGAAAACAGCAATTTTTCCTCCTATAGGAAATATGAGGTCTAATGGACAACATAAGGAAATCAAGAGTTATGAGGCTGCTGAAAGTAAACCTACAGTTCACGTGGTTTACTCTCCTTGTAAACTGAACCTGCTACCTCAACTGTTCTACATCTACTAACCCAAGAACTTTCATCCATTCTTTCAACATGACTATCACCATCGAAGCATCCTGCTATGAACACATCTCCTATACTATTTAGATTTAATTGACAAATTTTGCTTTCCAATATTGCCTAAAACTTTTCTGATCAAATTTACTTTTGGAAAAAAAAAGACAGTTGCCTTTTAGTAAGAAATAAAATCATATAAATTGTATATACTTGATTGCATTCTCGATTTCAATATAATTCTTAAATTCATCTCTACCTCAGAAATAATAATGTAGTGATTATATACCATTTTGATAATTATTTTTATTACCATAATACTTTTCTTTTAAAATGATTGTTTGCATCCCATCAAAATTACCAAAGCAACTACACAAACAATTCTCACTTTTTATATAATATTTTGAATCAAATTGTTCCTTATATTATCTACTTAGTATTTCTGCATTATTTATAGATATATATTGAAATGGCCACATAACATTTATTATTATCGTTGATTGATATTGTGTTTTATTTGTTTGTTTTTTTTTAATTTTGTATGATTTTGTTTGCCTCCTCAACATTTATCATTGTTTTTTTGTTTTTTTTTAATAAAATGCCATTTTCATCTGCCTTCAATTTTCGTCTATTATCTTTTCCAGGAATTGTTTGTCCAACATTTATCACGAGAAGCAGTTGTCTATACATTCCAAGGGAAACGAAAAACAATTCAGCGGAAAGATCTTGGTACGTTTTGATAAAACAAAAGATATCTGGTCTTTTTTTTTTTCTTAATAGACAAAACTAGGAAGAATATATAAGTGACCTTGTGTGTGCAGAAAAGTCTCTACTAAACTACTTTGTATTTTCAATTTTTGATCTACAGATTAAAAACGTACTATTTCTATGCATGCGCAAATATACATTTATATTTTTAACATCATATTAAGTTTTTATATCGTATGGATTTAGATCAGATGGTAATGAATAATGCTAGAAGAGCTATATGTTTTGGTTTTAATTCTAGCTAATGACACCTAAGTTATTTACTTTTGAAATCACTAATCGCTACTATATACTGGGTACAATATAATAATCAGTAGAATTGACTCTATGGTAATAATAATAAATCTGCATAAATTAAAATATCATATTTAAGCATATTTTACGATCAGACAGCGTCGGACGACTTGCTAGTTTAATAATGTTCACGACTGTTATCTCCCTTGAATGTTAACCTATTGAGTTATCTCCCTTGTACTTACTGAATTTTTCAGGTGTTAAATACTCTATGACGAAACGATAACTTATTATTTGTAAAATACTTTTAATAGAAAAAAACGAAAATCAATTAAAAAAAGTACTTATTTATTTGTCTTCACATGAGAACAGTTAGGTTGGTTTTATATGGGAGGAAAATCCACTCTTATCCCCTCAAGAGGCACTGAATTGGAAAAAAATAATTGCCACAGTTTAAGGAATTTTTTCTTCAGTCAAGATTTTTGTATTAAGGCTTAAGAGGGAATATTTTTTTAGAAAATAGTTTTTTTGTTTTTTTTTATAAATAAAAATAAACTCTCAGCTGAAAGTTGTGACTAAATCTGTTTTATAGTTTATTTGAATCATACTGCAAGAAATTATATTTTATGCTGATGGACCCAGATCACCTTAAAGCAGTTTAGTCAAATGACATGCTAAAATTGCTTGAATAGCAAATCAGAAGCAGCAACTATTCGTGCCTAGTTTTATCATGCGTCAATAGTAAAACCCGTCAGTTACGCATGATATCAAGCAAATACAAGCATTAACCTAGTGCAGGAAAATCTAAAAACAAAAATCTAGACTCATTTAAAATCATAAATTCAGACAAAAAATGAAATAGAGATTACTGTTTACTTGCTAGGAGTTTTTACACAAGTTATTATAGGTGATCTCTCGCTAGTAAAAACAGATGGTATTCTCTGGGTATTGTGATAAGTCTCCCCAAATTTCCAGTACTCTCTGTTTCTTTCTGTCACCATCGCATTACATTTTGTGTTCCCGCATCAGCAGTGCATTTTATCATCATATGTATTCTTGTTGTCTTTCAACTTCCATCTAACACCATGATAACCAAATACTAAAAAAATTCTATGAAATTTTAGTAACTATAAACCGCATGAGAATTCTACTACTTTCTGTAGCTTTTCAGTCAAGCTTTAGATGGTGTCCAATGCCATTGTCTGTGAGGCCAACCATATTTTATTTGGTAGGAGAGGTACAAAAACTAACAAAAAAAATTTTATTATAAAAGAACCAAAAAATACAAAAAAGAGATTGATTTTCCTAGAAAAACATTTTTTTCTAAGAAAGTAGGATATCAAATAGTTTTTTTTTTTTTTTTTTTTTTTTTTTTTAAACATTTATCAAAGCAGTCACAATTCCTTTAGGTTCATTCTCTCTCTCTCTTTTTTAATGGAAATCGCTGAAGACAAAGCATGAAGCCACTTAATGTAAGGAGCTAACAACATAAAATAAAGATAGGGGATGCTCATTTGCTTTAGTCTTGAAAAGACGAAGGCTATATGTAGGAGTAAAACAGTAAGAAGAGAGTTTCACAAGTTTTCAGTTCTTGGAAATAAGCTACTTAACATGTTCCATCTATACTTCCAGTCGCTGCTATTTTATTTCAACTTAGTTTTATTTGGTTAGCTATGTCTATTAGACAACTCTAAGACAATGGTCGTCAAACTTTTTTTGCTGCGGGCCAGATAACTGAAAAAAATGACGAACGCAGGCCGCATAATTATTTTATTCAATACTTGCAAGCCAGAACGGAAGCTCGTGAGAAAAATGACCAAAAACTAAGTTTAGCATTCCTTGTTTATCATATAACATGTTTATTTACTAAAAAGTTATAAAAAAAAGTGACAACAGCAAAAAGATAGTTACATCAGACATAATACGCATATATCCGAATCTTACAAACTAACCAGCAGAAAAGATTTGTGGCTTTCAAGATATCATCAATCGATTTTGTTTAGGATTGCTGCATGCAATCAAAACAATTGTTTTTAAATGTTCATCAATCAATCACGTTAAATATGTTGACTTAACATATTTCGTTTTTAAAAAGGCTTGCTCACAGATATAAGTTGTTCCAAACACTGATCCTGTACCAGCAACAAAACAGGATTTAGGGGTCACTAATGAAGCTACAGCTCACCAAAAGTAGGGGAAAGCTGGGAGAAATGAAATGCTTAATTTAAAGAACAAAGCAATCGGGAGGTGTCTGCAAGCATGAAAATCTCTTAGTATTCTAAACATAATATTCAGATTAAAATTTTATCAAAGTTTTGTGTTCCATGCGTTTTATCAAGCAAATTCAATTACTGTCAGCAGGATGAATGAACTGACGTTGCAGGTCAGATACATTCCACGGGCCGTTGTTTAGTGACCCCTGCTCGAAGATATTTCTTAATATGTCAGGGGTTTTTTTTGTTTTTTTTCATCATTCCCATTATTTGTATTATTAATCCTCATTTTCATTCCAATTTTTCTTTCTGAGCTTCCTCTTGTGCTCATACAATTACTGATATTACAGTTGTTATTCTTATTTACATACTAGCAGGGTGATCAGACGTTGCCCAGGATTGAATGATAATCAACGAATGTTTCACACTCCCATATTTTTATAATCATTAAAATCAATGAAATAGCATATTTTTCAATCAAATCATTTGATTGCTTGCTCTAATTAGAGACTCATCACGATGCACCTGGACAAAGTTTCACATGCCTCTTGCAATGACTAAGTTCACAATATATTATAGTCTACATTGCACTGTAGAGAACCTACTGTTGATTTTATAAAATTATTTTTATATATAATGTCTTGCATTAAAGTTTAAAATGCAAAAGTCAAGTATCATGCTTCAATTGTGCTCTAAACAGAAACATTCATTTTAAATTTGCCCTTGTCATATCAAAGAACTTACTGTTGATTTTATATGCCTGGCATTACTAGTTGTGCAGTGATAATGACTTGAATTTAAGTTTAAAATGAAAGTCAAGTATCATTGTGTAATTGTGCTTTAAACAGTAATTTCAAACACGCTTCTGTCATATGTGACATTTTATGTTGATTTTATATGTTGGGCCTTTCGGCCTGTTTGGTAATAAAACTTCTCAAATGTACTTGTGATGTTAGGCTGTGTAAGATGTTAACCTTGGTCAAAATCGCCTGTTCTTTCTTATCTCCTATTATTTTGATTATCGATACTTATCGACTGACTTAAAACAGTGCCAAGCACATAAAATACCTTCGCATGAATTTTAGAGTCCATAGGGAACAAACTCCCAGACACATTATAGTATAATAGTAGAGATTAGGATCATTATCAGTGATAACAACAGGTAGTGTATTTCCTGGAGTCTGAGTGACAATAAGTTTCCTTAAATTTCCAGCACTTTCTGCTTCTTTTGATAACTGTCACTTTCTCATAATAGTTGTTTACCATTGGTTTCTAACTGATTAGAGCCATTGGCCTTCTCTGAAATTTGAGTGGCAATAAAACTCCACAGTATCACAATACTCTTCAATAGGGCAGGTCGATTTGCAACTTTTTTTCAGAAAATCAACATGGCACTGGTGATGATGGTTGGGATTTGACGTGATAAGAACATATACCAAAAATTAGATTCCCATCTTGAACAGAAAATTGAGCATTTAATTTTAAAAATTGTGTAGAAAAATGCTGAAAAATCTTTCATTTTCATAGCATTTTTCACAACACTGACTTTGAAATTTCACTATTTTTTATAAAATATCCAATTAAAATTGATATATTTATATGAAATACATTGAAAGAAAAATAAATACATGAATTATAATTTTAATTAGGAATCACAACTAGAAAAATATCTAAACTTTTACTGCATTGATTAAACACAAAATTGTAAAAAAGCTAATTAGCAACTAAGTCTTTTAAATTTCACAATTCAAAAAGATATGTGTAGATGTATTACACTATATAATAACTTGATACAAGTTACAGAACCATGTATTTCAATTTTTTATTAGAGGCAATAATATAAACTTATAATAGAACTAAATTGTTCTGTATAATTTCCTTTTGAGGAAAATGAAGGTCTAATTTGCTGGCACGATGACTTTGTAATAATGTGTGTCTTGCTTCCTGCCCATATACAACTTTTTGAGAAAAAATCAATCAAATTTGACAAGTGTGTGGCTGCAAAATTGATAGCAGTAATGTTTTTTGTTTATTTTATTATTTTTTTTTTATTTGAAAACCCTTATTTTTTATATTTTTGCGATGTAAAACTAACTATTGTTTGGGTAAATTAAGAAAACTAATAAAATTTAATGCATAAATATTTACCTAATGGACAAAATCGTTTGAATGCCTTCTTCTCTCACATCCAATTCATCTGAGTTTATCATCGATATTATATTTTCCGGAAGTAGTGCAAAAGCACAATATTTTGAACAGTTTAAAACAGTAATTTAGATTTCAGTTAACTGTTTTGTTCTCTGAATCCTATCAAAATATACTGTTGTTGGTTAAAAAAAATATCGTTGGTTTGGATCTCAAACCAACTAACTGCATACACTTGGATGATAAATTTGACCAAAATGTTTAATTTATCATAGAGTTTGAGGATAGACACATCTGGTCCATAAACACATTAACCTTGTGGCTTAAGTTATGTTAGCCATCTTCCTTGATTCAAGGGCCCAATTTTCTAAGTTAGCTTCTCCACAAAAAAATGCCAACAGCATACTCAAAAAGTAGCTTCTGGTCTTCACATTTAAATTATGTTTCTTCTTCTGTCAGATAATGATGATCGGGAGAGGCACTAATTTTTTAGAATTCTACTTGAGGCAAATCTTGATAATTATTGATACAAAGTTTCCCCAAAGGACCAGTAAATGTTGTTAGGCTTTTTTATTGTTCCATCAATTAATTAAAAAATTGCTGTAAATGGCAGTTCTTCTAGTGGAACCTGAAAATTGGAAAATTTGCATGTTTAATAATAGAGCTAGATTACATAATAAATACCAATATATTATTTTATTTTGCACAAAAAAGGAACATAATTGCAGGTGAAGCTATAGAATTAATTTTACCTCCTTGTTAGGAGGACAAGTGCAGACTGTGCCCTGTTTGACAATTTTCAGTCCTGCACTTTACTGCAAAGTCATCACATCTCAAGACAGAAAGTTTACAGCTACAAGAAGATATATCAAACAGTCTGTCTAGATGTTCCTTCATTTTTTCACTTTGATTGCTGCAAGAGATTTCCTGTCAATCTGTTTGGCCCTCTTATAGCAAAATATATTTACCTTCTGTCCTATATAATGTTACCTTAACAAGGGCAATTCTGGATTGACTGCTTGGCGAATACTAATTATTTCCTTGGCAATTAACTTAGAAATCTCACTATTTTTTAAGTGGGGATAACTGTTCTCGAGGAAATAACTAAACTGGATGGCTTGTCGTGAAGTTGTGGGTGCTGTTTCATCCAAATGACAAGGTGGACCAGCAAATTTTGTGAACAACGGGTTAAAACTGAACATCATGCTTTTACTGACCTTCTAATCTGAAAAGTAAAATAAATAAATGGATTATAACTGAAGGAAACTGTATCAGGCTATCTTCCAGTTTCATACGTAAAAAAATAAGCACTGGTTATAAGAAATAATTAAAAACTTTGTAGAGTTGAATTAGATGTATTAAGAGAGAGGACCAAACCAAATCAAATCAGACACATAGTGTTTAGTTTAGACATTTTTAGCAGATTTTAGCTCCTCCTTCAATAACATGAATTTATCCATAAATAGATTCCTTCTTGATGTAGCTGTGCCATTTTAAACTAACGTTTAGAGTTTGAAAAATCAGTGCTTGTCCATCTATGTTACTATGCTATTTTTAATAGTATTTTCAAGTTAAATTTAATTTTTATGAAATTTCTGTTTATTAAATTTTTAGGTGAAAGTACAGAATACTTACAATACAACCTCCTTCCCATATTAAGAATGGCTTTCTAAATAACAAATTTATTTTAGATGCACAAATAACGAAAAACCTTTAAAGAAGTTTCCTTATTTACTCGTATTAATCTTTGTAGGTTATCTGATTTTAAAACTATAATTTTAGAAGAAAAACACTGCTTAAAAACAATTACTCCCTAAAAATAAAAGAAATTAAAATTTGGCACTAATTTTCAGCAAAGTATTTTTTATTAAGTAAAAAAAAAACTTTTTTATTTTTAATATAAAACTGGAGTATTACCATATTTTAATTAAAATTTCAAATGGAATTTGATGTGAAATATTAGGTTGGTGCAAAAATAATGTTTTTGACGTTCGTTTAAACGTCCAAAAAATGCCATTATTTTTGCACCAACCTAATAGAAAAACAAATTAAATAAGATAAAACGAATATGTTTAAATTCACTGCAGACACTTGAAATATAATAATATATATTTTAAACAAGTCTTTTTCGTTTTCCTTTCGAAATGGTTAAGCCTAAATCATAATGTTTTCAAATTAAATAATAAACAAACGTTAATTTTCAATATCAATAACGAGCGTGTTTTGTGACGGTGAAATCTAAAATGTTTCTGAAATGAAAAAGCGAACTTTGGTCGTTATTATTTAAAATATAATTTTGCCTTTACACTTAATATTTATTTTATTAATTCATTATCCTCACTCATTTTATTTAAAAATGTAGTTTAAAACATATTTTAAATAATGATTCCATTTTCTTAACAGTATGGATTGTTTGGATAGTTCTTAACAATTCACCGAAAAATTTTTAATCGCTTCAATTTTTCAACTTTTAAAGTCATTTCCTCAAGCAAAGATAACGATTTTGAGAAAAAAATATTTTGTGTAGGTCTTTTCTATGTTAAACCCCAACTATCATCACCATTGCCTCGCCGGGGTTCCAAAATCGACCTGCCTTACTCTTCAAATCCTTCCAGTAAACATCTGGATGGTGTATTCTTTTTGGACACTTTATTACCATTTTCTGTGACATTAACCAATCATGTATTTTTATTGGTTTTTCAAATAATAATTACCTTTCTTGTTACAATTTAAACTTTCTTTTTTTAGTAAAACTCAATTTTTTGATAATTGTCTTCAAAAACTGAGCGTCAAAAATTTTAAATATAAAGAAAAATTAAACCGTTTTTCATGAACAAAATAAAAATATTTTAATACTTTATAAAATATTGGTCTCTCCTCTTAGATAATTAATCATTCAATTTAAATAATTTCTATATATCTGATTGCAGAAATTTCATTTCCCATTTCATACTTTTCTAGATTGTGCAGTTGACAGAACGGATTCCTTAGCATTTTTAGATGGTAAGTAGAATTTTTTTTTTTTTTTTTTTAATTGCCATTTTAATTTGATCTACTTTTTTTTCTCTACCAAAGTGTGATAAAAAAAAAAACTCATAGTAGTCAACCTTGGTCGAGTATGACTCAAAAAAAGTTTCCTTTTCCAAAATTTCTACCTGGGAGAAGTGATGGTCCTGGTAAACACAATTTGACAACAGTATTTAAATTAGTACATATTTATCATCCATAAAAAGATGAAATGCCCATAGAGAAGCCTCGGTTACCAGAAGTTATTTATCTCTTTCCCATGGCAGGATGATGTGGCACAAGGGTTGGAAAATGGGATCTGAAAAACCAGCACTCTAGTTTGCAAAAAATGCCTGAGCAGCCCATCAGCATTCCCTGTACCTTGGGCGATTAACAATAAACTAACCCTTTCTCAAAGGGAGAAAGCAAGACCTGGGAGGGTTGACCTCCTAAAACTGCACAGGAACAGAGACCTACTTCAGTCAACAGAGAACAAACCATCTCAATAATAACCTAGCTTTATTGGTTTTGGTGTCGACAAATCATCAATAATGGTCAGTCATATCACAAAGTGATGATTGTCTTGTCAAGAATTATCTCCCCTTTGTCATACTCAGAAAATATCCCTCTCTTTCAAGAACTGCACAACACTGCAGTGGTAATTATTTTGAATAGGGTGGCTCTCCTAGAACTGCATAAGAATAGAGACACACCTCAGCCATCAGGAAACGAGTCATCTCAACAATGTCCTAGATTTTTTTTTACTTTGGTGCTGAAGGAAAACAATGTTTCGGCTTTAGCCACTAAATAATGTACCTACTCTAGTATCTATTCAAAATAGGTACTTACCTTCAATAATTGATTTTATAATCCTAAAATTGCATATAGTGTTATTTGTCATAATTTATAAATGCATATTTTACAAACAAAAAAATTTTTTGTGACAGTTTTGATAGATACCTCATGAAGCAATTCATTTTCTTTTTTTAACCTGCTATTTACAGGAATGAAAATTTTTTTGTGGATCTTTGGTAAGTGAAGAGTTGCCTCTTAGTTACTACTACAGATCCAAGTAGATAGTAATTGCTGTCACGGTTCCGTTTATGAGTTTAATCAAATTTATTCAGGGTATGACATGAAAGTGCATCCAATAGCATACATATTAATTATTATTTTGCGTAACAAGTTAAAGATATTAATGACTTGAAAGTCATAAAAACTTTCTTCCAAAATGTCTGGATTCAGCATTAAATACTCCAAAAATGTTGCGTTTGTGTGCATTCATAGCAATGATCACCTCATATTTGTGCGAATTTGATACTTGATTACAACATCAGTCTTAGCGTCAATTATTTGGTCTTTGTCACTGCTGTAACAAAAGTATTTTCCTTCCAAATGAAAAGAAATATCTCTTTTCATCTGAACAGTCTCTTGTTTAAGCCCGAAAACCACGTTTTGTCATAGACCAATAGAGGCTAAAATCAAACCTCCTTTGCCCATTTCACTAGAACATATATAGATATCACTGTCATTTTGGGTAGGCTACACAGCCAGCGTACATAAAAATGATGGGCTATTTTATCACTGGACATAAAAATTTACTGACCAAGGAGTTCTGTTATCTGGAATTAACATTAATTTTGTAGGATTTCAAGTCTTGAACTCCTGTTTACTATAAGCTATTATTTTTAAAAGAGCCCAGTCGATTTCTTGGGTGTTCTCTCTTCTCTTAGCTAAATATTTTTCCCATTGCAGGTTTGCCGTCTGTGGCATGCATCTATGTATCCACTGAACATGCAGTATTGTGTATGTTAATACGCAATAAGATAAAAAATATTCATTAAAAAATGAATTTCTGGTTTCTGCAAAATAATATTTTGGCCTTATTATCATTCTTTATTTTATTGT
This sequence comes from Euprymna scolopes, assembly GCF_053919585.1. Lineage (NCBI taxonomy): Eukaryota > Metazoa > Mollusca > Cephalopoda > Sepiida > Sepiolidae > Euprymna > Euprymna scolopes. Next base: position 37,126,074 of record NC_136488.1, read on the forward strand.
ATCCTGCATGTCAAAAGGGTTCTTGTCCAGAATTCCTCCTATATTAAAAAAATAAAAATCTGTATTATACACATACACATGATGAAATGAAAATATATTCCAAAAATTATGTAAATTTATAAAGTCATTGTATTTTTATAAAGAAATTTTTTAGCGATTAATGGGAATTTGTAGACATTATGGAGCAGACAAAGATAATGTAAAACATTTCATCCAAGTGTACATATGACTACCAGTCTGTAGAAAGAGAATTGGGACCAACTCTGTCTTTTGTGTTACAAGCATTGGCTACACAAACAGTGCAGTAGAATTACACACAGATTAAGAGACCTCCAATATGGAGGAAGTATATTTGAATGGTGAAGCTATTGATATTAAGAAGTTTTGTTACTATGAAAACACAGGTTAGAACTGCTGTTAGTGTGATTGCTAGATTTAGTAGTGGATGAAGTAAGTTCATGGAAATTCTGCCTTTTTGAACCAGCAGAGTGTGTTAGAAATTTGCTACTGGAACTCTATATGTATGACCACTGTCAACCAAGAGAAGAGTCTTATCAGGCATATGTACGCAGTGTGCTGATGTATGGAAATGAAATCTAGCCAATGAGGGTTGAAGACATATGCTGCATGGGAAGTTTTAGAGTTGGTTAATGCTGAACAATTGAAATAATAGGGTCAGTTGGCAGAGGAAAACCAAAGAAAACATGAGAGAAAATGATAAGGAAAATTAAAGAGAAAAAAATGGATAAAAATTTGGCTAAAGATAGACTAGTTTGGAAGCTAATTTCTAAAAATTGTTCAACGCATGACAGCATGTAAAATGGACGTTAAATTGAATATGTTAATAATCTAACTTCTGTGATTATCCTACTTTTTAATCTTTTTCTCATTTTTATGCAAAACATTATGTTGAGAAAACTAAATACTAAAAAGCCCTATCAAAATCCGATGTACAAAGGGAGGCTACTCCAGCTAAACTATCAACTTAATAGAAAAATATCTGAAAACTAAAATACTCTATTTTCAACATTCACATGAGATTTAGATAAATAAAACACATTAAAGGTTGGGTTATGACCAAAATGTACTATTAGAGAAGGAGAAATTCTAGATTGGGGAGATTTTTATTTGTCTTAATCCAGAATATCTCTTTGTAAAACTGGATTTTCCCTACATTAAAAACTGACTTTGCATTTAAATGTGTCCTTGTAGAGAGGCAAGTAAATAAATAGGAACACAGTGAAGGATTTAAAATATTGTTATGAGTCGAGAGTAACTTTGCTTGGGCGAAATCCCTATGCAGAATCCATGACTCTATGGCATGTCATTTTCTCTTTACATTGTTCACAAGACATTAATAATATAAAAAAAAAAGAAAATAAAGCTATGTCGTCTGTAAGAGTTATAGCCCTTTAATGACACCTTGTTCGGTTCTTGATCAGTCATGCAATACTCAGTGGGTCAAGAGGAGTGAAGCACAAGAAAATAAAATCTGTTCTTTGCTAATATTATAAGAAAGGATTTCTCAAGTCCAAAAGTAGGAACATTTAAACATGCCTGCCATACAAACTTAGTTTAGCTGTTCATTAAGGATCAGGCAGGATTAGATATGGAGTGGGGGGTAGAAAACACAAAGTACTTAGCTGATTGATTTCTGCAGTAGCCATATAAAATAAAATGTCCAAATGAAGTAACATTTCCAATTGCAAAATTTTCCAAGAACTCTGTGCACAACAATACGGTTCAGGCATAATCAAATCTTTTACTTCATATCTCTTCTAAAAGAATTTGTATTGTTCCTGCCAGTAAATATTACTGTTGGCTTTCCTTCGGCAAGTTATTCCTCCTAGCATAGCGGAAGATCAATTCTGCTTAGATTTGACTTTTGTGACTCCGTGTGTTGCTTGGCGTAAGCTCCAGGTTGACTGTTAGCTGATCTTAATGATCTAGGCTGAAGCAATAATCTTTCCATCTAGCGGTTTCATGTTCATGCATATTATTATGGGTAGATCCGATTGAAATTCCAACATGGGTTTTAAGTTCCTTTGCAATTTTGTGCAAACTCTACAATCAGCTTCACCATTTTTTCCGCAGGTTCATCCCTGTGAACTGACTTGGGCACATGACGTTAGAGTTCGTTACGCCATGTATTCGCATAAAGCGAAATTGATGAGAGGCTAGACCTTTTGCGTCCTCTCCATATGCTGGCTACAATTAAATTGAATTTTTTTAGCTTTTTGTATCAAAATGTCCTTGTTGGAATTACTTCATTCCCTTTCTCCTTACTTTTTAGGAAGAGGGATAACACAAATAGAGAGACAGAGAAACTGTCACTGGGGTGTAGGTGGAGTACTCTGTATAGATCATTTTTACTTAGATTTAGGCCGTGAGCATTCAGAGGTGGAGTTTGTTGGCTGTCTAGTCTATAAAGGAGAGTGGATCTAGTTTTCCGGCATTATAGCTCAGTCTTGATTTTGTGTCACAATATATATATAATATTTTTATTGCAGAAATTCCCCTCTGGACCAATATACCATAGGTTTGCAACAACAGAGTCCACATTCAAATTTATTATGTCTAGAATGTTAGCCACTATCTTATGTAACTTTAGAACAACATTTTAGATATATTTAGTCATCATAATAAAATGCTACATTTTACCCTAGGAGCAAAAGCATCATAATCGCACCATCTAAATCTATATGTAAATGACAAAGTTCTCTCTGATTCTCTCTCCTCTGATCTTGAGCACGTGGTACAGTGGGGGAAGAGGTGGCTGGTTACTTTTAATGCATCTAAAACCAAACTCCTATTTTTACATCGTCAACATTCTGATCCCCATCTGGCATCAATTGAAATGGATGGCTCTCGTCTTGGGGAGGCTTCATGTTTTGACAAGCTTCTGTGTTTGATCTTTACTCCTGATCTGAAATGGAACACTTACATCAAGTCTGTTGCCAAGGCCGCTGGGAAAATAGTGGGATCCTTCTACCGCTTCAGAAGATATCTCACTGCTGATGCAATTCTCTATCTATATAAAAGCCAAGTACGTCCAAGGATGGAGTACTACTGCCACATCTGGGCAGGACCTGCTAAAAACAGCTTATCCTGCCTTGACAGAGTACAAAATAGACTTTGTGGCTTAGTGAGGGGTGCCCTTTTCTCTTCTCTGCAACCTCTCTCCCACTGAAGAGATGTTGCGGGTCTGTCTTTGTTTTATCGTTACTTCCATGGCAAGTGCTCGTCTGAACTCCAATCTCTGGTCCCCCCCTCGCCAATCTTTCACGATAAACACCCGTCTAGTTGAAACCACTGTCAATAATTTTCCCCACTCTTTATCTGTGTCTAAATCAAAATGTAGATTCCATGAAAAAAGTTTCTTTCTTAGAAGTGCACGACTGTGGAACTCCCTTCTGATTGCCTGTTTCCCACCTGACTACAACTTGGATGTGTTCAAGTCCAACATAAATAAGTTCCTGATGAACTGCCCCCTTAAGTAAGACACTTTATCAAATCTCCAATACTAACGATTACTACGATACTATCCCATTGATTACTGTACACACAATAACCCTTATCCCCGAGTGGCCTCCAGGCCTTGATAAGTTGTGACCACCATGTAAAAAAAAAAAAAAAAAAAATTTTTAAATCTTTAGAGAAGTAGTTCCTATTTTTTCCTCCTAAATATTAAGTCTTCCTACCGCCTCCCCTCGTCGACAGGGAAATATACATGTTCTACAGATAGTACTTTACACCGTCATTACCTGCGTCAGACAAACATATATGCCATTACCTTTAGAATCACTAAATAATAACGTCTCCCTTGTGAGAGTCCCCTGCCTCTGATTGGTCATTCAATATTTCACTTGTTTTATTTATTTGTGTTCATCAATGTAATACTGTTTTCATTTATTTCTTTGCATTGCCAACTGTTACTTTGTTTGTTTATTTATTTATTTTTTTTTTAAACAAGTATCCATTTATGTCAATACAAACAGCCTACTGTAATACTGTCTTTATTAATTTCTTTTAATTTGAAACTGCTATTTTCTGTGGGTTTTTTATATATAAAAGTTCCTTTTCTTTGCTATTCTGTCGAAACAAACAGCCTACTGTTACACTGTTTTTATTTATTTCTTTTCATTGCCAACTGTTATTTTCTGGGGGGGATTTTTTGTTTGTTTTTTTTTTTATAAAAGTTCACTTTCTTTGATTTACTGCATGCAAATATCGTTTCTGTTTTGTTTTTCGAGAGTTAGTTTTTTTTTTTTTTTTTTTTTTTTTTTTGCACAATAACCCAGCGTCATTGAAACCATAAAAATAACTTTGATAAGCCGCTTTTGTTTTTTGCCTAATATTTTACACAGGCTTTCACCTGCAGAAATGGCTATTAAATAATTTATTAGGACTGAAACTTTTTCTTATTCTGATCGCCTAAAAAGGGGGGGGGTCGATGTTTTCACAATGCATATGTCACAGTTTGATGATTAATGTTCGCTTATTTTTTTCAAATATTCATACTTTCCAGCTTTGGACATTCATTATATTCTTTTTTGATTTATTCATTCAATGAATCGAACTGAAATAATCATGTGACTATTTAGCAACCAAGTACAACCGTGAGGAGAGGATACTGTTTGGCTACTATTACATACTTTCGCCTAACACATTATTAACAGATGCTGTAATGGAAAAAACAAAAACATTCACTACAGAACGTAATAGTGTTAAAAACAAATACAACCATAATAAATCGCTCTAAAACTTTAACTACTGTTAATCTTAACATTATCCTATTGTTCCTACTTATTTGCCTACCCACAGGGCCAGAGTTACACACAAGGTTGGGGAAAATCCAGCTCCCCAAAAAGGGGCATTCTTGATAGGAACAAAAATTAAAATTGTCTCAGTCATGATGGATTTCTCTTCCACTGACCAAGAACAGAAAAGGTGAAGTGTAGTATCAGAACAGATACTACACTATAAGTATAAACAAATATATGTAACCTCTTCTAACACTCGATAATTACACAGACATAAAAATAAATCAACTTCTACACATGATGTAATTCTGCTAAAAAACAAATACAGCTTCTGGGAAGTATTGATGATCGCTCACCATTATTAAAATTACATACTGGAACCCTTAAAATTTTGCTACGGTGATCTCTAACAAAACGATGGAATCAAACATATTGCTCTTTCCTTGCTCAGACAGAACACTCTCAACATGTAAACACAGCATTGGTTGGTCAATGTGCACTGATTGTCCAATCTCGAAAGGGTGTTTATTCCGAAAGTCGTTCTTAACATGGGGAGGTTACGGGTGTTTATTCTGAAAAGCATTTTCTTATTTTCAACCTCTCTATGTTAAGAACAGCTTCTGGATTAAGCAGGTTGAACAACCAGTGCTGCACATTGATCCATTGGTTTAATATAGGTTAAAACACAATAATATTATGCAGGTCGGTTTCAACGTACATTATATTGACTATTGAAACACTTATTTGTTTTCTTACCACTTTTACTTTCTGTGGAATATTTTATTATTTAGAAGATGTGTTACAGCTAATTTTTAGAAAATAATGCTTGCAGCATACCGAGAAGAAAACCACTGGGCGACTTGAAATTCACTGTCTTCGGTAGAAAGTAGTTATCTACCTCTGTTTTTGCTAGATCTAAAGTGTTAATAAATGCTTTCTATATAATCACCCAGTACCTGCAGACTATCAACCCAAACCAATACTAATCACCAGTAACCAACAGTGACGGCAATCACAGACTGTGGCTAGTGGATGCCAGATTATTCCATTTGGCTTACGGCCACCAGTAACAATTCTGTTCTGGATCTGTCATGCTTCCAATGGGCAACACAGGTTAACAGGTCCTATATATATATTTTAAGACATTGCAACTTATAAGACATGCGTAGATTGGTCAGTGTGGTTTTGGTCCCTCGTCCCTTTAAGGGTCATTTGTATACATAATCACTGCTTTCTTAGGAGTCATGTGAGCCAACCTATATAAACTTTGGGATCCTGCTTTTTTTTTTTTTTTTTTTTTTTCCCCCCTCACTGCTACAGTTAATGTTGGTTAACAGTTGACTACATTACCAGACAATCTCCAAATGATTATCGCCAGCAAAGCTTTCTTTCTACGACTGAATGAACTAGCATCTGTTGAAGAAAAAATGGCTGCTTTAAAAAAACAAACAAACTCCATAGCTATATATATTTAGAAATTTAAGAAGAATCTGAATTGGTAATTGTATCAGAATCGTGAATTCGAAACAGAATCTGTGATCGGAATTGTCACATCACTAATATTTACCTTTCTTTATTATTTTCTCGAGTAAAATTATTCAATTACTTTACATGGTTGGTGTTCCTTTTTCTTTAGAGGCTGTCATTCCAACTCAACATTTTGGACTTTTACATACAATCCTATTTTTTCTTTGTGCAAGAAATGAACTTTCTTCTGGGAAAAGAAGTCCTCATAATATGGTTGTTAAATACCTGTTAAACAGAGGAAAGGAAATAGTCATGCCAAAACGTGAATGGGCTGAGAAAATGTGAATAAAAATATTTCAATTAATTTTAAGCCTACATTTATTTATTTATTTTTTTTATGATTCAATTTTTACCCCAAACAAGGCACAGGGATATTATGAAGGGAGATGAGTAGCAAGATGTCTGTTCACATTACACTTAAACTTCTGCATGCCATTGTTCATTTATTTAATTCTAAACAAAAAAAATATGCCCATCACATTTTTAGATTCATCCAAGTTCTTTAAAGATGTGTGTGCAAAAACAAATGGTATTGGCTTTAAACTTTGTTACTGTCTTTAAAAATTCACATTTTTGGTCAAGGTCAAAGAGTCATAGTGAATGATGTGAGTTCTTCAATATTAACAGGATTTTGCTTCAAGAAAAAAGTGAATTTCTGCTTAAGTTGCAAGAGTCTCTCATAGATGATAGTTCTCTGCTTTTCTCTTCCTCTTTACATCTTGCTTTATTTTCTTTTTATGAGTTTTCTTTGAAAACTGGAAATAGTAATTTTTGCCATGAAGTGGGTAAGAGATGACTTTTTTAAAATCTCTTTCTTCCGCATGCACACTCGGTGTCTTTTTTTTAATTTTGAATTTTTTTTTTAGTTGAAACTGGAGTTGTTTATCAAAACCTTGCTGAAAAAATAAAAAAAACATAAAGAATTTGAAAAATTGATGACCTCTGATTAACTTATTTGTAAATTTACTTTTTTTTTTTTTTTTTTTTTTTTGCTTACCCAGATTAATTTTTCACTCATTAAATAATTTTCGTTACTAGTTCAGTTTGCAAATTGGACATACTTAAGCATCTGCTCGAGTTTGCACGGAACTTGATGTAAAACGCTGGATTATGCAGCGTGTTGCCAAACAAATCTTACAAATGCTACCAAAATAGGAAATAGCAAAATTCTTTAGATATGAATTACAATTAAAAAAATAAGCTAATAAGAAATAAATGGAAAACCTAGAAATAATAATAAAAACAACATACCATAAGTGTTTTATTTTTTGACAAGAATAACTTTCAACCGTTTTTTTTGTTTTGTTTTTTGTTTTTTGTTTTTAAATTAAAAAAAAATTATTTTGTGCAAGAAAAATGAAAGATTTTGGTTCTTAATAGTTTTTGAATACAATCAGCGAAAATTGAGTTTTGCAAAAAATGAAACCAGAGAGTTCAAATCATCACAAAAAGGGAGGTAAATCTTTACTGAAAATCTTCGGTTAATTTAGCAAAACTTTATTTTTGCTGATTGTCTTTGAAAACTGTTTTCATTAATAATTGATTTTCTACTTTATCATTCATGGTAATTTTTGGATATTTTTATTACTGCGACATAACAGTTCAGTAGATACTATTGATTTCGTTTAAAATTCAATATTTCAATTTTTCATGCCGCTACAATAACAAAAGAGCAAGATTTTATAAATTGTTAAAAGTTAATTGATAGAACATCTTTTGTTTTTTTATATTTTATACAATGTTTTTTTTTGCAATTTGGCACAGTGATCACGAAACCCTCTTTCTCAGCAAGGTCATATCTACCAAAGACCCAAAGGAGTCTGATACTTTTGTGGCTTTTTATTGGGTTATCACGCTTGTATTCATTGCCGCTTTCTGATTGGCTAATCTATTTGACGCCCAATGTTTTCCGTCGGGTTCCAAGCAAACCTGAGTGAGCACTTAGATACATCCAGTTCGCAAACTGCTTTACTACCCAAATTTAAAATTATTTTAAATGTCTTTACTACTTATTAGTATACCATCCAAGTTGTTTTTTGGTTGTTTTTCACTGTTCTCTTCACATGTATATGCATTTCGTATTAGGTTCTTTGTATTGCCTGTATTGAACCTTGAACCTCCAGAAAATTGTTACTTAAAACTGGTTATTACTTAACACTTTGTTTTGAAATTATATATAATAAAAAATTTTTAAGACTTCTGCCTAATCGTAGAACAAGAATTGTCTATTTCTGTGAATTGAATAAATGGTTCCATTCAAAATTCTGCACAGATTCCCAAGTTCAACAAGATGCACCTGAAGAAGGTCGAAGGTTCCATCGGCTGAAATATAAGCATAACATCCATATTGAGTATAGTGGTCGAAATCATGCAAATTATTAAATGTCATCTGAAAATCTTCAAATTATTTCATGAAAATGAAAATATGAACAACTGATGCTTTTATAAATGTTTCAGTTTAATCAATCTCATGTTGATGTTAGTGTGCTTTAAATTAAGTTTTAATTCATCCCAATCACATTAATTTTTCAACTTTGAGTGTTGTTCAATTTTTGAAATTTGAAAATGGCTCTTTTTCACATGAATAAAACGAAAATGGCAGTAGAATTGGCATTTGCTGTGAGAATGCATTGTTGATGGACAGAACAATCTCATGGATTGGCTTAAAATGGCCAATTTGAAAAAAGATTCCCAATTATGTCTGGGGAATTGATGCCATTCCAGCCGACTAATTTCTGTCAGTTTTTCCTCTAAAACATATGTCAAGCTGACTTTTGAAACCTTATATCATTGTAGATTTTTGTAAATGTCAAACAATTTGTAGAATAACAGAGAGTCTCCCTGTATAATATTTTGATTGCAGAAATTCCCCTCTGGACCAAAGTACTGTAGGTTTGCAATAACAGATGCAACATTCAAATTTATTATGTCTAGACTATTAACCACTATTTTATGTAACTTTAGAACAACATTTTAGACGCATTTAGTCATTATAATAAAATCCTACATTTCATTCTAAGAGCAACACCATCTTAATTGCTGCATCTTTAGAGGAAGTAGTTCCTATTTTTCCCTCTAAATATTAAGTCCTCATACCACCTGCAGTCAAGACCGGGAGGAAATATACGCATTCTACAGATATTATGCTTTCACCTTTCCTAACTGGATCATATACTTATAGACATAACATCTTCCCATTTCTCGATTCAAAAATAATAAATTCCCCCTTCTCAAATTCTGACAATTCGATTATTCCGGAATCTACCTCTTAATACATAAACGAACGCTCCAAAACTTTTCAAATATGGTAAGAGGCAATCTTTTTACAAAAAATAAACCAAATACAAACATAACAACCACTCATAAACAGAAAATTAAATACTGATAACCTTACACTTTCTTATGCACACATTAACAACATGCCATTATCCCTCCCCAAACAAAAACAACCCCTGAAAAAAAAAAATATTGTATTCCAATGAAGAAATATCATAAACACTTTTTAAAGTTTTATTGCTGCATAAGTTAAACTTCCACATGTTGTCCTCACTAATGTTTTGTTTTCTTCTGATACATTTGCTGCATTTAAAACAAAAATTGCTTGACTCTTCCTGCAGAGAAATCTGTATTTACATAATTTGTCGTACAAGAATTCTTAACGCATCAAAAAGTCGTTTATGTTTATTCCAGCAGTTCTTTTTTAAGAGTAAAATTCCTTGAATGACATGTATGCCATTGTGTTTTCGTCCTTAAATATATCTCGTCCAACTTGTCCGTAATTATTTTTAATCCGTCAGTTCGGTCATATGTTTTGTGGCAATGAACAAAATACTGCTGGGCCTGTTTTTCCTTAGGTAAATTCGTGAAGACAGACCGTATACTTATGTCTTGTTTTCACTCTGTGTATATTTCTTCACTCTGCAAAATAGGTGGCCGTTTCGTAAATGACGCCATCTTTCTTTCAATTGTGTTTCAACATAAGTTGAACAGATATAATATCTGTCACATGAAAGACTACGCTCTGCTACCAATGCTAGCTCACTTAGTACTTCCCACAACGTAGAATAAATGTGTTACTGTTGGCTGGACACCATATTGAATATCCACACAAGACAAGGGACATAACTAAATTTCAAAAATGCAATCTGAACGTGAGGGCATTTTAGAAGAACGATATCCAATAAAATTCTATTTTAAACTTGGAAAAATGTCATAGAAACATGTAGAATGCTTTAGACTGCTTTTGGACCATCTTGCATGAATTGAGCATCAGTTTATGAGTAGCATAAAAGATTCAAGGAAGGCAAGAAGTCTGTGAGGGATGATGAGAGATGTGGGAGTAGTAAGGAAGTTAGAACACTAGAGTTAATTGGCCAAATAAAGAATTTCATGGATAAGAAATCTTATGAATAAGGACCTTCATGTGTCTATAGAGGCAATAAATGCACAGTTTGATGTCAGTGTGGGAACTTCACACACAATTATTCACGAGGAACTGAATATGCGGAAAATTGTGCAAAGTTTTCCTCAAGGGTGCTCAGAGAAGATCAGTCAACAACTCCATTCTTGTCCCAGACTATTTGACCAAGATGGGCATCAAGACAATACCTCACCATCCTATAGTCCAAAGCTTGCTCCCTGTGACTTTTGGTTATTCTCTAAGCTCAAGTAAAACCTTATAGGCTGTTGTTACAAGACAATTGAGTAGATGTGACAAGGGTCATTGACACATTCACACGAGAGAACTTCCAAGGTGCCATCTAGAAGTTGTTGGTACAAGTGTATTGCAGACAGAGGAGATTACTTCAAAGGGGGCTAGAGTTTCATGTGTGTACTATCAATAAAAGTGCCCATACGAAAACAAGTCTGGAAACTTATTGGAGACACCTTTTTATATTGTTTAATTGGTGGAAATTTGCTTTGTTGTATTTTTTTTTCTTCATAAAAATGCTGATTTAACCTCCAAATTTCTGTTATTTGACTAAAACCTGCTTCCTTTTCCTCTCTTTGCCTGCCAACCAGTCCATAGCTTGCTAATTATAAATTCTTACCAGTAACCTACATGAAAGTGGTCTGCTTTCTTTGAAACTGAAAAATTTAATTTTGTGATTTTTTTTTTCTCTCATTTTCATTTTTTCCTCCTCAAACTGAACAAAAATAAATAGTCTGAAACATGTCTGTCAGCTCAGTGTATATATAATCTGATCATTAACTTCAATTTTGACTATTTTTTAAACAAAATCTTTTCTTAAAACTTTGATTTAAATGTTAACTGTAATTCAGGCCCTTGTTATTGGTCTTGTCTTGTCATTGTCACAATCAGAAGACCAACTACCACAACTTTATTTTTACACTCGTGGTAATGAATGTTAAGAAACTGTTTCTTAAATGTTAATATATCCCATAGCCGCCACTGATATTTACTGGTGCACTTACTTCACACCCTGTGCAGTCAGCATGACTGCCTTAAATAGTCTTCACTTCCTGTATATTCATTCAAGGGAAGTAACTCATTTGTCATTAACAATCACCTTATGAATTAAGCAGCACACTTAATACTCAACCTTACCACCAAGTTTCATTCAAATCCAGAGTTATAATACCTGTCAAAGTTCCATTTATAGATTAAATAGAACCTATCGTTTACAGATTATTAAAAAAATTAATTCAATGTGAAAAAAAAAATGTTAATGTTTCCTAAAATTTTTGAAAGACGTTTATTGGTCCATATACTTTGAGCAGTCAGTATGTCTGCCTTAAACAGTCTCCACTTCTTTGTATATTTATTCAAGGGAAGTAACTCATCCGACTTTTTGAATTGTTTGCCTTTGTTCAATTATACTTCTTCAGGTGATTGGGAGGATTTTTATTTATTTATTTTCGGAATTGCTCCAGACAAAGTGTGAAGACAATTGATGTAAGTAGCTAACAAGCAAGAAGGATAATTATCACAAAAACAGGAGATACCTATTGACCTAAGTCTTGAAAAGACTCCAGTAGTTTCTTCCCCAGAACTGCTAGACTCTGGAATTCCATTCCAGGTTCCTGCTTCCCTAACTGTACTGACATGCAGAAGTTCAAGTGCAACGTGAACCGACATCTTGCTGCCCAAATCCCAACATAGTGCCCCAGTAGTTGCTGCCCCTGATAGTAGCCCCCTATCCCAAAGTGGCAATGCACCTTGTTTGGGTTGAAAATGTAATTAAAAAAAAAAAAAATAAATAAATAAAAACTTAGCAGGAAGAGTTCCACAAGACTGTGGCTCTTGGAAAGAAGCTACTGGAATAGGAAGCTGTATTAAAATGAGCTATAAAAATAGCGACTTGATACCAATGAATCAAACAGACTTGATACCAATGAATCAAACAACTCAGAACATCAATGCAGTGAATACATCAAACAATTCTGAAGAACACCTACTATAATAGTATTTATAGAAAAGACTCACGCTAGCAACATTGTGTCTGTTGAAGAGGTTACCTTAAGAACTCTCAAATGGGACAGAGATTCACAAGTCCAAATATGACAACAATATGGTCTGATAGTAGATTTGTAGAGATAAAGAATAGCCTTAGGCATGAGAAAGTGTTTAGAGCGATAGAGAGAACCTACTTTATGAGAGGCAGAAAGAGCAATGGATCTAATATACATACTCCAAGAAAGATTTGAAGAGAAAGACCAAAAAGTTCTAAAGTCGTTTTTTCTTTTGTTTTTGTTTTTTGTTTTTTTTTTAACCTCGAGAGCAGAGCTATCTATGAGAATCTTGGGAAGAAAAGGTACATGCCTACGATTGAAAGACACAAGCTGAGCCTTAACAAGATTAAACGAAACAAGCAATTTCATACCCCAATCTGGACCCGTCGATTTCTAGATTAGCTGCATATTTCAACTGATCTGAGGGTGCAACACCAGAATAGATAGTGTTATCATCAGTATAGATATTAATATTCTGAGCAATATTCTCTGGAAGATCATTGATATAGAGAAGAGGCAGTTGGGCCTAAAATAAAACCCTGATCTTGGTTAACATATGAGCCCTGTGTAACGAAAGCCTTTTGTGGCATGAAATCAAATCTATCGGCAAGAAATAGCAAAGTGCAACAAACCGTGTAAAAAGACAAGATATGTATATTTATATGCCGTCTGAGTATTTGTCCAAACTTGTTGGCAGTTCTACAAAGCAAAAACAAGAATGAGTATGCTGCCTTTTCTTCTGTTGAAACAAAAAAGTCTATGGCATTTCTTTTGCTGGATGATGTGAAGACCACAACTTGGCGCTGGAATAAAAACTCCTTGAAATGCAGATTTAAATTCCCGTTGTTGATAATGTATGTCAGAAGAGTGTTCTCTCACTTTCTCTGCTGTGCAAGTGGAGGGTAATAAATAATATAAAGAGCAATAGCCATGATGCATCCAATGCAACTTTGAATTCTGGCAGCTTGTCTTACAGTGCAGTGACCCTGTACTGAAAAGTAGTCTTATGACAATTTAGCTGAAATTGTCCCAGGTACAGCGTCTTGGAGTTTCCACAAAGCATTTTCTGTGGATCTGGTATGAAAAAGAAGTAAATTTATAATTGTACCCTCTCCCAATCTCCCCCCACCATGAATGAACTCATTTGTCAGTCTCCTTGCCATAGGACCGACAGGCTATTTAATTACTGGTTGTTGTAGCATTCGTTTATAATGAAAACCTTTTATTAATGCTATACTAGTCGCTTATTATTCTTCATCTATGTACAATTTTAAATACAAACAAAATGGACAGTACTTTGTCCTGAAAGATTCGACACAGAGACTACAACTCTTAACACAGAAAAAAATATGTGTTAGAAACTTAGTTTCATAAATTATTATTGCCATACGATTAATAGCACTAAAAAAAAAAAATGGAAACAACCAAACGCACTTCTTAGCATTGAGAAAATAGCATATCAGAATTATTTGCAATTATTAGTGACTATACCTCTTCTATAAGATCTCTGGATATGACATGCATTAAGTTTACAAACATATTCTATAATCAGCGCTTAACAACTTAAAACTATAAAACAGCAATCAATTCAAACAGCAGATTGTTTCATATTACAGTTAGGAAATTAATCATGCAATTTTCAAGTTGTGAATGCCAAAATAAATAAAACCCAACATATGCAGGAGGCTTTTATCAGTGATAACTATTATCACCCTTGTATTGAGATAGAAGAGTTCTATTCCTTTGTGATAAGGTTTTAGTGATCTCCCTTGCTTCTTGTTATTATCGGTTAAGAAAACGATGGAGGTTTGGTAAAACAGTCCATGACTGGATTTATGTAACGAATAAACTGACAGTATCTACTTCCCCTTAATTAAATGGCGACTCCTTGAGAAATCCTCCCTAATTTTTAGGGAAGCATACGAAATGGCAAAAATCTTTTGAACAAGATTAAAAATAATCTGTGTGCTACAACCAAGAGAATCTGATTTCCACCCTAATAATCTCTTTAGGAGAAAATACGAGTTTAATTGCTACACAAAAATATGATGCCAAAATAAATTTGTTTCTTTTGCAGAAATTCAGATTATCCGTGTCACCTCTGTCCATATTGTCACTCAAGCTGCAAAAAATGTTTGCAAAAAGGACATTGGGTTAAAATTTTTGGATCTTCTGTATTGGCAGAATTAAATGATGATTCTGAATTTCTTAGCCTTGAGTGACTAGAAAAAAAAAAGACACATTGATTAAGTGCGAAATAAATGGGTGTAGTGTCGATGTTATGGTAGATTCTGGTAGTGTAGGGATTTAAAAAAATACTGCAAAAAAAATTGAATCTAAAATGATTCCAAATCAAAAAACATTGGCTAATCTTAACATGTGAGTGAAAATTGTTAGAGGAGCTAAAGTCAACATCTCCCTAAACAGTAGTACACGACTTGATAGTGGAAATAATTAAGAATTTATTTGTTGACATGATCATAGGGAACGTGTTCTATACAAATATAACAAGGTAACCTTCAAATTTGATGGACCGGAGAAAAAGCTTATTAAAGCTGTTACAAAAAATAAGAGAACCCTTCGAGAGTAAAGTTCCAGCTAAGCCACTACAAAGATCTTGCAGGATAAGAATTTCCTGAAAAATACAAGGATTTTGTTATTAAACATGATGCTTTAACTTAAAATCCTGAAAATATGAAGATTTTATTACCAAATAGGAAACTATTAACTTCTCTTTATAAAACTCTAAGTGATAAATAATGTAAATTATATTATACTGCCCCCCCCCCAGTGAGTGAACTTGTCAGTCTTTAATCTAGTTTATTACCTGTTCTGCCCACTGCTGTTTTTATTGTTGTCATTTATTCATTTTGTATGAATCAGATGGTTATTGTTGGCATTCATTTCCCTGATATCTTTCTAGTTAGAATTCTTTCTATAAATAC
The DNA here is from genome assembly GCF_053919585.1 of Euprymna scolopes. Lineage (NCBI taxonomy): Eukaryota > Metazoa > Mollusca > Cephalopoda > Sepiida > Sepiolidae > Euprymna > Euprymna scolopes. Next base: position 37,141,783 of record NC_136488.1, read on the forward strand.
ATTGGGTACTTATGAAAAGGACCACATGAAGGTTGCCAACATCCCTAAGTTCAAGCATTTCTGTGGCACAGACTGAATTTGAACTTAACACACTCAGGTTGGCAGTTCATGTTGTTAACCACTTAGCCATCATCATCTCCCTGCTGTTGCTGTAGTATCTGTTTATAAATAAAACCTTTACCAATGATATACTGGTCTCTTATTATTCTCTGTCTCAGTACAAGAAATCACAAGGACATTGCAGTTACCACATGTCTCCATAGCTTTAGTTAATTTTTTTGTCATTGTGACTGACAAAGGATAGACCCACCCCACCCACTTCCTGTATTTTGTATCTAATGAACCTGATATTTTAAACCATATGTTACAGTTTTTTTGGCTGTTTTGTTTTACAACCCTTTTCAGGTTATTTAATGCCGAATTTAGTCATTTTGGTAAAAGCTTTTATGCTTCAAGATCTTTATTTGTTCAAATATTTATTGTAGAGGAAAATTGTTTTTGAGTTTTGGTTTTGCAGAACATGATTGAGTTTTGCCAAGAGAAAGAAAAAAAGACAATAGCATTTATGTTTCATACATTTTAGGCCAGGAAGCCGGTATCTTCAAACAGCCTGGTCTCAGAGTTGGAATTACTGTTAGAATGCCCTCATCAGTGTGAAACTGATAAAAAAAACTAATATATTTGAATCTGAGTATCAGTGCTTGATGAAGAAAAAATAAGAAAAAATTGACTGAACTGATATTTCATTAATGAAATCTTTTCAGTTTCATAAATATTTTATATGCGGATTTTGGTTGGAGTAGGAAGGGCCCTCCAAGTTGGGAAACCCAGAGTGATTTTTTTTTTTTTTTTTTTTTTTTTTTTTTACATAAGCCATCACATGCCTGATATATCGAAACGTTGATTTGTCTGTTCACCTCGAAGCAAGCGGACATTACTCATATGCTGACGTTGTGCTTCATTTTGCTACTAATCCTAACCGAGCATATGGCCTTTAAAAATAGATGAGAATAACACAGAAACACACTTCTAAAAAAGAAAAAAAAAAAACACAATTGGTTAGTCAAATATTTATATTTTATTCAATTTTTTCTCCTCTTTAAGCACAGGTAATCGCATTTTCAGCTTTACCTCAATTTTCTCTCTCTCTCTCTCTCACACTTTTTCTCTACTCTTTGCCTTTTTTTATCTCTCTCACCCTTTTCTCTTTCACACTCTCTCACCCTTTCTCTCTCTCTAACCATTTCTAACTCTCTCTCTCTCCTCACCATTTCTAACTCTCTCTCTCTCACCATTTCTAACTCTCTCTCTCACCATTTTCTAACTCTCTCTCTCTTACCCTTTCTCTCTCTTACCCTTTCTCTCTCTTACCCCTTTCTCTCTCTCACCCTTTCTCTCTCTCTCTCACCCTTTCTCTCTCTCTCACCCTTTCTCTCTCTCTCACCCTTTCTCTCTCTCACCCTTTCTCTCTCTCTCACCCTTTCTCTCTCTCTCTCTCACCCTTTCTCTCTCTCTCTCACCCTTTCTCTCTCTCTCTCTCACCCTTTCTCTCTCTCTCTCTCTCACCCTTTCTCTCTCTCTCACCCTTTCTCTCTCTCTCACCCTTTCTCTCTCTCTCTCACCCTTTCTCTCTCTCTCTCTCACCCTTTCTCTCTCTCTCCTCTCACCCTTTCTCTCTCTCTCTCTCACCCTTTCTCTCTCTCTCTCTCACCTTTCTCTCTCTCTCTCTCACCCTTTCTCTCTCTCTCTCACCCTTTCTCTCTCTCTTCTCACCCTTCTCTCTCTCTCTCTCTCACCCTTTCTCTCTCTCTCTCTCTCACCCTTTCTCTCTCTCTCTCTCTCACCCTTTCTCTCTCTCTCTCTCACACCCTTTCTCTCTCTCTCTCTCTCACCCTTTCTCTCTCTCTCTCTCTCTCACCCTTTTCTCTCTCTCTCTCTCACCCTTTCTCTCTCTCTCTCTCTCACCCTTTCTCTCTCTCTCTCACCCTTCTCTCTCTCTCTCACCTTTTCTCTCTCTCTCTTCACCCTTTCTCTCTCTCTCTCTCTTTCACCCTTTCTCTCTCTCTCTCTCTTTCACCCTTTCTCTCTCTCTCTCTCTCTCTTTCACCCTTTCTTTCTCTCTCTCTCTCTTTCACCCTTTCTCTCTCTCTCTCTCTCTTTCACCCTTTCTCTCTCTCTCTCTCTCTTTCACCCTTTCTCTCTCTCTCTCTCTCTTTCTCTCTCTCTCACCCCTTTCTCTCTCTCTCTCTCTTTCACCCTTTCTCTCTCTCTCTCTCCTTTCACCCTTTCTCTCTCTCTCTCTCTCACCCTTTCTCTCTCTCTCACCCTTTCTCTCTCTCTCACCCTTTCTCTCTCTCTCACCCTTTCTCTCTCTCTCACCCTTTCTCTCTCTCTACCCTTTCTCTCTCTCTCACCCTTTCTCTCTCTTTCTTTCACCCTTTCTCTCTCTCTTTCACCCTTTCTCTCTCTTTCACCCTTTCTCTCTCTCTCTTACCCTTTCTCTCTCTCTCCCACCCTTTCTCTCTCTCTCTCCCATCCTTTCTCTCTCTCTTTCTCTCTCTCTCTCACCCTTTCTAACTCTCTCTCTCTCCCCATTAAACTTTCTTTCTATTTCTTCATTCCTTGCCCTCTTAAACTCTTTTTTCTTTTTCTCCCTCTTACACTTTCTTCCTCATTTATTTTTTCTCATCTCTTTTTTCCATCTCTCTCTCTCTCTCTCTCCTTTCTTCCTTTATCTTTCTTTCTAACACTCACGTTTTGTCAGGAAACATTGTGTTATCTTTATAATTCCCCAAGCCCATCCACTTTCCTTAGGACTTTTACACCTATCAACCTAGATATTCCCAGGCACTCCTTGCATTCTCATTATAGTTGTGCTGAATGGAGTCACACAAACCTTTGTGGGTGTCTGCACATAGCAGTTTATTATCTAGATTTACATGAAAGTGCTTACATAAAAATTTTTCTTAACTGCATGGCGTCCCACACAAAAAAAGCTATTTTTTTACACACAAAAATAGCTGGTCTTCACTCTTCGGATGATCAAGCAGAATATTGTTTCAAGTTTCCCTTAACAAATTTTTAAGGATTTTATACCTGTAAACTTTCTCTTCTCAATTGGAGTTGATACAACACATTACTCCATAATTTCCAGATCAGACATAGATGGTGCTTCTAATAAAAAAGGATAAAACAACAGCTTAGTGGCTTGAATATAATATAAAAAGTTGTGTACATGCGATAATATTGTTTTATCATGTTTCTTTGTTAAATATTAGTAAATGAGGAACCATTTAGAGTTAAAATCTATTTAGTATTACGCATGTAATCTTAAGAACATGCTTAAATTTTATTCATAGGCTGAAATAGTTACTTAAAAAAAAAAAAGCAAAGTTTCATAAATATGGAAAATAGTGATAATTACATTACAGTCAGATGACAAAACTGATTTTATAATAAAAAGTTCCTATGATTTTTATAAAGTGCTAACCTTCAAACAGCACATGTCAAAATTTGAACCAATCAGACTATTAGTTTGATTATTGATTTTAAGTGAAAAATTTTACACAACAGTGGAAAAATCTGAATTCCGTCTGTTGTGAAAAACATTGCTATTTTATTGGAGAAATATTGTTCAAGTAAAGGGATGGCTTGATAAGTGTTATTCGTATTTATAGGCACACACACACACCCTTTTAAATCGAACAAGTAATATACTTCAAGATTACCAGCTATAGAATAGCTGGAACTGTCCTCTCAATTATTAATTCATTATCTCCGAACAGACTGCTAAGAGTAGTCATTGATGAGCAGAAATCAGAAGCTCACAGTATAATGCTAGAGTCTCTCAGGGGTCGATCTTGGGCCCAATTCTCTTCCTGATCTGCATCAATAATCTCCCAAATCACATTTTTAGATCATCCGTAGACATACAGACGGCACCACAATCTACGGCAACACTTCAAAGGCCAGCGATGACAAAGATCTTTCTGATTATCTCTTCTGACCTCCATTACATCTCAATTTAAAAGAATGGTTCTAACCTTGAGGAAGCTCCATGTCTTCACAAGCTTCTGGGATTGATCTTCATTCCTGATCTGAAATGGATCACATACATCAAATCTGTTGCCAAGATCACTGGGAAATTGGTTGGATCACTCTACCGCCGCAGTAAGTATCTCACTGCTGATACAATCCTCTATCTGTATAAGAGCCAGGTATACCCTAAAATAGAGTACTGTTGCTACACCTGGGCAGGAGCTTCTCTGCGCGTCCTATCCTATTAATAGTTCAAAACCAGCTTTAACACTTAGTAGGTGATGCCCTTTTCTTTTCCCTGCAACTTCTTTTCCACAGAAGAAACATTGCGAGTCTATCTCTGCTCTATTGTTATTTCCATAGCAAGTGCTTGACTGAACTCCAATCCATGGTTCCTCCTTGCCAAACTTTCATAAAAATACTTCACTAGCTACTACTACTATTATAAACGATTTCCCTCCACTCTCTATCTGTGCCTAAATCTAATCGCAAATTCCATGAACAAAGCTTCTTTCTCAGAACTGCCCGCCTGTGGAACATTGTTCCGCTGTACTGCTTTCCAGTTGAATATAACGTGGTAGCCTTCAAATTCAGTGTAAACAAGTTCTTGTTGAGCCATCCTCATAAATAATCAAATTCTACTCGATTTACACCACTTTACATTCATTAACCATCCATGATCTCTCCCTTGCCAAACTTTCACAAAAAAACCCATTCTACTTGCTACAACCGCTATAAAAAATTTTCCCCACTCTCTATCTGTGCCTAATTCTTAATGGAGATTCCATGAACAAAGCTTCTTTCCTAGAACTGCCTGCATATGGAACACTGTTCTACTGGCCTGCTTCCCAGGCGATTACAATATGGTAGCCTCCAAGTTCAATGTAAACAAGTTCTTTAACAATTACTACACTATCATTATAAATTTATTAACCCTTATCCTCGAGTGGCCTTCAGGCCTTCATAAGTGGTAACTCCCAAGTAAAAAAATAAATAGATAAAGTGCTGCCATTAAAACGAGCAACTTTTTATGCTTCAGAATTTATTTTTCTACATAGTTACCATCATTCTCGATGCAGTTTTGTCAGGAATTCAATAATGAGTCTCTGCTTTTGATGCACGTCCATGACAGAGGTTGCTTTCTTAGAGTCTCACAATGTCAATATCTGCAATTTCAGGTTATGAATGCATGTTCAGTCATCATAGCAATGAAATTTGCAATCCCTTCTGATCCATTCGGTCGGAATAAAAAATAAGAGGCATTACTTTTAGAAGACGCCTTGTAAACAAAATAAATTTGTTTTTTATTTTTTATTTTTTTTGTTTTTTTGCTCTGAATCTTCCTGAAGCATCTTAAGGCACGAGGGGCATGCAATAAGTAATGCCCCTGACCCACTTCCCATAGCAGTAGAGAAACGAAATTTCTCTACATATGAACCACCCAGAGTTATGCATTTCTCCCATCGTTTGATGCAGCTCTGGAGACCGTTTTTGTAGAACACCCCAGGTTGGTCCTCCAATCACGACGTGACTTCAGAAATCAAGGCTGCATCATCTGGGAAACGCTTTCCTTTCAAAAAAAAACTTCATGGCTGGGAAGAGGTGAAAGTCAGAGGGTGCAACGTCAGAAGAGTAGGTAGGATGGGGAAGGATTTTATAACCACACGCCCGTGCTTCTGATCTGGCGACATGTGAGTTGTGGACCGGAGCGTTATCCTGCAGGAGGAGGGTACCTTTGCTGATCTTGCCCTGCCTCTTGATTTTGATAGCTTCCCTTAATTTCCTCAAAAGTGAAGCATAATAGGCTCCTGTAATTGTGGTACCCTTTGCCAGGAAATCTGTCATCACTACTCCATCCTGGTCTCAGAAGACTGTGAGCATGACCTTGCCAGTGGAGGGCTGCACCCTTGCCTTCTTAGGAGGTGGTGAGAACAAGTGCTTTCACTGCATTGCCTGGGCTTTAGTCTCTAGATCATAGTGATGGACCCAGGTTTCATCCTGTGTAATCAGTCTTTTGAAAAACTTTGACTCATCTTCTAGGCATATCTCCAAATTCATCCTCGAGCACTCGACGCGTTCTCACTTCTGGAATGGTGTGAGCAACCTGGGAATCCATCTGGCAGACACCTTATGCATATGCAAATGGTCATGAATGATAGTTTCCACAGACCCTGTACTAATCTTGACATCTTGGGCTATTTGGCGAATAGTAATGCGCCGATCTTCCAAAATGGCGGCCTCAACTTGACGGACAGATGCCTCATCAATGGAAGAGGGGGGGGGGCAGGTCTGGGAGCTGTTTCCGCAGACTTCTGGCCATGTTTGAATTCACGATGCCAGCGTTTTACAAGGTCATATGATGGGGCATTATCACCATAAGTTTCTTTCATTTCATCAAGTCTCCTGTGATGTGCGCCTTTTCAAATGCAAAAACCAGATCACTGCTCGACATTCAACAGGCTCCATTTCACACCTGACTCTGTTCAAACAGCTGTAAAACAGACACCACAATTAGTTCAGAGCTGTAATTTGCCACATAACCCGTAGAGATATAAATCATTGCACATGCAAAATTTCAGCTAGATCAGCCAACTGGAAGTGGGTCGGGGGCATTACTTATTGCACGTCTCTCGTATGTTTTCTAACATGTTCAATAATAATAAAAAGCGTTACTTTCCCTATCGAAAAATAGATTATCTCCCTTTGTGTAATAATTACTTTGTGTTTTAAAATAGCTTCATCTGATTAGATAAAACAATTTGGCGTTTGTCCAGAGTTCTTCTCTCTATGAAAAAACAAAGAAAAATTTGTATAATATATGTACCAATGACCGAAAGAAAATATCGTACACCAAAAATCAGGTGAAATGATAAAGTAGTTTTATTTTTATAAAGAAAATCATTTTTAAGTGAGTTTGTTTTTCCGATGTTCCACCTTAATTTGGATTTATTTTCTGGGTTCCTTTCGACAGTGTTCAAGCTGATGCTGTGAGATTGTCACTTGTAGTGTAGCTATAAAATTTTATTTTCTTGTTTAAAACTACTTACTCAATTTACATTATTTTTGGTGTACAATATTTTCTTTCCATCGCAGATACATATATCATATTTCATTGAGGGGAAAATTCTAGATAAACATCAACAATTTTCTTGAGAAAGTAACAGGCACTTAATCATGACAGAGTGAAGGCAAAAAGCCTTTGTTTTTCCTCTTCTGAATTTGGTCTTCATCCACCTAAGAAAATTACTGCTTATTTTAAATTAATCTTATATTGAATCGGATGCATCCAGGGGGCTGTCTTGTTCAGATATTAGAGCAACCCATTTTCTCAATAGTTGATCTATCAATTAAACCGCAAAGACACTCAAGTTTTTCAAAGATATTTTTTCTATCATAAATTAGTACATGTATTACATATAGTACAACATGAAGAGAAACTAGAATTTTAGGAAGATCTCTATTATTCACATATTTATAGGAACAACTGGACTCATGAAAAAGAATTTCAAAAACTACCTGGCAGATACACTTAGTGAACCAAGTGCAAGGGAGATACAAACAAAAAGAGACAATTTAAATCTCTAAAAGATCTCTCTGTTGGAATGTATGAGATAGTGGGTGAATGTCTGGCATCTAGTAGGATGACCCATCCCCGGCTAAAACAAAATGATAAACACTGTCTTTTGTGCCTTCTCTTTGCTTTATTTCAGAATTTAAAAAAAAAAATTTATTTTTACAAGGTAGTCACCAATTATCAAGGTACAAAAATCACTCTAGGATCAGAATTAATGAATGTAAGATGGTTTAGTAATCGTTAATATTATAATTTGGGTAGAATTTGGATTATTTAAAGGGATGGCTCTACATTGGTCTTGAAGGCTACCATATTGTAATCGACTGGGAAGATCGACTGGGAAGCAAGTCAATGGGACAGTTCTAGGAATGAAACTTTTTTCATGGAATCTGCGTTTAAAATTAGGTACAGATAGAAAGTAGGGAAAGTTTTTGATAGTGATTGTAGCTAGTCAGATGTTTTTTGTGAAAGTTTGAATGCATTTTTACCAATGTTCAACAAACAGCAACAAAATCATTTTTTGTCATGTATCACTTTAATTTTCTTTAAATTCTAACGGTTGTTGGATGTTCTAAGAAAGAAGGTCTTAGGAAACTATTTACTAAGATGAACCCATTTTTAAAAACAATTTTTGATCAAGTTTTACCCTTTGCCCCCATGCTATTTTCCTAATCTAAAACATATCAGATATTAATGTTTTTTTCTTTCTCTTTGAAAAACTCTATCCATGTTCCATGAAGCTAAAAACAATAATTTTCCTTTACAAGACAAGTAAACCAAAGAACTTGAAGCATAAAATCTTTTACTAAAATTATTAGATTTGGCATTAAATAACATAAAAAGGTTGATATGCAATAAAACAAAACAACCAAACCAAACTCTATAAATAAATATTTGAAGATATAAAGAACTTTAAGCCTAAAACCATTTTACCAAAATGATTGAATTTTGCATTAAATGACTTCCAAATGGTTGATATGCCTTAAAAAAAAATAACAACAACAACAACAACCAAACCTATACTGTCAATGAAAAAATAAAAATAATCTGTTTATCTCCTTGGATTACACATCAAAAATATGGAAATATTTGTAAACATTATTTTTTTTTAAATATATGTTGTAGACTTTAGAATTATTATTCACTTCACTACATTAAGTTAATATAAAATAATAACCCAGTTCCTGACCACATAGTATAGGACAGAACAAGTAACCATGTTTTGTATTTTCAGAATGATAATTTTTTTTTTTCTTTAGATATTTCCAGGATGTTTTTATGTAATTGTATGAAAAAAGGACCCCATTTTATTTTTACTTCGAAAGTATGACCTAATTTTTTTTCACTTTTTCAAAAACAAATTCTTCAATATTAAAATTTAGCTACAAATTATAACTAAAAGTTTATTTATCTTTTTGACAGCTTACAAAAATATCTTCGTCTATTTCACTTGATTAGCTGTATAACATTACATACAATAATACAGCCTTGAAAGTTACAATGCATAGTTAAGTGTATATCAAACTACTTCAGCATATACAAAACATTCTAGCAATGTTTTGTGTAAATAAACACATTTTTCAAGCCTATAAACTGACCTCGTCTAGATGAAGGTGTTAAAGCTTCATGTAAAATTGCTACTTTCATTGCAATAATATGCAATGTATACTTCACGACATTTTGATATGTTTTTGATCTAAACAGAAGAATTTTTTTTTTCTAAATTATTTGCTGATTTATTAAAGATTATTTGGTTTACTATGATTCAACAATGGGGAAAATATTTATGAACTGTGGAAATAAATAATGGACAATCAACAATTCCCTCGCTGTCCAACAATCTTGAGGCATGGCAATCAAGAAGACTAACTTGCTTGCCCAACGTTTTGCCTCCAACACTTTAGACTCAACAAACCACTCTCTTCCAGACTTTCCTTTGCGGATAGAAACTGCACTCGATGACCTGAAAATCACCCCTTCTCAAATCCATGATATCATAAAAACCTAACCTCAAAGGCATGTGGGCCTGATCTCATCTCATCTCAGCTATACTATTAAGAATTGGTCAAAATCATTGAGTCCTTAATTAATCAAACACTAATTCACAACCTCATAGATGCTAAACTTTTTTCTGACGAACAAACTTGCTGATATTCTAACTGTAATCTCTGAACATATATACCACACACTGGATAAGAGAGGGAAGGCTAGGGCAGTAGCTTTAGATATATTTAAGACCTTTAACAGGGTATGGCACAATGGTCTTCTCATGAAAATTAAATCATGGTATTACTGGACGAATACTAAACATAATCAAATTCTTAAATAAAAGAAAAATCCGCGTTGTCCTCGATGGTTGCATGTGAAAACAACGTCATATAAATGAAAGTGTGCCTCAGGTCGGTTCTTGGACCTTTATTATTCCTAATATTCATAAATGACCTCCCTGATATAATTTTCCAAGATGGGTATATTTGTTGATGACACCACACTCTATAACAGACGAGGGGAAAAAACGAATGAACACATATATAAGGAAATGGTTGAAATCTTGGAGCAAGACCTCCAGTCTGTAGTGGAATGGGGGGCATGAATTTTATAGGGAACATGAATTGAATCAAATACATTAAGGGCATTGCCAAGGCTGATGTAAAGAAGGTGGGCTCTACCTACCATGCTAGAAAGTTACTTGTGCCTGAAAGAATCCTGTACAAGGCCACCATTTGCACATGCATGGAGTATTGTTGCCACATTTGGGCTGATGCATCTGCTACTAGTCTCTCACTCCAAGACAGGATTTAGAAAAGAGTCACCAACCTAATAGGTACTACACTGTCAACCAAACTCTAACCTCTGTCCCATCACTGAAATGTTGCATCCTTGTGCCTATTATGCAAGTATTTTAATGGAAAATGCTTTGACGAACTCCAAGCCCTTGTATCCCCTCTACATAAATACCCCCGATTCATCGGACAAGCAGCAAAATCCCGCACCTACACTGTGGAGATATCTAGATGCTGGAACGCTGTCTATTTAAATAGTTTCTTCCCTCAAACTGATAGACTTTGGAATTTCCTTGTAGGTCCTTGATTCTCTGACCGTACTAACATGTAAAAGTTCAACTCCCAACATAATATCCCTGTAAATTTGGTCCCAAATAGTAATCTCTTACGTCAAAGTGGTGTTGCGCCTTGTTTTGGGTGAAATAACAGTAAAAATAAAATTAATTTCAGTGTTTTCTATTACTTGAATATTTACCTGATTTTGAAGTTTGCTATTGTTCAGGTATTTATCCGATTTCAAGTTTTGCTATAGATTAAGGAGTTTTGTTCTAGTATTTATGAAACAATTTTACTAATCTGTTGCTTAGATATTTTTTATTACAAAGTTTGTTGACAAAGAAACATTTTACATTTATACAAAAGACTAGCTGAAACCACCGTCAATAATTTTCCCCACTCCTTATCTGTGCCTGAATCAAAACGTAGATTCCATGAACAAAGCTTCTTTCTTAGAACTGCACGCCTGTGGAACTCTGTTCCGCTTGCCTGTTTCCCTCTTGACTTCAACCTGGATGTCTTCAAGTCCAACACAAACAAATTCCTGATGAACCGCCCCCCTTAAGTAATGACACTTTATCAATTCTCCAATACTATTACTACACTATCCCATTGATTACTGTACACACAATAACCCTTATCCCCGAGTGGCCATTGGGTCTTGATAAGTGGGGAACTCCATGTAAAAAAAAAAAAAAGAAATTTCTGCATAAAATGTTGAAATAGTTTTGATAATATTTAAAGAAAAAAAAAAGGATTAGATGTTCTTAAAATATATTCATTTAATCTGCATGTTATGTAATGAAAATGTTTTTTCTAACTGAAGCATAACTGACCAACAGACAGAACCGCTCATAGAGATGAATAGTTGCATCTAAAAATTGTATTTCAAATTTAAGTATGACAGACTAATGAAAATGCTATTTCAAATTTTAATGTAATAGACTCATATTGAAGGATTTAAGATGCACTCATATATGCATATGTTTAACGATGAAAATGCTGTTTCAAAGTTTGGTATGACTGATGCACCAAAGAATGAATAAGGCTATTATAGAGATGTGAATGCATCTAAAAATGATATTTCAAATTGGATTGTGACCGACTAATATTTGGGATTGCCACCTAAGGACCTCTACAGTAAAGGGGTGGGATTTTGCTGCTTGTTTGGTTAGTCAGGAGGTATGTCAAGGGGACACAAGTGCTTGGAGCTTGTCAGAGCACATACAATTAAAATACTTATAAAACAGGCACAGGGAGGCAACATTGTGGTGTTGGGACCAAGGTTAAAGCTTGACCGATAGTGTAAACCTATTAGATTTGCAACGCTTTTTATGTTTTTTTTTTTTTTTTTTTTTTGGTGTGTGTATTTTACTGTTTTTTAGCTTGTCTAAAAGTGAGAGACTAGTGGTAGATGCACCAGCCCAAATATGGCAACAATACTTGATGTATGTTCGAATTGTGGCTTTGTATAAATATAGGCTACTCTCTGGTGTAAGTATTTTTCTAGCATAAAAGAGAGGGATCCCATCTTCTTTGCAGCAGCTTTGACAATGTCCTCAATGTATTTGTTCCAATTCATGTTGCCTGTGAATGTTAGGCTGATGAGTTTGAAAGATGAGCTCTCAGGTAGTGTTATTTGTCATGGCAATTATTGGTTAGAAGTTTTTTTTTTGTAGTTAAAGGAAAGAAAGCTTAAAAAGATAACTGATGTTAAATTGTTTGTTGGCTAGATTAAACATATGGAAGACAGATTTTGAAATAAAAAAAATTAAAATTTGAACAAATCGCAATTTACATTTTGAAACGATCATAAAGAAAGCAAACAGTTCAACAAAAGTAAAACGTTCAAGAAAAAAAAAATTGAAGAAAATCTACACTGATGATGAAATCTTCAACGCATCATGTGTCTCATCTATAAGCCAGTGAAAAAGTGACCCCCCCCCCCAACTCTGGAAGTAATCATAGTTCATGTGAACAATGGTACTTTCTCTCCTCATGAGAAAGGGCAGAAAGAAAATGTGCCTATCGTAGTATTTTCTTTATTTGTTAAGTTTATTAATGTTATTACATTAAAAAAATTGTCAAACTTTTGTAATATTAAAAAAAGTTGTTGCAGTTTTCTTTAAATAACATTTTTTCAATTTCTATACAGCTATTATCACATTTTTAACATTTTGATAAAAAGTACAATTTCTATACAACTATTATCACATTTTTAACATTTTGATAAAAAGTACAATTTCTCTTAATTGCATTGGTTTTAGCATCCCAAATTTTCTTAAAAAATGATAAATCTTTCATTCCTTTATATCAGTGCCGTTCTACATGAACGTCAAATGGTAAACCTTCAGCAAAAATTTCCATCACTTAGGTAAGGCTTATGTCCAAAAGCTCTTGCACACTGGTTATACCACAATTGATGCATAAAACGATTCTTATTGCTTGTAAAACGTCACTAAAACAGCATTTGGAGCCGGGGGGGGGGGCATCAGTAAAACATACATGAAATCCTTATACATCAAATGAAAAGAAATTAATTTATTTATAAGTTTATCGATGTTATTTATATGTGTATTTTGTTTTTATAACTTTTGATCAGTGAGATTTAAAAAAAATGATGAATATCATAAAACTATTTTCTTTTTAAAGATCAATAAAGGGTAGTTTTAACTCAATTCTAAAGCAACCGGTGATGAGAATTTAATCAAAGTTAGCTTTAAAAATCAAGGAAATAATGTTTTTTTTTGTTTTTTGTTAAGTAATATATATTAGAATTTGATTAGTCAAATAGTTTGGCATAATCGGGTATCAAGTTTTCATTTAAAAATTTAAATCGGTGAAACAAGTTCTTAAATTTTTTTTTTTTTTTTCATGTAATTATCATAAAAAAAAAAGGAAGTTCTTGGGGAAAAATATAACAAAGGCACGGCATCAATAAAATCTTTACTGAAAAATAACCGTTTGCATTTATTCTCATCAATTTAATGTTTTTTGTTAACTGTAGTATCGGCAGTAGCAATAAACAAGACAACGATTTTTTTTTTTAATTAAAAAATTTGAAAAGTTTAAAATATGAATATAAAAAATATTGTAAAATGTTTAAAGCTATCGTGTTATTTGTCTGTCTACTTATTAAGAATAATAATTACATTTAAACAAACTATGATTACAAGCTATTTTATTTTGAAAAAATACTTCTACTTATTTAAGTGATCAAGTGTGAATTCTCTAAAAACGTTAGTGAGAAAAAAAAATTAATTTAGAATTGTGGGAGGTCAGTTTCACTTAAGTTTAACATAAAACGATCCCCCCATTTCTGAGCCATTCTAGCCTTTTAAGGCAGTTAGCCCCTACCTCCCTCCCCAAGAATTTTGATATTTTTTTCATGGTGGAAACTTATTTAAAAAAATATATGCAATCATTTACTCTACTACTGATACTAGGTCAGAATGGCCTTACCCTAAAATAAAGCCACTACTAACTCTAAATCCGAGTAACAAGTCCCTCTATCCCCTCAAATCTCAATTAACTCAATCTCCAACCCTATGTCCAAGTGACAACTTCCTTAACCCTAAGTCTAAATGGCAAAGCCCACCCCTAGAAAAACTCTTAAATCCACACATATCAAGTCTGGCAGACTCAATTCTGTCCACCAGCAAACCAGTTTGAGAACTCATTGCTGAACACTGTTAAGGAAAACTTTCTTGTTCAGCCTGTTTCAGCTGCAACAATGTGTCATCAGGGCCGGCAACCATCAACCCATGACTTTGTAATCTCAAAGTACTTGTCAACAGTGTCATAAATAAACTTCACATCGCTTATTGTGCTTTGATTGCATAATTTAAAAATTCAAAGTACAGACGGCAGCCTCTTGCTTGGAGGTTGACATAGCACCAAAATGAAAATCCAAGGCCCTAAAACACAATGCTCTTATCACAACTGCTTAAACGTGCATCACACCAACAATCATGGGTATCTAGCAGGATCAAACAAGAGTGGAAATGTTGGATTGATTGAATATGTGATCCCTTAAACTGTAGAAGCCTTTAAAATTTATAGAAGACAAATAGTAGTGAGTAGAGCATGTATTCAAAGAGGTACCTTCCATTTATGAAAGGCGTTTAACAGAACAAGTGCATATCAATCCAAAAGGGGTTTATGCTCGTAGTTTGGTCTCTTTTGATAAAAAAAAAAAAATGATGGATGATGAAAATAATTACTTTCATCATCCAACATTTTTATCATTTAACTGACAATCTTATTAATCCTTATCCTTGAGTGGCCTTTAGGCCATTAGTAAAAAAAAATTTCTATTTATTGATTTCATTCAATCTGCAATAAAAATATTTCAAATTGACAGATAGACCAAAAGAGTATGACAGACTGACAAGAGTGTCTTATGTGGACATATCTAAAAAAAAAAAAAAAAATTTCTATTTATTGATTTCAATCTGCAATAAAAATATTTCAAATTGACAGATAGACCAAAAGAGTATGACAGACTGACAAGAGTGTCTTATGTGGACATATCTAAAAAAAAAAAAAAAAAAAAAAAAAAAAAAATTTCCTGGTGCCATTAACTTTTTACAAGTTGTATAAAAATAAATTCTGCAAAGGTTTAATAATTGCAAGATAATTAAGTTTTGTTTTACTTATAAAATATCTTTGAAGAATTCATAAAATGTTATGAAGTTTTCACTGAAACAATGTGGACTAATTTTATTGTTGCATTCTTGCTTTTTTTTCTGTTGTTTTCTATTTCTAAGCCAATCAGAATGTTTTTCTATTTAATAAAAGGTTTTTTTTCTGTCCAGATCACGAGAATGGATCTATTTTTATTTAAGAAATGTTAATACATTCATTGTTTTCAAGACTTTCATTAATGACAACAAATAGTCTTTTTTTGTTTTCATTGTTTCATTCTTTTTATTCTTATGTAAGTCCTATTATACATATGTATTAGACTTTGTTCATCAGTAGGTCTGTCATATTTAAGTTTGAAATACCATTTTCATTGCCCCCCCCCGCCATGCTTAAGTTTGAAATAGCGTTTTCATTGGCTCTCCATGCTTAAGTTTGAAATGATATTTTCATTGATGTGCCACACTTAATAAGTTTTTAAATGCATTCGTGCTGCTGTATAATTTTTTCTCTGTTTCGTTCGTCAGTCTTTCATGCTTTATTTTAAAACAGCATTTACATTGTTAAACGCGCAGACAGTATGGAATCCTCCAAGAATCCTGTTTGCATTTCAGTCTATATTTCTGGTTTTATCTTTTCTTTGAACAAGTTAATTGAAGAAATTATCCGATTATGAGATGAGTAGATTGATAGTTGACTGATAAATATTATGAGAAATTTAAAAAAAAATCTCTACATATCACACACTCAAAACAGAAAACTACAACCCCCCCCCCTGTCAGCAACTTCAGACATAAAATGTGAGGACTAAATAACAAAATATGGGGGAACTGAAAGTAAGCATAAGGTCCATTTTCTGCTCCTGTTTGTTTCATTACCTTCAATTAGACCAGATTGCTGCACTCGGATACAAACATTTTCATGACAGTTTTTTTGAGTCTTACTACTTCCGTGCTGACTCATGACAAATTGGAAGCCATTGTTTTGTTTGTGATACTATTACTAGAAGATTGTCATATAGGACCAATTGATTCTGTACAGATTGATTTTTCAACAGATTTCCTCTTTCCTAAGTGTATTGCCTTCACCACGGTTGAGGAACTTAATCCACCCACAGTATGATGGATTTATCTCTTTTGCACATGAAGATGTGACACTAGAGTCGAAAAGTGGAATTAAAGAGCAACCACTCCCCCAAGAAGAAACACTCTGCCCGTCACAAAATGCCTGAGCAGCCCAGTCATCATTCCCAAATAGAGCTGTCTTGGGGGATTAGAAATAAACTTCTTCTGAAAGGAAGAAGGCAAATCCTGAGAGTGTAAACCTTCTAGAACTGCACATCACCAGTAACATACCATAATCAACTGGGTGGGGGTTGGGGGCATTTTAGAAATGGCCTTAACTTGATTGATTTTTAGTGCCAAACCCTTCAGAATATAACACTGTCCACCAAACACTCCCTAAGTATAAATCAATCCCCCCCCCCGTGCTTTGCTGAGTTTCTGTCCAGATTAAGTGTTTGAAAAAAAAAATCCAAACAGTTTAACCTTTTATAAATAGGAGAGTTTTCTTCAAAAAGATTCCCCAATCCTCCCCTTCCCTCATGCCATTTTGACATTTGAATCCTCCTCCCATCCTGCTTTAATCAGCATTCCAGGATTTTTGTCTTCCCAAGAGAAGTGAATGTGTTGATGGCCTATGACCTCCTGAAAGTTCAGGCTTCCTTAAATTATTTTCATTGTTTGCTCAGCTCTCTCTCTCTCTCTCTCTCTCTCTCATTACTGTTGATCAGAAAAATATCTTTTAAAAAGAAACATTTACATCTGAAATGGTTGATAGTTTTGTTAACAGTGGTTAATTAAGATAAACAATTAAATTAAGCAATTATTTTCATAGAAAATGAAAAATCAAATTTTGTATTTTACGAAAATAAAAATTTGCAGAAGGCATTATAATTGGATAAACAAAACTTCTTATGAAATCTATTTATAAAAGATATGTTTACATGTACAAAAATGGGTGGAAGTAAATGACAGGCTCTCACCTTTTTTTAGAGTGAGAGGTGTAAACTTTTCGGATTAATATCAATTATGCACCACATTTTCTTTTATATATATACTAGCGAGGGTGCCGGTGTTAGTGAGGTGTGTCTGGGGGGGGGGGATAAATCAACACAAAATGGAAAATAAAGAATATGCGAACTTAATAACCCTGTTTAAACATAATAAAAAAAAAAGAAAACAGCGAACGTGATGCAAAATAAAGAATAAGCGAACATGTTAAAATTTCTTTTAAAAAATTGGAAAAACAAACAAAAAAAACTAGCAAACGTGATGGGGGAAAAAAAAAATGGCATAAATAACCCTGTTTCAATGTTGAAACCGGTCTATGACCGCGTGAGCGAAATTAGGTCTTTTTTTTTAAATATTTGCTTTGATTAAAATTTAACTTATCACAGACTTAGCACTTGCATAAGCCGACTTCTAAAAAAATCTGCAACTACAAAACAATATATAAGGATGAAAAAAAAAAAAAAACAACTAAAATTGTTAAATAGAAAATGGGGATCATCAGCTGCCTACCATGTAGCTGTTTCGGAGATTTAAAAACTAGACAATTGTAAATATATATATATATATATATATATATATATATATATATATACTAGCATTTCAGCCCGGCGTTGCCTGGGTGTTTGGAGGTGTATGTTAAGCAAAAATAAAAAAGTGGTAGTAGGAAGGCAGGCTCGAACCCGTACTGCAAAAGAGGTAAAGAATGGGGGGAAAAAACCTGATGTCTTTACTGTTACGACCACCGCCAAACCAGGAGTTACATTGGTTTAAATTAAGGCTAGACAATCGAAAAGAGAGGATGACTTTCGAAAATATTGGCGAAAACAGCGCCCCCCTCCCTGCAGAAAAGTGCCCAGTTGAAGGTGAAGATATTAATGTTTTTAGCCAATCTTTGGATATTTGTCATCTGAAAGGTCGAACTTCAAAACGATACTGATCCATCGCCTCTGTCGAAAGTTTTAGGCGGACATGCAAACATACATACATTTATATATTGGTAACTAAAAATTTTCAACCCAAACCAATTAAAAAGCTTGCTCTATCTCTGAATACTCTTTATGTAAAATTTCAAATGTTTAGACCAGAAAGTTTCTGAGTAATTTGGGAGAGACTGCAGAGGTCAATTTCTTTTTTAACTATAACCCCTTAACATTTATTGTTTTGCGCTGAAATCAAGTTATTAAGTTAGATCCATGTCCAAGGAACCTATATCTAAAATTTCAATTGTTTATACCCAAAATTGGCGGAGGAGTTTGTTAGAGTTCTCAAAGGTCAAATTGTTGAACTTTGAACCCCATAACAGCCAAATTTGTGGTCGAAAATGGATTACAAAGATTTCCCCAAATCTCAGTACCCTGTATATCAAATTTTGAGTCTGTAGACTTTAAATTGGCAGAGTTATTGCGTTGGGAAATGTACACAGACACATGCACACATTCACTTTTCTACATGCATATATATATGTTAGTGATGAGACGATTCCTAAGTTTTTCCCGATTCCAATACAATTCCGATTCTTTTAAAATCACTAAATATTTAGCAATAGACTTGTTTTTTCTTTAGATTACTGAAAAAACATGTGATATATTTTTGTGAAGGTAAAAATAAACTTGTGTGGTTAATCTATACATTTTAATTTTGTTTGTTTTTTGTAGCATAAAACCAATACACATTTACCATTTTATCTTTAGTAGAAGTAATGGAAAATTAAGTTTTAAACAAAAACAACTCAAATTATAAACAATTACAAAAATCGTTTTTGGCATCGGAAAGTAGGCACAATTTTCTCCAATATCTATTCCGATACCTTAAAAAGTTCCAATTTTCTCGATTCCAATTAATCGTCTCAACACTAATGTATGTGCATATATACACATATATATATATATATATATATATATATATATACATATATATATGTGTGTGTTATAATGGAATAATTCCAGGAGGAAATCCGGGTATGAGAGCACAATGTGGTAAACAGAGCAATAGCATAAAAATAAAACACGGAAATTACATAATTGTCGATGCAATAATTTATTTCAACCTTATGGTATTTTCAAGCATCTAAACTAGACAATTACATTTTTGATACTGAAATAAATAAAGAAAAAGAATCGGGCCTCGACCGTCAAAAAACCAGAGGG
This sequence comes from Euprymna scolopes, assembly GCF_053919585.1. Taxonomy (NCBI): domain Eukaryota; kingdom Metazoa; phylum Mollusca; class Cephalopoda; order Sepiida; family Sepiolidae; genus Euprymna; species Euprymna scolopes. The sequence goes on from NC_136488.1 coordinate 37,161,317, forward strand.
GGTGGTAGTAGCAATCCACTTAATACATTTTATAGAGAGGGTGGGAGGGATTTTTTTAAAAAAAACAACAACAACAACAGAGTTTTAAAATATAATCTTAAAAAGATAAGATACAAGTTAGAAAAGCATTTCATCCAAGGCATGAAAATTGTTAAACAAAATGCTTTTACTATAGGATTTAAAAATAAAGGTACAAGATTCAATTTGAAATTTATTTATCTTCAAAGTGCACTTTTATAAATTTTACAAAGTAAGGTATAAAAATTTAATTTAAATTGAATCAAAAAATTACCTTGGATTTATTTTATGTAATGTACATTTTGTTGCAGTTTAAAAACATTATCTTTCATCTAGCAATTAATGATATAGATATAAAATTTTCAATCATTTTCTTAAAGTGCAACAGAATGTACATTACATAAAATAAATCCAAAGTAATTTTTTGATTCAATTTAAATTAAATTTTTATACCTTACTTTGTAAAATTTATAAAAGTGCACTTTGAAGATAAATAAATTTCAAATTGAATCTTGTTCCTTTATTTTTAAAGCCTATAGTAAAAACATTTTGTTTAACAATTTTCATGTCTTGGATGAAATGCTTTTCTAACTTATATAGTGTGTATGTTAAAATTTAGATTTATTTTTTGGTATATCATTTTTTATTTCAATAAATAACCGATTAGTATTAAAGAACACAGGAATTATGTCACTCATGTAAAGGTGATATACGAGAAATAGTCACAATTAACATAGAAATTTGACATGCTAGTGTCATTACTGGGTTAGTCTTCAGGAGAGATGGAGAAAAATTGTAAGTTATTTGTGAAAGTGGATAGTTAAATTTTTGAATCTGGAATTTTTATATTTTGCTTCTCAAGTCGGTGTGAAAATGAACGTGTTTAAAACTACGTTCGCATGTAGTACTTCTATCATCTTGAGCAGTGTACCCATCGAGATGGACGATCACTTCACTTTAAGATTAGGATCATGTCCTCTGACCGATGCCTCCGTTCAGTCTCAAGAGACAATGGATACCTCTTGTGAGGCAAGAGTTACACAATTGTCCAACCGCATCTTTCCTGAATTAGTACTGCTTGAGTTCAGTGGCAAGGAGAAGTTCAAGACTGATTGGAAACAATGCCGAGATAAGCGGAGAGCACATACAGCACCTGGAATTCCCAAATGGTCACCCATTTTAGTACTGACCAGACTCCATGTTGCTTAACTTTGGTGATCTAACAGGAACCAGTGTGTCAACGTGATTATGTCGTCCTCTGGCCAAACGTACTCAAAAAGTAGATGATTAAACCAACATCGGGCAGGATGCGTTCACGTGATTCTAAAGTGATTTGTTGTTCAAATGTGCAATGAGGTGAACTGACAAGCAAAAGTTGGGTAGTTCAATTGTAATTGCCAACAGTGGATCCTGTGAATAATGTGAACTGATCGTGTCACCAACACATCATTTATTTGATGAGCAGATTTCCCATCAGTGATGGACAACCTGTTGTAAAGATGATTTAGTCATGTCATGCATTCACCCACCCCTTCTAACATAGACAAAATGACAACATGCTCAACTGAACTCTTGATTCAGCACCATCAAGAAAATGTCGGCCTTTAGCATTTGACAGCCAGCCATTTTTTTTTTTTTTTTTTTTTTGATTACATTTTCACCCCAAACAAGGTGTAGGGGGCTACTATCAGGGGAAACATCTACTGGGGTACTATGTAGGGATTAGGGCAGCGAGATGTTGGTTCACGTTGCACTTGAACTTATGCATGTCAGTACAGTTGGAGAAGCAGTGACCTGGAATGGAATTCCAAAGTCTAGCAGTTCTGGGGAAGAAACTACTGGAGTAGAAAGATCTTTTACATCTAGGGATCTCTACAGTGTGGGGGTGGGATTTTGCAGCTTGTCGGGTCTGTCGAGGGTGTTCACGTCGTGGGGGCACAAGTGCTTGCAGTTCTTCAGAGCATTCACCATTATAATACTTGTAGAACAGGCAGAGGGATGCAACGTTTCGACGATGGGACAGGGGCTGAAGTTTAGATGCCAGTTTAGGGCCTATCAGATTTGTGACTCTCTTTTGAACCCTGTCAAGGAGCGAGAGACTAGTAGCCGATGCACCGGCCCAAATATGACAGCAATACTCCATACATGGGTGAATAGTGGCCTTATAGAGGTACAGGATACTTTCGGGTGTTAGAAGTTTTCTAGCACGGTAGAGAGAGCCCACCTTCCTTGCAGCGGCCCTGGCAATGCCCTCGATGTAATTGTTCCAACTCATATTTCCTGTGAACGTTAGGCCAAGGAGCTTGAGAGACGTACTCTCAGATAAAGAGTCGTTGGCCATTGCTATAGGTGGTAGAGAAGGTTTCTTGTAATTATTGAATGAAACCAGTTTTGTCTTGGTGGCATTGAACGTTACCATCCATTTTTGTCCCCATTCCACTACTGATTGGAGGTCATCCTCTATAGAGAGATTAAACATTATCAGATGAGATGTGTTCAATTGCCTACTATGGTGTTGTTTCATCTGAAATGTAGTGGAAACAGTTGATATAATCAGATCAATCTATCCTGAAAAGTTTTATTTATTGACGATCACTCATGCAAAGATAAAGTGATGATACAGAGAAGAAAAAGCCCTCCTTATAAACACTCGCATGTATGTTTAAAGAGATTTTATTTTGTTATTGGAAACATTACAACTAGATGCTGGTAAAATAATTAAACATATAAAAACAAGAATGGTTATTTCCAGATTCATTAGAGCCTATAATCAGATCAATCTATCCTGATTCTCGCTGTTTAACATTGTTTTTTTGTCCTTTAGTTCTCACATTCCATGAGAGATGTTTTGGTCAAAATCTATCTATATAATATTTATTTTTTATTAGTTTCTGATTTTTTTTTAGCTCCTTACATTAAGTGGTTTCATGCCTTGTCTGAAGCAATTTCCATAAAAAAATTTTTTGAATATATCTTGAGTGAAAAAGGTAAATAAATTGCCTGTCGATATCAAAACATTTTGAATCAATTTTGTTTAAATTGTAAACTATTATAAATAACATGTTTATTGTTTATAGAATGTCATTCCATATCAAATGAATATGTGTCAATCAATAGATTTTTGTAAGATAATTCATAACTGTTGGTGCATTATGCATGAATGTATACATTTAGTACTCTTAACCAATTGTTAAGGTAAATATATATTTGAAAAGTACACTGATTTATTGGTAGTTTATGGAATGTGGATTAAATCTGAAGAAATTCTATAACTATTTACAAAATTTTATTATTTGCATAGTTTCACTTTTAGAAACATTACCTTTATATTTGGAAGAGATTTTTTAGAAATTTTAAACCAGACAATCATTTTTTCTTTTTTTTTATAAATAAATAACATTTTAATAATTAATCTTTCAAAGCAAATACTTTTTCTTTGTTTCTTTTTCTCCACAAAAGAGAGAAAAAAAAATGAAGAGAAAAAGAGATAAAAATCTTGCTTTGAAAAAGATGTTTTACATCAAAAGCTCAGTTATTAAAATAAATTATTTAAACTAAAAAATACACTGTTTAGTTTTAAATTTCTAAAAAAAATATCTTATATTTACTAATGGGCCAGGAGACCGGGGTTCAATCCTCGGTCAAGTCATACCAAAGACTTAAAAATAAACATGGTACTTGATGCCCTCTTGCTAAACACTCGGTATTATAAGGGGAGGGTCAATAGAAAATAGAGCAATGTTGCGAATAGTGGTGTCCTCTTCTACATGTTTGTGTAGCAGCTAATCAAAGAGGATCCTTTGAGTTGCCTTCAACTATAGTCAACCACTTAGCTTTTATTTATAATACTTTTTAATAATTCGACACAATCAAACGTATCATAGAGATAAGCTTCATCAATCCATCGTAAGCTTTTTTTAATACCAATATTGTCATAATTGCTCAGGTCACTCTGGAGTTATAATGATATATATCGTAAAATAATGTTTGAAGTTATTGTATTAGTAATGTTTATTGAAAATAAATTTTGATAACTTGCTACATTGGCTTTTTCCTATTTATTATAAATATGAGGAAAACTAACAAAAATATAAAAAAAGAAAAATAGTTTATTTTATTATGTTAAGTTAGCTTTTACTTTTTATTTCAGGTGCTCTGGAATGAAAAATTCAACTTGCACAGATGTTAGAAAGCTATCTCTCCTGGTAGTGAACATGATACATCAAGGCTGTGTACAACTGAACAAAAAAAATCAAATTTGGACACTTTGATTTAAAAAAAAAAAAAAAAAAAAGTGTGAATGTGTTTTAATATTCATTGAATTTCTTTGAAATAATTCCAAAGAATAAATAAAAACAATCATTTTGTTATTTGAATGCATGTATTAATGTGATTATATAAAAATATATGACCAGTTTTTACTGGAGATCAATTTTTCACATGTATTGTTTTATGTTTATCATTTTCATTGCTTTTATGTTCAATTGTTTTGTTTTTTAATTATTTTATTTAATACTGCACATTGGTCAGTGTTGCTTTAGAATACTCAAAGCATTTAACTAGAGACTAAGAATCTCGAGTTAGGGGGACCCTGCATCAGTATCAATTAAGTTAACTAGTTTGAATTTTGACACGTCACATTTGCTACATGTCAGGATAACTAAATATGCAAGCAGAATTGTTCTCAGGGACGGATAACATAAACTTAGGGCAGAGGTCAAATGCTATAGACAAAATAGGAGTCTAATGATATGGGGATATGACATCACATTTTCGAGTGGAGAGAAAACTAAGGTTTTCAGTTAGTCTCTCATAGAAAGTCAGGCGAACGAGCCACAGCCCATAATGTAGGGAACTTGTAATCTAGGTGAATGTCACATCGATGTTTGTTCATGCATGTCACTTATTTCACTAAGTTAGAAAATTAAGTTTAAGAAGTAAATAACTAGCTAAGATAACATTCTCCCTCTTCTAAATCCAAATAAAACCTTGAAGAAAACTCAGCAGACTTCTCTTTGTGTCTTTCCTGTATGAAAAGTTTTATTTATTGACGACCACTCATGCAAAGATAAAGTGATGATACAGAGAAGAAAAAGCCCTCCTTATAAACACTTGCATGTATCTTTAAAGAGATTTTATTTTGTTATTGGAAACATTACAACTAGATGCTGGTAAAATAATTAAACATATAAAAACAAGAATGGTTATTTTCAGATTCATTAGAGCCTGTAATTTTTGGGAGGGTGAAATCGCTCCAGACAAAGCATGAAGCCACTTGATGTCGGGGAAAATAAAAAAAAATACTACTTCAAAACCTTGCCAAGAATAGATGTTAGATGGAATAGATTCTGACTCAGAAAACGTCAATTCTTCTCTTTTTGTCAAAAACATTGTTCCTGGAATATGAGGACTAAAGTACAAAATAAGGGAAGCGAGAGCTATACAGCTGTCTAAAGTAAACTCACAAACTATATAAATATATCATTTATATAAACATAATGAAAGGAGGTAACATACTATTAGGCTAGAGGTAATGTAAAGCCTAAATCTGTCCCCATGCTCAATTTTTTTAATTTTTTAATTTTTTTTTTTTTTAGCAAATACTCCATCTTTGGTCTTAACAGAAGCCGGTTATGTTGAATTTTATGTGCACTTGACCTTGTAATAAGTTAATAAAAATAAACTACATCTATATAAAAAAGAACTTATTTCTTAACATTTTAATGAAAACTTAATGTCAAAACAAATGCATACCCAAGTCCAGGGATCATATATCAGAAAAACTGTTGGAAATAAGTCCTTCACCTTTCATTTGATGACCAATGCTTGTAAGATTTTTGTAAGAAGATTAGTTGTCTCAGCAACAAGTGCAGGATCTGTCACACAGATGTTAAGAGTATTAGAGTATCAGACCTGACCGAATGGTTAATTGTAGGCATAAACAGATTCATGCCATCCAAAAAATTCCAACAAAAACTTAACAACCAGCCATGGTTCTCCCCAGAATGTGCTGCTGCCATTGTGCACAGAAATCACTTTTTCCATTGCTACCAACGTAATAGATGCACTGAGACTAAAGCTGCTTTCAGGCCCACCAGCAACTGCTGTAAAAAGTATTAAAAATTGCAAGAGACCTATATGCTCAGTCCATTAAATCCAAAGTAGCTGAGCAGCGGCTTGGTGCTCACCAATTTTGGCAAATAACAAATAGAATCCTGAACAGAAGCGTGCGTTCTATCCCAACTATCATCAATGGACCTGAGGTCATCTCATCAGCATCAGACAAGGCCAAACTATTTGCCAAGAACGTTGCAGAAATCAATTCTACCCTATGCGACGAAGGCCATCAACTCCCCGTATTTCCTCCTATAACGCACAACACGCTATGCAACATACAAATATGTGTGCGTGAGGTCGTCAAGCTCATCAAGAACCTTGATTCCAATAAAGCAACTGGCCCTGACGGTATGCCAATTATAGTGTTAAAAAAGCTTCAACCATAACTTGCCCCCATACTTACAAAACTGTTTAAGCGTTGTCTTAAGGAGAAGTGCTTTCCAACACACTGGAAAACCTCATCAGTATGCCCTGTATTTAAGAATTCAGGTGATAAGTCATCTCTCTCTCTCAGTACAGACCAATAAGTCTCCTGTGTGTCATGAGTAAGTTGTTGGAATCCATATTAAATAAAGAAGTAGTCAAGCACCTCAGCAGAAATAACCTTAATGGCACGCAATATGGTTTCCGCTCTGCAAGATCTACAGCAAATGTGTTAACGGTTATATCTTATAGGATTAGTGAATCTCTTGACAAAGGCTTCATTTCTAGGGCAATTGCTCTTGACATAACAAAGGCCTTCGATAAGGTATGGCATAAAGGCCTACTTCACAAGATTTTCAGCTACAGTATAACTGGAAATGTTTTCTAAATCATTTCTCTCTGATAGGCTCGTAAGAGTAGTGGTTGATGAGCAGAAATCAGAGACCCGAAGTATTAATGCTGGAGTCCATCCTGGGCCCAACTCTCTTCCTGATCTATATCAATGATCTCCCAAAACACATACTTAAATCATTCGTTGACATCTATGCTGATGACACGACCATCTATGGCAACACATCAAAGGCCGTAAATGACAATGTTCTCTCAAATTCTCTCTCCTCTGATCTTGAGCGCATGGTACAATGGGGGAAGAGGTGGCTAGTTACCTTTTAATGCATCTAAAACCAAGCTCCTATCTTTACATCAAAAACGCTCTGATCCCCATCTGGCATCAATTGAAATGGATGGCTCTCGTCTAGGGAAGACCCCATGTTTTGATAAACTTCTGGGTTTGACCTTTACTCCTGATCTGAAATGGAACACATACATCAAGTCTGTTGCCAGGGACGCTGGGATAATGGTGGGATCCTTCTACCGCTCCAGAAGATATCTCACTACTGATGCAATTCTCTATCTATATAAAAGCCAAGTACGTCCAAGGATGGAGTACTGCTGCCACATCTGGGCAGGAGCTGGACTATAGACTATATAGACTTTGTGGCTTAGTGGGGGATGCCCTTTTCTCTTCCCTGCAGTGTCTCTCCCACAGAAGAGATGTTGCGAGCCTATCTTTGTTTTATCGTTATTTACATGGCAAGTGCTCTCTGAGCTCCAATCTCTCGTCCCTCCTCGCCAATCTTTTATGAAAAACACCCGTCTAGCTGAAACCACTGTCAAAAATTTTCCCCGCTCTCTATCTGTGTCTAAATCAAAACGTAGATTCCATGAACAAAGCTTCTTTCTTAGAAGTGCACGTCTGTGGAACTCTCTTCCGCTTGCCTGTTTCCCTCCTTACTTCAACTTGGATGTCTTGAAGTCCAACATAAACAAATTCCTGATTAACCGCCCCCTTAAGTAATGACACATTATCAAATCTCCAATTCTAACGAATAATACAACACTACCCCATTGATTACTGTACACACAATAACCCTTATCCCCGAGTGGCCATTGGGCCTTGATAAGTGGTGACCTCCATGTGAAAAATAAAAAAAGAAGCCAACTGACATCTAACTGTAAAGTTCTGTTAGAAGATGACTACAATACAATACGACGCAGTGGAGTGTGCAAATATCTCCACTTGACTATCTGTAAAAAGTTAAATATTGAGTGTAGCAGTAAGTCCTGGGAATATATGCCAGAAAGAACTGTTAAAATTAAGTCATACACCATCTGCTATGACTATGCAATTCCCACAATTATATACTTAGAAAATGGAGCTGTTAAACCTGACGTAGTGGTATGGGACAAGAGAGAGAAAAAAGCAAAGTCAGTGTCCATAATGATGTTAATTTAAACAGAGCTGGGGAGGAGAAGATAGCGAAATACTAAGGTCTTATGTTGGGCATTAAAAGAAGTTAGAATCTGAGGAAGATTTCCATGAGTCCTGTAAATTATGAAAAAGAATGTAAAAAAAAAAAAAAAAAAATACTTCACACGAAATTAACATCTGCCTTTTAAAAAAAATCAAATTTTGCCCAATTTCAACCATCGTTACCAATCATTACGGTATAGTCTGAGTGTTCTCTTGACAAATTCATTAACCCTTATCCTCGAGTGGCCTTTTAGCCTTGATTAGCAGTATAATTGCGGACTATTATCCTCATCTTCATAGCTGTTGTTTCATGACATTTCAGCCAACTATTCCTCAGAGTCCGTGGTGCAGGGGCAGAGGTGTTGAATCTATGATTCCAGGTGAGCATTGTCTTAAGATAGCGGTTTCAATCTCACCCAAAGCCAGTCAGAGGATTAGTTAGCCAAAACGTGGTGAGGCGACAACAACTATGGAAGGCAGTAATTAATGAGGATACAGTTAAGAGATTTGACATTTCTATCCTGTCGTAGTTAACCCACCTGATGAAGGCCTAATCCCAATACCCCTTATGTAAAATCTCGAGTCTGTAGACTGAAAATTGACAGAGTAGTTTAGTAGGGAAATGTACACGCACACACACAGACAATTTCATTTTTATAAATATATAGATTGCTAATGGAAGTTGAGGTCAATCAGTCTCCCTTTTTTTCTTTTTGACCTTTTGCTTGCTTTGTAGATCTGTCTTTCAAGTTAGTTTGATTTACAATTTACCTCCCTTTAAAATTAATCAGTAAATATTTTAAGAAAGGTTTAATAATTTATTTTTGTTATATTAAATATATAATAATTAATATAATATATTAAATCACTTTAATTAATTACTGTTAATGTCGACAAAACTATTGCATATTTATGAAAAAATTATTTTGGACCATAAGATCACACATTAATAATACCAAACATTAATTTATTATGAACTATATAAAAAAGAAATAGTTATGCAAATTAGGCTTGTTTTAATGAACCTTTTACCTTTATGATTTATACAGTGTTTCAAAATAATCGGTTGTATTCGTGATTTAAATCAGTAATCCATTTTGGTGATAAAAAAAAACTTGCATTTATTCATTTAGATATGTAAGAGAAGATAATATGCATCCATTTGAAAAAGTGATTTTTTGTTGTACAAGTGCGTTAGGAGTGGTTTCTTTCCTTTCCCTACTCAACACCACTTCGAGATGAGCATTTCTGTTCAGTGACAACCTATCCTCTTTCCAAAGCAAGATTAGAAAAGATGACAAAAATAAAGGAAATTGAATACAATTTATTCTTTTCTCCTCCTACGACATATTTCTAGTAACTAAGTGAGTCACAAGAACAAGTGTCGTGGGCAGATCAAATTGTTACTCAACAAATGAGTTTTTTTTTTTCTTTTTTGTGTGTCAGAAATCTCAGCACGGATATTTTTTCTGTGTTTAACTGCCTACCCTTCCTCCCCAGCAAGATTGACAGAATATGGATGTTTTCAACTGTACTCTGAAGGCCTCCTGAGTTTTATTTTGTGTCCCCCCTTAAAATGCTGTTAGATATTTTTTTTTTTTGTTTTTTTTTTTACAAGGTAGTCACCACTTATCAAGGCCCGGAAGCCACTTGGGGATAAGGGTTATTGCATGTACAGTACGTTAGTATTGGAGATTTGATAAAGTGTCTTACTTAAGGGAGTGGTTCATCAGGAATTTGTTTATGTTGGACTTGAAGATATCCAGGTTGTAGTCAGGTGGGGAAACAGGCAAACGGAAGAGAGTTCCACAGGCATGCACTTCTAAGAAAGAAGCTTTGTTCATGGAATCTACGTTTTGGTTTTGGCACAGATAAAGAATGAATTTAAAGTGGCCTTGCGCAGTTACGAAGAGACAAATTGGATGCTCATGGACAATAATGACTCCAGTAATATCATGAAGTTCGAAAATGCTTCTCGAACACAGACACCACCAAATTACGCACCTCACTACAATGTTTTCCCTAAAAGTAATTTCCCAAGAAAAAGAATAAGATGATCTGCTAGTTGTGGATGACCCAACCACAAAAGTTTCCAATGTCGATATAAAAGCTCTAAAATGGACTCCATAAAAAACGTTGAGAACTTTGAGGAAGAACATACATTTCTATTCACATGTAACTTTGACAATACCACAAACGTTAAAAATCTCCTTGTAGACTGTGGTGCTACAGCACCCATTATCACCAAGGAATCCGATTTTATTAATTTTGATTCAAACTTTAATCCACAAAGTCATTTTGTCGAACTTGCCGATGATAGTCAAATAAATGATATAGTTTTGAAAAGAGGCGATGCTAAAATGTCACTACAAAATAATAAAGGCAAAATTTGTAACTGTATTCTAAAAAATGCTCTTTTCATACCTTAAACATGCAGGCTGCCATGAAACAAGGCGGAATATAAACCAAAACAAGTCAAAATTGATATACCCGAATGGAACTGTATTTGACATTAAAGAAAATGGCTGACTATATTATTTAAAAAGTATCTCTCCTTCCAAAATGGCACCACTGCAAGGGCATGGCGAACCCTTTTTGAGATGGCAAGATGTCTACCTATCGAATCGAAATTAGTGCATAATTTATGGATGTACACTTTAATGGCAGCAGCATATATCAGAAATAGATCGTTCAATAGAAGATTAGGCAAAACACCATATGAAGCGTTTTGCAGTGTAAAACCCAAAATGAACCGAATGCATATATTTGGTTCAGATTGTTTTGCATTTATAGAAAATGCCAGTAAACTAAGTATTAAAAGCAAAAATAACCTTCTTAGTGACACACAATATGGATTCCGTTCTGCTAGATCTACAGCAGATGTGCTTACTCGTGTTATCTCACAGGATAAGCAAATCTCTCGACAGAGGCAACCTTTCTAGGGCAATTGCTCTTGACTTATCAAAGGCCTTTGATAGAGTATGGCATAAAGGTTTACTTCACAAGATCTCCAGTTGCAGTATAGCTGGAAATGTCTTCTCAATTATTAAATCATTTCTCTCTGATAGGTTCATAAGAGCAGTAGTTGATGGGCAGAAATCAGAAGCTCTCAGCATTAATGCTGGAGTCTCCCAGGGATCCATCCTGGGCCCAACTCTCTTCCTGATCTACATTAATGATCTTCCAAATCACATCATTTGTAGACATTTATGCTTATGACACTACTATCTATGGTAGCACATCTAAGACCGTAAATGACCAAGTTCTCTCTGATTCTCTCTCCTCTGATCTTGAGCAAGTGGTTTGCTGGAGAAAGAGGTGCTTGTTACTTTTAATGCATCTAAAATCAAGCTTTTATCTTTAGATCATCAACGCTCTGATCCCCATCTTTCATCAATTGAAATGAATGGCTCTCGTCTTGGGGAGGCTTCATGTTTTGACAAGCGTCTGGGCTTGACCTTTACTCCTGATCTAGAATGGAACACATATATTAAATCTGTTGCCAAGGCCGCTGGAAAAATGATGGGATCCTTCTATCGATCCAGTAGATATAACACTGCTGATGCAATTCTCTATCTATATAAGAGCCAGGTACGTCCAAGGATGGATTACTATTGCCACATTTGGGCAGGAGCTGCTAGAAAGGACTGTCTTGATAGAGTTCAAAATTGACTTTGTAGCCTCGTAGGAGATGTCCTTTTCTCTTCCTTGCAACCTCTTTCTCACAGAAGAGATGCTGTGAGTTTGTCTCTGCTTTATCGTTATTTTAATGGCAAGTGTCAGCTGAGCTCCAATCTATGGTCCCTCCCTTGCCAAAAGTTCACAAGATACACCCGTCTAGCAGAAAACACTATCACTAATTTCCCCCCACTCTTTATCTGTGCCTAAATCTAAACGTAGATTCCATGAGCAAAGCTTCTTTCTTAAAACTGCACGCCTATGGAATTGTCTTCCGTTTTCCTGCTTTCCAGCTGACTACAATATGGTTGTATTCAAGTCTAATGTAAACAAGTTTTTGATGAGCCGTTCCATATAAGTTAACAAATTTACCGAATTTCCATTACTAACGATTACTATATTGTCCAATTTCTACTGTACATTCTTTAACCCTTATCCTCGAATGGCCTCTTGGTCTTGATAAGTGGTGATGCCTATGTAAAAAAAAAAAAAGAAAAAAAAAAAAGGTATTTTCGTAGGTTACGATAAAAACAGTCCAGCATGTTTAATCTACTTTCCAGCCAGCGATGCCATATTAGTGGGTAATTGTTACGGCTTTACCTTATCAAAACAAAACAAAAAAAAATTTCTTGTCTTTTGCTCTCTTATTTTCCCTCTCTGTCCTGCTCCAACCAAGTCTACCAACCTGCTCCACAAACCCCAAAACCTCAGTAATCATGACAAATCTCCAAAAAAGAAACACGAATAAACCTAGAACCCCATCCTCCAACATAGACCCCTACTACCAGGTCTCCTTCAACATCAGGGGTCTACATTCCTACCTTCCAGAGGTTAAACCCAATTACAGGAGACGAAACCGGACATATTCTTTCTAAGTGAAACTGGCATAGGGCCAACCACTTCTCTAGACGAATTCATAATTAAAGGATACTCTAACTTAAAATCTAAATCTGACCCCCAAGATCGCTATAGGCATGGAATATGTGCCTACATTAAAGATGGCTTTCCATATGGTAGGGATATCTCCAGAGAAGCCTCTAATTTACCTTATATGTGCTTTCGGGTTGCACTAGCTTACACCACTGCATTTATATTTGCCCTCTATCGCCCCCACAACAGTGAGGTTACTATCTTTAAGAGCATATCTGAGAAAATTGACCACATCCTGTCTGCTCATCCTTCAGCTAACATTCACATTTGCAGTGACTTCAATGCCCATAATGTGGAATGGCTGACCCACTCAAATAAAACCGATGACAAGGGGAGGTTTTGTCATGATTTTGCCATTGCCTATGACCTCACTCAGATTGTTCATGGACCCATCCGTGTGCCCGATACACCCGATCAATATGCAAACCTTCTAGACCTTTTCCTCACAACTTCCCCTGAGCTGTGTTCATGTTCTGTTCTATCTTCCCTAGGATCCTCTGACCACTCTGTTGTAGCATTTAAGATAAAAATGAAATGTAATAAGTCTTCAGACGTATCTCTCCACCGTACTGTATATCGATACTCTATGGCTGACTGGGGTAGCTTCCGTACATTCATATCTGACCTACCTCTGCATTCCATGTTTAAATAGGATGTGTCCTCTATAGTATCAGACCTGACCGAATGGTTAATTGTAGGCATAGACCGATTCATATCATCTAAAAAATTCCACCAAAAACCTAACAGCCAGCCATGGTTCTCCCCTGAATGTGCTGCTGCCATCGCGCACAAAAATCACTTTTTCCATAGCTACCAACATAATAGATGTACTGAGACTAAAGCTGCTTTCAGGACTGCCAGCAACCACTGTAAAAGAGTAATAAAACATGCAAGAGACCTATATGCTCAGTCTATTAAATCCAAAGTAGCTGATCAGCGGCTTGATTCCCACCAGTTCTGGCAACTAGCAAACAGGATCTTGAACAGAAGCATGCGTTCTATCCCAACTATCATCAATGGACCTGAGGTCATTTCATCAGCATCAGACAAGGCCAGACTATTTGCCAAAAACTTTGCAGCTAATTCTACCCTATGCAACAATGGCCATCAACTCCCTGTATTTCCTCCTATAACAGACAACACGCTATGCAACATACAAATATCTGTGCATGAAATCGCCAAGCTAATCAAGAACCTTGATTCCAGTAAAGCAACTGGCCCTGACGGCATTCCAGTTATAGTGCTGAAAAAGCTCCAACCAGAACTTGCCCCCATACTTACAAAACTGTTTAAGCGTTGTCTTAAGGAGAAGTGCTTTCCAACACCCTGGAAAACCTCATCAGTATGCCCTGTATTTAAGAATTAAGGTGATAAGTCATCTCTCTCTCTCAGTACAGACCAATAAGTCTCCTGTGTGTTATGAGTAAGTTGTTGGAATCCATATTAAATAGAGAAGTAGTCAACCACCTCAACAGAAACTACCTTCTTAGTGACATGCAATATGGTTTCTGCTCTGCAAGATCTACTCCAGATGTGCTAACGGTTACATCACATAGGATTAGTGAATCTCTTGACAAAGGTTTCCTTTCCAGGGCAATTGCTCTTGACATAACAAAGGCCTTCGATAAGGTATGGCATAAGGGCCTACTTCACAAGATTTCCAGCTACGGTATTACTGGAAATGTTTTCTCAATCATTAAATCATTTCTCTCTGGTAGGCTCATAAGAGTAGTGGTTGATGGGCAGAAATCAGAGGCCCACAGTATTAATGCTGGAGTCCCCCAGGGGTCCATCCTGGGCCCAACTCTCTTCCTGATCTATATCAATGATCTCCCAAAACACATACTTAAATCATTCGTTGACATCTATGCTGATGACACGACCATCTATGTCAACACATAAAAGGCCGTAAATGACAAAGTTCTCTCTAATTCTTTCTCCTCTGATCTTGAGCGCATGGTACAATGGGGGAAGAGGTGGCTAGTTACCTTTTAATGCATCTAAAACCAAGCTCCTATCTTTACATCTTCATTGCTCTGATCCCCATCTGGCATTAATTGAAATGGATGGTTCTCGTCTTGGGGAGGCTCCATGTTTTGGCAAGCATCTAGATTTGACCTTTACTCCTGATCTGAAACGGAACACGTACATCAAATCTGTTGCCAGGGACGCTGGGAAAGTGGTGGGATCCTTCTACCGCTCCAGAAGATATCTCACTACTGATGCAGTTCTCTATCTGTATAAAAGCCAAGTACGTCCAAGGATGGAGTACTGCTGCCACATCTAGGCAGGAGCTGCTAAAAACAGCCTATCCTGCCTTGACAGAGTACAAAATAGACTTTGTGGTTTGGTGGGGGATGCCCTTTTCTCTTCCCTGCAGCGTCTCTCCCACAGAAGAGATGTTGCAAGCCTGTCTTTGTTTTATCGTTATTTCCATGGCAAGTGCTCGTCTGAGCTTCAATCTCTTCCCCCCCTCGCCAATCTTTCACGAGAAACACCCGTCTGGCTGAAACTACTGTCAATAATTTTCTCCACTCTTTATCTGTGCCTAAATCCAAACGTAGATTCCATGAACAAAGCTTCTTTCTTAGAAGTGCACGACTGTGGAACTCTCTGCCGCTTGTCTGTTTCCCATCTGACTACAACTTGGATGTCTTCAAATCCAACATAAACAAATTCCTGACAAACTGCCCCCTTAAGTAAGACACTCTATCAAATCTCCAATACTAATGATTACTACAATACTATCTCATTGATTACTGTACATGCAATAACCCTTATCCCTGTGTCCTCTGGGCCTTGATAAGTGGTGACCCCCATGTAAAAAAAAAAAAAGCCCAAAATGCCATAAAAAGGGTTAGATATGTAAAATCAATGATACATCAAATTTAAAAAATGGCGATCCAGTGAATGAAAAACGTGAGGAAATATTACCTACCATCTTAATTGATCATAATGAAAATATTTATAACGACGACAATTGCAGAACTACTGACGTAAATATTAACCAGACATATCAATACCCGACAAGGGAGTTAAAAAGGCCAGACTTCTTAAAAATTGAAAAGATACAAGAATATGCAGTGGATTACTGTTACTCGTTGAAAAGTGCACTGGAAAATTATAATGGGGCGATTAATTCAGAAAATCACCAAGAATGGAGAAAAAGCTATGATATCCGAATTGAAAGCTTTATCTGAAAATGACACATACGAAATAGTGGCAAAACCAAAAGATAAGAATATAATTTCTTCACGCTCGTTTTTTCCAAAAAAAATCACAGCTTCTGGCAGTGAAACTTTTAAAGCAAGATTTGTTGCAAAAGGTTTTTCACAAATTTTTGGAGTGGAATATTTTGCAACATTTTCACCAACAACAAATTTAACGACAATTAAAATTTTATTACAATTTGCCGCTCAATACAATTTAAAAATACATCAAATGGGTGTAAAAAGTGTTTATTTAAATTCTGCTCCAGTTCGGAATGCAAGATTGTAAATCGTGTACAACTCCCATTGAGATGGATATAAATAAAAATATAGAGACCAAAACAAAATTAATAGACAATCGATTATACAGAGAAATGATTGGAAGCTTCATCTATTTGATGACCACAACTAAGCCTGATATATGTTACACTGTAACAAAGCTATCTCAAAACTTATCAAGACCGACAATTACAGACCTTAATCATGCAAAACAAATCCTTCATTATCTAAAAGGAACCAAGGAACAATCTTTAATATTTAAAAAGTCTACACATCCTCTAAATTTAGAAGGATTTTCAGATTCAGATTGGGGTAACTCTGAGGATAGAAAAAATATGACGGGGTATTGTTTTTGACTGTCAAAGACTGGACCTATGATCTCTTGGAAAATTAAAAAACTACAAATTGTTGCCCTTTCTACTTGTGAAGCAGAATTTGTGGCTTTCACCCATTCTGTGCAAGAGGCAATTTTTCTGAACACCCTTCTAAAATCTATTCTAAAACCAGATCTAAGTAAAAGACCTATAGTAAGTCATATAGACAATCAGAGCAGTATATTATTAGCAAATAATTCTATGATTCATCAAAGGTCGACGCATATTGATATCAGATATCATTTTATAAGGGATGAAATAAGTAAAAAATCTATTACTCTTAATTATGTGACATCTGAGAATAATATAGCCGACATTTTCAGTAAACCTATAAAAAGGATAAAATTAAAACATTTTATAGCCGAACTTTTTGTAATCTAATTATGAATGAATCTCTTTTCAGAAACCCAAAAAGAGAAGCATGAACAGTCGAAATCACACACACACACACACACACACACACACACACACACACACACACACACACACACAAAATAGATTGTAAATTGTCCCGGGCACGACGTTAAACTGCAACTTCTATCTTACTAACCAAATTAACCAACTAACATCTAACAGAATGTTTCCAGTTTTTGTTTAAAAAAAAAAATTTGTGTGTGTGTGTGTGTGTGTATATATATATATATATATATATATATATATATATATATATATATATGATTAGTTTTTTGGAAAAAGAAATCCAGCAGGGTGCTCAATTAAAAGGAAAATCCGAAATATAAGAGTGTATTTATTATTCGACGAATATTGGCTGAAGAGAGCTTGATAAGGATATCTTAAACGATCCTAATTATCGGGCTTGAAACCGACGGTACCAATGACTTGTCTCATCTAACAACTTTCTGTACACAAAATATAAATATATATATATGTATTTGAATAGGATTATATTTGTATGTGTATACATATATTTGAAAAGTGTTTATTTTTATATGTATCAAAAAAACAAAAACATGTTCATTCCTAACAAGGCATATTGCAGAATTGTATTTAAGAGGACGGTTCAACAAGAATTTGTTTGTATTGAACTTAAAAATGACAATGTTGTAATCAGTTGGGAAGCAGTGCTGCAGTATTGTTCTACAGATATATATGGTTTTCTGACAGAGCACTTAATCAATGAGAAACACAAGCTGTTTTTCTTCTTTTTTTTATGAATGTTCATTCTCATGTTGGATCTGAATTTCCAACTGACATAATCTTGTACAATATAACTACAGTTTTAATTTCATTAAAATCATAAGAAAAAACAATTTGATTATTCAAACTAGTTGATCTAAAAAAGATTGGAATGGAAAATTTTTAAGACAAAGTGAATAGAAGTTGTTTGTAATATTTTTTTATTCAATTTCAATATCTCATTTTAATTGCTTCTGAATTTTTTAGATGAGGATTGATTGTTTGGATTATTCAGACTATTCTTATCTTGAGTATTATTCTCACAATGTTTCGGCCAATGTAATCTCTAACCTTCTTTAGGTATATCTTGTCGAACTCGGGAATTTTTCTGTTGAACTCTGGAATCTGTACAGAATTTTGAACAGAACCCTTTATTTAATCAATGGAGGTTTCGTACTTTCTTTTCATCAGTCATGACTGAGTAGAAGTCTTAAGCGAATTGCAATTGTATTCTTAGTATAATAATCTGAAGATTGAACCTTTAACCTTCAGAACAGTGTCACTTTGAACTGAATTTTACTTAGTACCTTATCCATTATGCCATGAGTCCTTGTGAGTGAGGATAATATTCAAGATGTCCGAATGATCCAAATAATATGAATTACCAATCCTCATCTCAAAAATGCAGAAACAAAAGATTTGGTTTCTATATAAAATTTTATGAACCCCATTGGATTCCTTTTAAAAAATTGCATTTGATTCACCACTTAAAACACTATTTGTTTCAGCCATATTAATTTCTACAGGCAATAAATTTCCTTTTTTTTATATATAGAAGATTAGTTACTGATAAACACCACATCTCTATTATAATGTGATTTGTTTTTTGAACATTCTAATTTTTTTTTTAATAGAAGCCACTTAATGTAAGGAACTAAAAAATACTAATTCATGATCAAAAGCTAACGAATGATAAATGTTAAATCTATCCAACTTAAAAGCAGCAGTTCTTTCCTTTTGTCAGAAACGTTGCTCACAGAATATGAGGACCAAAGAAAAAAATAAGGGGAACGAGAGTTATGGGGCTGTCGAAAGTAAACCCAAGTCCACTTTTTATTCTTCATCTTTAATTGTTTTTTTTTTTTAGGGGGGGGGGATTTGTGTAACATTTTTTTATTGAAAACTAATTATCGATTATGCAAATCAGAGCTTTAAGTACATAAAAAAAATCAATTTAAAATAATTTTTAAAAAAGCAACTTATCTTTTGTCATTTACGTTCTTGATATATTTCAAACTGTTATCCATATTGTAGTTGTAATAAACACACAAAGGTTTTGCCTATCATTATAATTCAGCTTTCTTCTGGTGCCTTTTATTGTAGTCGACAATCGTCACGCATAGACACATTATGAATATTGGTTAGAATTAGTGATGAGATGGCTCCAATATTTTTACTGATTCCGATACAATGACTGATTTTCTTCTGTATCTCCTGATTTTGATGATGGATTGTGATTCTTTCCAAATTTTAAATATTTATTTATTTATTTTGTAAATGTTTGGGTTACCATAAAACCATATAATACAAGAATATAATTTCGACAACCATAAAAATACATTTGTGGTGGAGTGACCGATAGATTTTAGTTTTTCTGGTAGTTTAAAATCAATAAATATTTTTCATTTCATCATTGGTATCAGCAATTGTAGATTATGTTAAAACAATTAAAAGAATCGTTTTTGGTATCGAAATATAAGCACAAAATTTTCAGATTTCAATGCCTCAAAATGTTCTGATTTTTCCGATTTCAGATTAATCGTTCCAACACTAGTTAGAATTCAATTTTAAAATATGTTTTATTTAGAGATAATAAATTCCTATTGAAAGAATGTCGGAAAAATGAATGGCTATGAGATATCTAAAAGGTATGCGCAATGGATTGTGACCAGCAGTTAAATAATGAATTCAGTTTGAAATTCCGAGATGTTTATTGGTTAAAAAAGTGATTGTGTAAGCCATGACACAACTGTGAATGAGGTTAGAATTGTTCTTTGTTGAACTGCTGATGATCATAACTGTTAAGATTTTTCAATGAAAGAATTTATACCCAATGGAACACAACGTCTGATGTTCAAAGTAAACTAGGCCAGGTTCTTTTTATCTGTATAACTTAAAAAAACAAATGATATAATTTTTATGGCGTAAGCTGATATACCTATTTCTGTAATTATGGTCTTACCCTAAGACTAAAAAGATAGTTACATTGAATATGTTACTAGGTGTCGATTCGTGACTCTTAGAATCATGACGTGTACTTCCGTAACATACATTTTACTAATACATTTTTTTTTGTTAACTATACCACTGTTTGTTTTGATTATTATTGATTGATGAGGCGATACCTGCAACAATCTATATATCTATAAACGTGAGAATGTGTGTGAGGACAACTCTCAACCTATATACTCAACGAATTTTTGATCTACAGACTTGAAATTTGGTATATATGGTATTCAGACATGTGGAAAACTTTTTAATCAGTTTGCATCCAAAATTGAAAATCCTGTATTTGGGGGGAGGGGTAATCGGATTTTTATCAATTTATTAATTGTTTCACGACTGTGCATGCACAAATCGTTCACATGACAGATTCCTTATATTCAGAATAAGTAGGTTTGAAAACACTTTTTAAAATCGTGGCAAACTGGCCTAATGGTTATCATACTTGACTCACAGTCTTTAGGTTATGGTTTCAGCTTGAGTATTTTTTTTTTTTTTTTACTTACAAGAAGTGAATTGTTTAGGAAAAAAACATATTACTCGAAATTAATTGAGAATTGTTTCTATAATAATAAATACTTAATCTGCATGAATTAAAATATATTTAAACATATCTTACGACTGGGCAGCTCCGGGCGGCCTGCTAGTAATCTATATAAATTAAATAGTAGATGTATGCGTGTATGTCTGTCTGTTTTTGTGTGTGTAAATATTTAACCGATAAATTCTTAAACTACCGGTAACATAACACTGAAATTAATAGGAAACAGTAATCATCAGTAATCATACACCAAAGATTGTTTTTAGTTTTTTTTTACATAGGCACCACCACTTATCAAGGCTCAGAGGCCACTCGAGGATAAAGGTTAACGAGTGTACAGTAATCAATTGGACAATATAGTAATCGTTAGTAATGAAAAGTCGGTAAATTTGTTAACTTAAGTGGAACAGCTCATCAAGAACTTGTTTACGTTGGACTTGAAGACAACCATATTGTAGTCAGCTGGAAATCAGGCAAACGGAAGACAGTTCCACAGGCGTGCAGTTCTAAGAAAGAAACTTTGTTCATGGAATCTATGAAGATGGTTTATAACGAGTAAAATCTTTGTTTGGATGAATAATAACGCGTACAGACATATGTCGGCAAGTTGAAATGCAAAATATTCATTTCAAATTGCTGATATTTTTTAATTTCTTTCTATGCATGCCCAAATTCAATTAATTTCTTCAAGTCGTTTGATATTAAACCTTTCTAGCTGTCTCTCAATAGCTACATTGGTAAAGTACGTGGCTGGAGAGCTAAATGTTATTGTTTCGATTTTAACTGAAGGCACCCACGTCATCTTTTTTTTTGTGTAACTTTTGAAATCACTACTATATATCAAGGTTTAATAGAAAATTGGCTCTGTAGTAACAAAAATAAAATCTGCATGCATTAAAAAATATTTAAGCACATTTTATTACCCGGCAAGCACCCCCCTCTCCCCTATTTCCTAATAATAAATAACAACTTGTAAAACTCCACTCTAAACCACACATTTTTCACAGCTAATTTTATGTCCGAGTTGCTTATCTCATCAGATGAAAATCTCTTTTGAATAGAAATAGAAACGAATAAAGTTATTAAAAAATATGTTAAAATTGTTTCAACACATTTACATAATAAATTGGGTCATTTTATTTACAAAACAATTGCAAAAAATAATAAAAGCTTAATTGACTAACAATTTTAAAAATGATTTTCTCTCATTTTTACTTTTAATCTTTGCAGTATTCTCTTTATGGTTGGCCTTGAAATTAGTCTTCTTAATTGTAACAAACACTATCTCATTGAATATTACAGACAATAAGCATAAATGGTAGGTTGTTACATATAAAAGAATTACGTCAGTAACAAATGAGTTAGCTAGTGTGAATTTTAACAAAGGTCACATTTAGTGCATATCAGGATAACCTTTATCTACAAACAGAAGCGTTCCCAAAAGACAGGTGATGAAAGTCGAGACAGGGGCAACTGGGACCAGCAGTAGACAAAACAGGAGTTGAACAATATGAGGATATGATGGGTGATGTCACATTTTTCGAGTAGAGAGAAAACTAAGGTTTCAGATCGGTTCTTTTCAGGAAGACATGCAAACGAGACACGCTAACAATGTGGAATAATCTAAGCTGAATGTTACCTCGAGTATCTATCTGTCATTAGTTTCTTAATTTAGAAAGTTTAGTAAACAATTAGATAAGATAATATTAGTCTCTCTCCATAAGTAAATTCTCTTCAAATAAAACCTTGAAAAACTAAGCAAATGTCTCTATTAGGCCTTTCTTGTATGAAAAATTGTATTTACCTTAGTTAAACAGACAACTAGAAAAAGCAGCTACTTATGAAATGCAGTAAAGAGAAACAGATGATGAAGAGAATAAAAAATTCTCACGCATATATAAATAATTTTATTCAGTTTATTAATGAAAACGTTACATGATGTATCCTACGTCTAAGTAAAAAAAAAAAAAAAAAACTTTGACATTTAAAAAAAAAAACTACTTCTCACTTTTATTTGCATCAAAATGAAAGTTTTCTTTCTTTAACTAATGAGCCACCACTTACCAATATCGAAAACCACTCAAAGATAAAAATCGATGAGATGGATAGATTGGTAGCTAAATGATGATGTATGCTTTGAAAGGATTGAAAATCTTCACATACCAAGGAAACATCAATCTTGAATATTGATGCAAAGTTCACTTCCTGCTCTCCAGTTTACTGTTTCATGATGAGATAAATATCCAGGTGAGAAGTATTGACTTAAATGTGTGTGGGTCACCAGTGCCCGAAAGTGAAATTTTATCACTCCAAATATTCATATTATTTGGATTTATTGGATTACTGTTTTCATCTTGAATGTGATTTTCACAACGTTTTGGACGATGTAATCTCTGATCTTCTTCAGGGCTATTTTGTCAAACTCGGGAATTTGGCTGACGGAACAAGAGCATGCTACCCCTATGAAGTAAATAAAGAGTTCCAGTCAGAATTCCGTCTAAATCCTCAAGTTAGACAAACATTCCAGAGTTCGACAAGATACACCTGAAGAAGGTCAGAGAGTACATCAACTGAAACATTGTGAAAATGACACTCAAGATGAGAACAGTAGTCTGATGAATCTAAATAGTACGAATAACCAATCCTCATCTCAAAAATTCAGAAACGTTACCCCAAATATTGTTTTACTATTAACTAGACCGTTGAGTCAAATTGCACAATATTGTATAGCTTTAGTGCTTCGTACATATTTCTGCACGTAAATGTATATTTTATAAGTAAATTTATTTATTGCCAGTTTATGAAACCTATGCTTTAAAAAAGTAAACTAGAAAGTGAATCTTTGGTTTACTTTCAGCAGCCTCATAACTCTCGCTTCCCTTATTTTGTTCTTTAGTCCTCACATTCCAGGAGCGATATTTCTAACAAAGGGGGAAGAGTTGCTGTTTTCTATCCACTTATTGTTGGCTATTTTTTTTTTTATCTTGGAGTAATATTTTTGTTTTGTTTTTCTTTTAATCTCCTTACATTAAATGGTTTCATGCTTTGTCTGCAGCGATTTCCATAAAAAAAGAAAAGAATGACAATTTAATCAAGTTTTATTGACAACTCCAAGGAAGCTCTTACAGAGTAGCTAATTAAGAATGAATTGGTATAGATTGATAAGTGATATTTTAAAATATTAGCCAACCGTCTGAACTCCAATCTCTGGTCCCCCCTCGCCAATCTTTCACAAAAAACACCCGTCTAGCCGAATCCACTGTGAAAAATTTCCCCCACTCTTTATCTGTGCCTAAATCAATATGTGGATTCCATGAACAAAGCTTCTTTCTTAGAACTGCACGCCTGTGGAACTCTGTTCCGTCTGCCTGCTTCCCACCGGACTACAACTTGGATGTCTTCAAGTCCATTGTTAACAAATTCCTAATGAACCGCCCCCTTAAGTAAACACTTCATCAAATCTCCATACTAACGTAATGTACTTGCAATAACCCTTATCCCTGAGTGGCTTCTGGGCCTTGATAAGTGGTGATCACTGTGTAAAAAAAAAAAAAAAGTAATCAAAAATTATCTCTCTCTTATTCTTTCCTTCTCTCTCTCTCTCTCTCTCTCTCTCTCTCTCTCTCTCCTTCTTCCCCTCTTCTTTCTCTATCTATCAATCTCTTTCTCTCGTTCTCCCTCTTTCTTTCTCTCTTAAATTATGACCAAACGAAAAAGCTAATAGCGCTCTCTCTCTCCTTCCACCTTTAGCTGACTTCTCTCTTTCTTTCTCTCTATATCTTGAATTGTGGCTGAGCAGAAAAGCTAATCTATACTCCTATAAATTTGTGTGTGTTTTTTTTGTATTGATATTCATATTAAAAACCCTTTTTTCTATTTATTTATGAATTTGCCCGGGTGTTTGGAGGTGTGTGTTGAGCAAAGAAAAAAGTGGTAATAGGCAGGCAGGCAGGCTTGAACTTGTACCGCAAAGGAGGAAAAGAATGTGAAAAAAAATGTGACTTCTTCATCGTTGCGCCCATTGTCAAACCAGAAGTGGCGATGATTTAAATTAAGGCTAGTCATAGAAATCGAAAAGAGGGGATACTTTCGAAAATAAGGGCAAAAAAAGCGACCTCTCTCTGTTGAAAAGTGTCCAGTTGAGGGTGAAGGAATTAATGTTTTTAACCAATTTTTTTATATTTGTCGTCCGAATGGTCGAGCTTCAAAACGATATCGATACTGTGAGGATCCATCGCTTCTGTCAAAAGGTTTAGGCAGGCATACAAACAAACATACATACATGCATACATACATACATTTAAATAGATAGGTGAGATTTATCTAATAGTAGGAAATAAAACTTTGTTATATATAGGTAGTAGAATTGCATTAATCTGCAAAAGGTCTAGCTAATTTGCATATTCTTTTAAAACATTCATTTTAATTAATTCCCTGTCATTTATAATTATAATTTCTAAGATTTCACAGCAATTGTAGGACAGTTTTAGGTTATTTTTATTGAATATTTTGTGCAAGGGATTGGTTATGGAAGTGTTTTTCAATGAGATTTAGGAAGTTCTTGCCAAGTTTAGTTTGTAACATCTGATTATAGGGCGGTGTTTACCAGCTTATATTTCTTTTTCTTCTAATTTACATGTTATCATGTTAGATAGTGGTAGGGCAGTGCCAAAAGATGTGCCATTCGCCAATTGTTATGATCTTTGTAATATTTGCAAAAATAGAATGTTATCATGGCGAAATAAATATTTGCAGATAAAAATATTTATGTGAAGATGCTAAAATAGAAAAGAATATTAAAACACAAACAATAATTTAAAAATAGGTTGACCTCTGGAGTCTGATATGGACTTGGGGTAGAGCTTGAAAAACATGTATCATTTTTTGAGTAAAGAGACGAGCGTGAGAGAAACCAGATTGAGTCAGTCAAGAAGGGACAACACTAGAGAACTTTCTGTTATAAATGTTACATGTTTATTGTTAAAAGTATCTGTTAATATATCGTAAGTGTTATGCACGCATCCATTCAACGAACAATAGAAAAACTAGATTAGACGAACACACACATATATACACACACATCATATACATGACTGTGACATGTATATACAAATGTATATACACTCTGTATATATACACATTCATTAGAAGAACATGTTATACCACTAGATGATGCATGAGTTTAGACACACGTATATAATATATACAACCCCTCCACATATACTCTCCCAGTACACACCAATTATAATTAGTGGTGTTCTTTTACTGATATTTAATTTCAGTATTATAGTGAGTGTAATATATATATATATATATATATATATGCAGTGCTTGGGACTGGATGTTTCACACAGAAAGAGGAATATGCCAACACCGAAGTATAAAGCACTGAGGCCCCGATTAGTCATAGTCAAGACTGACGAACTGCATGATGATATATATATATATATATAATAAAAATCACAAAACATATATGTATCTATGGATATTAAAAATATTTATTTAGTAAATTGCTTGCCTCTACAGGTCTGCTTTTCAGGTCCAATGTAAACAAGTTCTTATCTAACCGTTCTATCAAATTATAAAATTCTTTAATTATAAATCATAGAATTCTATATATATATATATATATATATATATATATATATATATATATATATATATATATATATATGGCGATTAAGCTACACTGAATATTCGGCGTTTCATCTACTCTTGGACTCCTCAGGCTTATGCGCAAATTCTGTGGTTGTTTATCGTTTTTATATGCTCCTCTTCTATTGAGATTTTAGTTAGCCAATCAGCTTTCTAGCATCCACCGCGCCCTTCCTATCAGCCAATGGGCATGCATTTTATCAGACAAAGGATCTGTTTTAAAACTAGGTTAGCGTTTTTTTTTTTTTTTTGTTAGTTTATATATAAATATATATATATATGTGTACATACATATATATACATATATATATATATACACATACATATATGTGTGATCGGTTATGTATATTCATGTTTATTTAATTTATACATTTGTTTATTTTCTATTGTTTTTTTTTTAGTTTTAAAACTATTTTGTATCGCTATCCTAGAGTAAATTTTATCTTGTGAACACAGTTATTTGCTATTTCTCTTCTACAGTTTAATAGATGTTGGGTTCTTTAAAAATGCATGCCCAGTGACTGATAGGAAGGGCGCAGTGGATACTAGAAAGCTGATTGGCTAACTAAAATCTCAATAGAAAAGGAGCATATAAAAACGATAAACAACCACAGAATTCGCACATAAGCCTGAGGAGTCCTAGAGTGGATGAAACGCGGAATATTCAGTTTAGCTTGATCACCATATATATTTTATAAATTACTAACTAGCTCTACCTATGTATTGAGCACTTTTGAAGTAAATACTTAAAATTTATGCATAAATCTATACTTTCGTATATTAATTTTATGTGAGTAAATTAAGTAGTTATATATATATATATATATATATATATATATATATATATATATATATATAAAGCTGAATGTGTGTGTGTGTGTGGTCATGAATAGGCTCCTATATGGTTGACTATTTTAAAAAACTGATTACATATAATGATAGAAGATGTATCGAGACACAGGAATGTGTATGTTTGATCTGGCAGAACGGTAGTTCATTAAAATTGTAGGGTCTGCATTCACGCCTGGTCTACAAAGTATGGAAATAAAAAATTAAAAAAAAAAAAAACAAGTGTTTTTGATATAGATGTACATAATAATACTTTGATAAGTATGTTTTAACTTAAATAGGGATGGTATAATAAATTGTGGGGTCTGCGTTCGTGCCTGGCCTCCATAGAATGGAAATAGGCACAAACTTTAATAAAAACTTTTCATATCTATCTGCGTAAGTATACTTTGATGATTATGTTTCAGTTTGAAGAAATATGGTATAATAAAATTATGGGGTGCTCGTTCGTGTCTGACCTCCATAGAATGGAAGTATGTCACAAAGTTTAACAAGGTTTTTTAATATAGATCCACAGAATATTGTGATAAGTGTTTCAGTGTGAACAAGTATGGTATAATAAATTATGGGGTTTATCTATTTTATTTTTACTTTCATCATATTTTGCTTTGGTTTTGATACCCCCAAATTCGAAGCTATCTCTTTACAGCCCTTCCTTGTCATAACCTATCATACTTTCATAAATCAGTTCATTTTCTGTACTCTGTTTTTGAACTCAGTCAACAACGGGTACTTTTGCTAGTATATATATATATATATATATATATATATATATATATATATATATACATACATATATATATACATACATATATATATATATATATATATATATATATACTAGTGATACTAGTGGGGGTACCCGGCATTTCCCGGATATTTGGAGGTGTATGTAAGGAGGACGGGGGGGGTAAAGTAAAGAATAAGCAAAGTAATAACCCTGTTAAAATATTTAAAAAAAAAAACGATGTTAAACTTCTTTAAAAAAATCGGAAAAACTAAAACAAAAAGCAAAAATAAGGGGAAAAAATGATGATGTTCGGAAAAACAAAAACAAAAAAACACAGCGAAAAAAATGGCATAAATAACCCTTCGGTTCGGTTAAGTCCATGGTGCGTTTCACCCAGTATAAAGCATAGAACAAAAAGGAACGTTAAGATTCCATTCCAGTTTTTTTAAGAAACTACAAAATGAAATAAAGCAAAAAAAAAAAATGGCATAAATAACCCTTCGATTCGGTTATATATATATATATATATATATATATATATATATATATATATATATATATATATATATATATATATATATATATATATATAGAAACATTGTAAAGAGAACGGAACGAAGTATATATATACAATGTACTACTACTTGACATGAACTGAAATTAAGCGAAAATAACAAAAAATTTGCATGACCTCATCACCCACTCCGATTATCTCCCCAATCACCTTCCCATAATTCGTCACGTTTCGTTATTTTTCTTAATAAGAATGCTTACCCTCCCTCCTCCACCACTCGTTTTCCAGACTGTTGGTTCCATTTTCCATTTCAAATGAGGTTGTTGGTAAAAATCCAATTCGTATGAATCAATGCTACGATTTCTTATTACTTCTTCCATGTACTCACAACAGGAAATGACCACATGAATTTACAAACATTACTAGTGAAATTTGTGCAGTGAATTGAACGATTTAGACCGAGCATTCCGAGTCATGCATTGGTATCAATTTTGCTACTATCTTACTAGACGTTGTTAAGTATGTATAAAGCCCATCTACTTTCTTCTTCACATCACATAATATGCAAAAAAAAAAAAAGAAAAAGAAACAAAGACTTACATCCAGACTCACATATACTTATTTCACGTTCAAATTGTTTTCTATTGGTGCGAAAACCATTGAGGAAATTACTCAACTCTGTTATTTCAATGAACATTTTTTTGCAGTCGAGCCAAGCTGAGCCGAATAAAAATAGTTTGTTTTGCAATGATCATTTGATGAATTAATTAGGTGGATTCATAAATAAAACAATCAAGTTTTTGGAGCTTCAAGAGAAGGCAAAACAATTACAAACATTTGGAATATCAGAAAACGTTTTTATCTTTATTTTTTTTTATTTCCCCCCCCCCCAAACAAGGCACAGTGTAACTTTGATGTAGACATAATTTATAGGAGTACTATGTAGGGAGTTGAGCAGCAAGATTTCTGTTTAGATTACACTTGAACATCTGCATGTCAGTACAGTCAGGAAAATAAGAACCAAGAAGGGAATTCAAAAGTGTAGCAGTCCTAGGTAAGAAACTATTAGAGCAGAAGGCTTTCTTACATCTAGGGATTTCTACTCTGTAGGGGTGGGATTTTGCTGCTTATTGAGTTCGTTGGGGGTATTTACGTTGAGGTGGTACAAGGGTTTGTAGTTCGGCAGAGTATCTACCATACAAAACAGGCAGAAGGATGCAATGTTTCATTGATGGGACAGTGGCTGAAGTCTAGCTGATAGTGTGAGACCTATTAGATTGGCGACTATCTTTTGAACCCTGTCTAAGAGGAGAGACTAGTAGCAATTGCACCAGCCCAAATGTGGCAATAATACTCCATACATGGGCAAATGGTGGCCTTGTAGAGGTACAGGATACTCTTAAGCGTAAGTAACTTTCTAGCATGAAAGTGAGAGCCCATGTTCTGCTCAGTTACCAATATTGCAAAGAACTTTCTGTTCTTTTTTTGTGTATCAAAAATGAAACAAAAATCTTTATTCTTTCCAAGAACTTCACATCCGTGGAACATAATACCACTGGACTGCTTCCTTACTGATTACAACATAGTCGAGCCGTCCACTTAAGTAATCTAATTCTCCCCTTTCAACTCGTTTCTTCCGTTTCTTTGGTGTGATTTCAAGTGAGGGCCACATCATGCTACCTCACATCTTTGAAGTCAGCTTGAAAGTCAATACCAAAATGTACCTGGATGTGCTGAAGAGTGTGTTTATCTCCTGATGCAATCAGGTGGCCGCTGGCAGACTCTGGGTGTGCCAGCAGGACTCAGCAACTGCCATTAGTCTAAAGAGACCCAGACTTGGCTTCAGAAGGAGGGCTACGACTTTGGACCCTTCTCTCCCAACCCGAACCCGCTGGTGCTGGACTACTTTGTTTGATTATATGATGAGAACATCAACATGACTTCCCACAGCACCAAAGCCAGCCTGATCGCTGTTCTTGAATTGTAAGCTATGTTTAGTTTCAGAAGAGTTTCCGATGGGTAGTTATTTTATACAAGTTCTGGAGATGAAGAATTTTCAGTGGGCAGCTGTTCCAGACATTATAATTTTGCAGCCAAAAGAGCAAAAGATCCTTCTCATGTTGATACAAAAAATTATGTGCTGAGATGCTAAAAGGTTTAATTTTTATGGAGTAATTCTTGTTTCTGATTGGTTGATAGCAGAACGTGAATTAATTTGATTCGTCAGTTCTTAGCAGCATCGTTTATAAATAGAATCTCCCAACTGTGAGGGAGCATACCTCATTAATCATCAAAAATATTGCAACAGCTGCTATCCACCGAGTATTCGCAGAGCTCCTGCTGGCACTTGTGGAAAAGGCATGCTCTAAATTCCAGACCCGTATCAAGATGGTGATTGAGGCTTGAATAGATGTCAGCTCTACTACATAATTATGTTAGCTGAATTGATTTTTTTAATAAAAGTTTTAAAATAAATCTGTAGCGTTGTTTTCTAAATTGTTCCACCTTGTAATTACAAAAAACCTTCTCAACCACTAATAACCATGGCTAATGATACATTACCTGGAAGTACTTCATCCAAACTCCTCAGCTTAATGTTCACACGGAACATAAGTTGGAACAGATGCATTGAGGGCATTGCCAAGACCACTGCAAAGAAGGTGGGCTCTCTCTACCGTGCTAGAAAGTAATTTATAACTGAGAATATCCTCTGCCTCTACAAGGCCACTATTCGTCCATGTATGGAGTATTATTGCCACATTTGGGCTGGTGTATCTGCTACTAGTCTCTCAGGGTTCAAAAAAGAGTCGCCAACCTAATAGGTCCTGCACTGTCAGCTAGGTTCTGCCTGTTTTACAAGTATTTTAATGGTAGGTGCTCCGACAAATTACAAGCTCTTGTACCCCCTCGACGTAAATACTCCCGACAAACCTGACAAGCAGCAAAATTCCCCCCCCCCCACACACTTTAGAGACCTCCAGATGTCAGTAAGTCTTCTATTCTAATAGTTTCTTCCCTAGGATGACCAGACTTTGGAAATCCCTTCCGGGTCCCTGCTTTCCTGACTGTACTGATATGGTGATGCTCAAGTTTAATGTAAACAGATATCTTGCTGCTTAACTCCCTGCATAGTATCCCTGCAAAGTATGTCTAAACTAGTAGCCCCCTACATCAAAGTAGCACTATGCCTTGTTTTGGGTGAAAATGCAATAAAAAAAAAAAAAACAGCATTTACACACAATTTATCAAATTTATGTACACACAAGTTCGCACATACTCTGATACGTGGACTTCTACTTCTCTTATTCACAAATACTTACACACAAGTTCCTACACACACGTGCACTGACTAAACACAGGGCAAGCATATATACGCATATTATAAAGAACTTATACATATAAATTCACATGATGACAGCCGAAACAAACATATATCCCAACTTCTTACAGACCAAACAACAACTTCTTTATTTGAAAAGTTCCTGGACTCTTGGAACTTTCATTCACTACTAAATTTTTATTGTAAAAATATTTTTTAAAAAATGGTTTCTAGTAAATAGACAAATTGGTTTCTAGTAAATTGTAAAAAATAAACAAATTTATTTCTCGTAAAGTGTTAAAAAACAAACAAAAAAAAAAAAAAAAACAGCGGAAGACCAGATAAGAACAGAAAATTGGATTTATAAGATCATAAAATCCAACCTTGATCGCCTTTCAGGGCCTGTTGAAAGGATAGAAGTGTTAAGTCTCTATGGTATCAGGTGAGCATTGTCTGAAGATAGCGGTTTCGATCCTAACCCAAAGCAGGCCAGAGAACTAGTTGGCCAAATCGTGGTAAGATAACAACAATTATGGAAGACAGTAATTACTGGGGATACAGTTGCAAGACTCAGCATTTCTATCACGTCACGGTTAACCACCTGAAGAAGGCCAGAGGATTAGTGAGCTGAAACGTGGTGGAACAACAACTATAAAGATGAAGATAACAGTCTACAGAAAAAGAAAATAAATGCATAAAATGGTTTTTAGTAAATTGTGAAAAATAAAACGACATTTAAATTTGAAGAGACAACAACGGAATTTGTTTTATTTTTCACAATTTACTAAAAACCATTTTTTTATTTTCTATGGAGTCACCGCTTATCAAGGCCCAAGGGTCATTCGAGTATAAGGGTTAATAAGTGTGAGACAATATTGGTAATAGTGGAACTTGGGGAGGGTTGGATTATTTAAGAGAACGGCTTAATAAGAACTTAATTACATTAGATTTGAAAACGACTATGCTATAATCAGCTGGAAAGCAGCCCTGCAGTGTTGTGTTCAACAGATGGACAGTTCTAGAAAAGAAACTTTGCTCATGGTATTTTCGTTTAGCTTTAGGAACTGATAGAGAGTAAGGGAAATTATTGATAATTGTTGTAGATAGACGAGTATTTGTTGAAAATTTTTTGCAGTGAGAGATACCATAGATTGAAGCTAAGTCAAGCGTGAAATCTTGACAATCTAAATCTCATCTTCGAACTCCCTATGACCACTTTTATATATAACATACTCTTAACTTCTAAAAAACTATAAGTCTTATAGTATTTAATAGTTAATCATTATATAACCTACCACTATGGATTGAGTTACCAAATGGAAAAGTGTCTGCTTACACGTAAGCTATGGGGTTGTCATTCATTGATTGGCAAGTTAGACTAGAAATTGTGCTCATAGTTCAACAGATATTCAAAAGGCGTTGTATTTGTTTAGACGGATAACACGTCGGATTCGTGTGAATGCGATTATTTATTTTTTCCCCGTTTTTAGCGAAACAATTGAGTTGCTTTCAGGATAAACAGGAATGAATACTTTTAAGATATGTCCATTCTGTCTAGGAGTTTCAGTATGATAATGCTATTACAGACTTGGGCGTGACAGACCAACAAAAAACACTATGAGGGATGTTCCAAATGTAATGCCTCCTATTTTTTTTCCTGTACGAATGGATCAGAGGAGATTGCTATGCTAACTAAACTTATGCATTCATAACCTGAAAGTTTCATCTTTCTGCTGTAGATATTGAAGGTGTGAGACTCTAAGAAAGCAATTCCTATCATGGACGTGTCTCAGAAGCAAAGATGCATCATTGAATTACTCTATTTGAACTGATCAACATTCACGGGCACTTGTTGAACGTTTATGAAGCCGATGCAGTTGATGTCAGCTTAGTTAGGAGATGAGTACATCGATTTCATAATTGTGACAGAGATGTGAGTGACAAAGCATGCTCCAAACTATTACGACGAAGGCATCGTTCATTGCTGGTAAAAGTGCATTGAGAAAGCAAGTGACTATGTAGAAAAATAAATTCTGCAGCACAAAAGGTCGCTCATTAAAATAGTACCACTCCCATCTTTGTAGCTCTTCAACATTTTAGATTTGTAGTTAAAAAGTAGGAAGCCCTACTTTTGGAATGACCCTTATATTTCAAATTTGTGAGACCAACGAAAATGCTATTTGAAACATAAGCGTGACAGACCAACGAACATACTGTTTCAAACTTACATATGACAAACTAAGGAAAATACTATTTCAAAATTAAACTTGGCAGACAAACGAAAAAGTTATTTCAAACTTAAATTTGACAGACCAATGAAAGTGCTATTTCAAAATCATAAACTTGACAGACCAGTGTAAAAGCTATTTCAAAATCAAGCTTGATTGAAAGACAAAAAAGTTTATTTCAAATTTACACTTAATTGACCATTGAAAATGCTATTTCAAACTTAAATTTGACAGACCGATATAAATGTTATTTCAAACGTAATTTGAAAGAGCAACGAAATTGCTATTTGAAATTTGAACTTGACAAATTAATGTAAACTAGCGGGACCTGTGGAAATTCCACAGCGAACTCTTTCATATGTAATACATTGATGTTGGCATTCAGCGTAAATGGAGACGTCTTGTAGCTCTTTTATTAAATATGCAAAAGTATTTAAGCTAACAGAAACACCCGGCGTAGCCCAGTCGTAAACTATGCTTACATATGATATTTTAATTAATGAAGTTTGTTTTTGTATATATATATATATATATATATATATATATATATATATATATATATATATATATATATATATATAATCCTTCGGTTATAATCGAAACCGAAACTAAAACTTATGGAGAATTCTTAGTATAATTATTTATTAGAAGAAATGAAAGATCATAACAATTTAACGACAATAACTCGGAACAAAAAGATGTAAGCGTGACGCACAAAAGAACACACACGCTATCGTATTAATATATAGATTATATTTCAAACTTAAACTGACAGACTAATAAAAATATTACTTTAAATATAACCTCGACAGACCATCGAAAATGCTATTTAAACTTGAAGCGCGACCGACAGACAATGCCTCTCATAGAGAAGCGAGTACATAGCTAAAACAACAAAACTCCACAACCCAATTTACTATTGTTGCCATTGACCGATTTTGTAGATGAAAGAGAAAATGGAAATAAGGAGCAATGTTTCGAGGATGGAGTGAAAGTTAAAGGGTGGGGGGTAGAGGGTGGGGATTTTAATACATGAGTCAACCGTGTGATCATACCAGATCAATAATCGATCTACCTCTCAGAATGATAATGCATTTTTTTTTTTTATTATAACAAGACTTACTCAATACAGACGGAATATTAAGGTTTCTATCTATCAAAAATGGATTGCGATTGGCCTAACGGATACCATCACATACTATGGAATTAGCAATGCTAAATTCAAATCCCACTTGGTCTATTGTGATAAATTTATGCACTAATATCTCTTGAGAAAAGTATGAACCCACAATACATTTTTTTTTAATTTTCTGATCAGTTTGTTCAAGTTGAGGAAGGGGCATCCTACCGAATTCCAAATATTTATCTGCTAACTCAGATATTTCAACTGAGAGATCATTTTAAGATTCTGACCATTAATTTAAGTGCAATTGTATCTTGGTTTACCGAGTATATTTTCCAAAATAGTGACTTGTGTTTAATTACATACACTTATCGTTTATATATATATATATAGCGCACAATATCTGGATGCATCCGCTTGAATCGAAACCAAAACCTATGAAAAAAATATGTGTGTGTATATATATATATATATATATATATATATATATATATATATATATATATATATAACGATAAGTGTAGGTCGATGATGAATAATAGAGGAAATATAACTAATAAAGCAGATGAAGACCTGATCATTTCATTCTAGATTGTATTGGAGGGTGTTACCTAGTGTGATATTAAATACTTTTGCGAATTGTTAAGCCATAAAACTTATGTAGTTTAATATTGGTGCTGTATATCTGTTTCTGTAAATATCGAAGTGGCTTTATTTGGATTACCATGTGTGGACTGTCACCATTTTGAATTTCATTTTCTTGTCTGGTATTTTCGTATGGATATTTTATAACTACGAATGACATACCATATTTTGAATATTAATTATAAATATTGAATTCAATAAACAATCACCAGCTATGGCCTTCGGGCCAAGATCACAGTGTAGTATCTGTTTGATGCATCACTTCACCTTTTCTATCCTCGGTCAGTAGTGGAGAGATCCTTCATGACTGAGGCAATTTTTATTTTTGTTCCTATTCAGAGTGCCCCTTTTGGAGGAGCTGGGTTTTCCCCACATTAAAAATCGACCTTGTGTCTCACTCTGCCCTCGTGGGGAGGCAGGTAAATAGGAACAATCACCGCCTGGGTTGTATGTTGCTTCATTAGTTCTTATATTAGATCTAGGTTAATTTTATATAGCCTAAGGTATTTGTTGGTTTATGCATTTTGAACTGAAAACCATGCTAAATTTCAGAAGAATTTCCGATGGTTAGCTAATCTGCACAAGTCCTGGAGATGAAAAAGAGTTTTCACTGGGTAGCTGATCTGTATAAGTCTTGAACTTTGCAAGTTTGCAGACAAAGCGCAAAGATCTTTCTTGTGTGGACACGAAAAATTATGTGAAGAAATTCTAAAAGATTACATATATTTTTATGAAGCGATTCCGGTGTCTGATTAGTTGCTAGCAGAACGTGGATCCATTTGATTGATCAGTTTCTATCGCCAGTGTTAAAAAGTAAAAATCTTCCAATTTTCTTTAATCGCACCCTTTTCATTATATCGAAAATATTGCAACAATATAGCAGAAATGCAACTAGTTGTTTCTATCATGAATAGACAAACTAATTTTATTTTGTTTTATATTTATTTTGACGTCAGCATATTCCGGGCAGGCTATGTAAACAACTGGAAGGTGTCGAAACTTTTGGCCAATAAAAATCGTAGTAGCTGACAATTAGTAAGCCTAAACACACCCTAATCCCTAACAGAAATGCAATCTAACATTAAGCATTAACCTACATTAGATATAGTTGAAAAGAAGGAGGAAAAAATCTTGGAAAAATCATTAAAAAATGTATTTGTTTGCTAACAGTTGTTTGATAACAAAAAAAAAAGTATATATTCATGAAACTTACTATACGATGAGATTTTTTCCCCTCTTTTTTTGAACTTTTTACTTTTGATTTTCTTTAAGTTTTTAAAAATTTTCCATTGTATTTTCTTCGTAACGACAAAAAATATTCTTTCAGTGACAAATTTGACAAATATTTTTGAAAATAAAAAATCCACAAAACTTTTGGGTGCTTCTTAAGATATAGTCGACAGATCGATTTTTTTTTTAAATATATTGTTTTAAGCACAAACAATATTACATACATAATTGCCAAGCCGAAAATAGTAATATATCCAAAAATTACGAAAAATCATTGAATAGAAATTTCTTTCTAGTCAAAAGTAATTTTTACAGAAAATTGTGTAAAATCGCATTTTTCTTAGACGTTATAAAGTAGGCAGTAGGAGGCTAAACACAGGGGACATAACTCCGAAAAGAATATTTTAGATTAATTGTGCATGGCTACAACATTTGTTGTCTATACCGATAGACTTTCTTTTTTTTTTTTTTTTAAACTAAAAACACAATAGCAGTTGTTCTATTCGATGTGTTGTGTAGCCAGGTTGATATATAATCAACGTATAGATTGTTGTATCGAGGAGTTATCACACGGGGATATATTACAGTTCGTATTTACATAAAGGTATCATATTTTATAGGAAGAACAATATATAGATGCTTCGTACCTTTTCTTTATCTAGGAGTTCTTCTGTCTTCATTGCTGGCAACACCATAACCGATTGAGACACCTGCTTTTTTCCTTTTTTTTTTTTTTGTGAAGCCACAGAACAACACTTTATATTTTTAAAATATAAATTTGTTACATGAAAAGGCTTGTCCCCTTTTCATGTAAGTAAAAATAAAGAGAATTAGTTAAATGAAAATAAAATCAGATAAAACGGGAATCGAACCCTGTAGATAAGTTTTAAAGAACAATAGGTTTTTAATGGAATGTTCAGTAAATTGTTGATTCTGTTAAAATATTTAATAAATACAAATTTGGCTTGAAACTATTCACATTGTCAGAAAGAATGCATAATAAAATATGGGTTATAGAATTAGAGAAGTGGGTTAAATATCTTTGTAAAACAACAAGTAGAATGGGAAATTTCCTGGTCGTCAGAAACGGTTTCAAAAACGTGCAAATCGCGCATGTTGATGACACGTGAATTATAGTCACATTGAGCAGACATAGGTGATTTCTCAATATAGGAAAGAGTTCGAAGTTAGGTAGAGGAGTCGAGGAGTCAGGGGAGTTAGATCAGCCCGACCAGGGAAGTAGAGAGGTTCAGACCGAATCTTGGCACCGTCTGGAAGCGAGAGGGTTTTAAAAGAAGAAGATATAAAAAAACTTTGAATTCCTGGATGCAAAGCCATTGACTGGTCATATGGAAGAAATAAATGATCATCATGTTTTTCATAACATGCGTCTTCGTGTTGTAATTCAACAGAAAAGTTATTGTCCATTTATGTTATAAGAACCTTTGATAAAATCATCATCTAAAAAAATATGCGTTAGAAAGTATATGTGTCAAACTATAAATGTTATATAAACACTCCCGTTTCATACAGAACTGTCAAAAGCATAAATGCCAATCTCTCGATCTATCTATCTATATATCAAATCGCCTCTCAAAGTGTATTAATATGAACTTTGTGTTTATAAAAATGTACAACTGTCTCTCTCTTTACATGTACCTGTTAATGTCACCAATATGCTATCTCCCACAGCACACGACATGAACAACAACAAATATATAAGTCGTCATACAAACAAGAACACTGAATAAAAACTCACGTAACATATACGAATATTTAGTCATTTCTTCTAATAATAACAATCACCACATAACAAATTTATTTCAGCTGTCTCAGTGGTCTTCACCAGGAGTCTGCATTACGTGTCTACACGTTTGTTCTTTTCTAACCCCGCCTCTGGGACTTTGAAGCACGTCTGCTCACTTTCATGACTAAACTGAAACTCTGCAATCTAATCGTCTTGACTTCTTGACCTGTCTGTTCCGTTACGTCATCATCAAAAGCACACGTCTCCTGACGTCTGCCCTCTGTCATATACGCAACTGTTGAAGGTCATTTTTTTATTTAACTTAGCTAATTTATATAAATATATTCAGCTAAACAATAAATAACTCCCAATCTAAACTATTTTAACAATATTACTAGATAGATGGGTAAATAGATAGGTAGACAGATAAATAGATCGATAATAACTAATTTAACACACATGAACACACATTTCCTTTTCTTTCTATACTACCAGTCTCGCAACAAACGATGGTTACACCCACCTTGTTATTATCTAACAGATGAATTTTGGTAATTTTTGGATATATTACTATTTTCGACATGACAATTAAGTACGTAATATTGTTTTTGCTTAAAACGATATATTTAAAAAATCGATTTGTCGACTATAGCTTTTGTTTGACACCTTCCAGCGATTTACGTAATCTGCCCGAAAAATGTTGACGATAATGCGGTCCCTACACTGCATAAGTACTGCTATTTTATATTTATATTATAGTTATATCATCTTGTATCTGCGCGAGCCTTTTCTAGTCTCACACAAAAACATGTGTTCACATCTCAAGCTATATTACTTGTCATATACATACGCGCGCATGTCCACACATGTACATATATTCACGTTCGCGTATATACACTCACATTCACGTGTATACACACACACACACACACACACACTAACATACATACACATACTCATGTACACGCACATGTACGCACACATGGGCAACGTCACTTCCCCTTTCGAAGGAAATCCACACATGCGCAAAAGACCACTGGAAACAACTATAAAAGCAAGAGACAAGCTGTTTCCACCCCTTTTTCGGACCAGCTTCCGAAGTGAGTAGTCTACGGACCAGCCGCCGCCATTTCGGCAGGCGCGCCTCACGTCACTTGCTACCATGTGGGGAAAAAAGCTAACAAACAGTACATACACTTTATATGCTTTCTATCTCCATGAACTGGATTGACTTTCTCACTCTCTTTTTCCCCTTTTGCTTTGGTCCATCAACCAGACAACTCATCTACAACTCGTGCCTGAGAACAACTCTGCGTAGCTGACTGCTAACATGGTGCACAGCTTAACTGATGCAATCCTCTCTCTTTCTCTTTCTACGTGCCGGACGATCATTTCTCGTTCCACTACATTACTCACTTCTCTTCCCACGCGCGAACAAACGATAGAGACCTGAACGTGAGATGAACACATATTTCCTTTTCTTTCTATACTACCAGTCCCGCAACAAACGATGGTTGCACCCGCGCGGACATGAACACGTGTTATACCTAAAATATTCATTCTTTCAACAGTAAATAAACGACATGTTTATCTTATCCAGCAATTGAGTTTTTTGTTTCCTTCATTCCATTCGTTTCATTATTTTCTTTTGTAACGGGATTAGGATATATATGTTCTAGTCCTCTACATATTTTATATTTTATTTATTTTTGTTGTATTTTTAGTAGTGAACGATTTTCATCATTTTGAAAATGGAAATTATAACTGGACTATTTTTCTAATCAACTAGCAGCGGCTTTTCCTGCAACATCTAACTCTCAACAAAACGTACTTTTTTGACCGACATTAAAGTTGTTTTTCTAATAACCGATTTGTTTTATCTCATATATTTTTCCTTCCCTTTTTCTTTCTTCTTTTTTTGGCGGCATACAAAATAAACAGAACAATATCTTTTTGCAGAAATCTATGAAGCTGTGTTACATAAACAAAGATAGACTTAATTAATCCAATTACTTTTTGCTAACTTACTCACCTACGTCCGCGCTCTCCTTTTATTTATTTCTTTTCACATGGATCTGTAGTATTAGTTGTGTACTTGTTTATTACCTCCAACGAGTTTGTTTTCTAGTTTGTGTAATTGCTTTTTATTTGTTTGTTTATTTATTTTCGTGCAGCCTAGTGTCCATATTGTTTGACCAATAATCATCAAACTTAACCAAAATATCAGTCATAGTCTTTTTTTTTTTACATAGGAGTCACCACATATCAAGGCCCGAAGGCCACTTGAGGATAAGGATTATTGAGTGTCCAGTAGTCAATGGGATAATATCGTAGTAATCATTAGTAGTGGAAATTTGGTAAACTGGGTTACTTCAGGTGACGGTTCATCAAGAATTTGTTTACATTGGACTTGAAGACTACAAAATTGTAGTCAGCTGGAAAACAGGCAAACGGAAGAGAGTTCCACAGGCGATCAATTCTAAGAAAGAAGCTTTATTCATGGAATCTACATTTAGGTTTAGGCACATATAAAGAGTGGGGGAAATTATTGATAGTGGTTTCAGCTAGACGAGTGTCTTTCATGAAAGTTTGGCATGGGGAGATCATAGATTGGAGCTCAGACGAGCACTTGCTATGAAAATAAGGATAAAGCAGAGGCATGCTTACAACGTCTCTGCTGTAAGAAAACGGGTTGCAGGGAAGAGGAAAGGGCATCCTCCACTAGGCTACGAAATCTATTTTGAACTCTGTCAAGGCAGGATAAGATATTTTTAGCAGCTCCTGTCCAGATGTGGCAACAGTACTTCATCCTTGGACGTACTTGGCTTATATATACAGTGGGTAGCAAAAGTATTTGGTACATTGTTTTTTTTTTCGTATTACTCAAGAAATATCAAGTTAATTTAAGTGAAATTTACACTCAATCTTTGAACAGATATTATCTATTTGAAAAATAAAACGCAAATAAAAATATACTTAGTTGATAAATATTTATTAACAAAAAATCAAATTACCCATATGCAAAAGTATTTAACACTTTGTAAAATTTAATTCTTAAGCAGTCATTTCATCTTGCTACAAT
This sequence comes from Euprymna scolopes, assembly GCF_053919585.1. Lineage (NCBI taxonomy): Eukaryota > Metazoa > Mollusca > Cephalopoda > Sepiida > Sepiolidae > Euprymna > Euprymna scolopes. The sequence goes on from NC_136488.1 coordinate 37,203,241, forward strand.
ATTTCAACCAATCAGAAGGCATCCCAGGATTTTGTCTCCTTATAGGTCAGTTGATAACGGCTCTCAGACACTGTGCAGATTGCCTCTTTCATTACTGTTTTAACTATTTTAAAACAAAGGAATTGATTAATGATATGCGCCAGGAAAGCATAGCAAGGCATAGATGGAAAGGGGTACAGGAAAATAGCTTCAGAACTAAATTTGGTGGTGAGTACAGTTGGGGCTGTCATGAAAAAGTGGAAAACAACGGGTGGTAATACTAAAAATCTTCTAAGAAGTGGTCGGCCGCATAAATTAAATAATGTTAGTGCTCGTTACATTGCTCGTAACGTGAAGAAAGAACCATTTCTGACTTGTTCAGAAATTCAGAAGGATTTGTAGAAAGTAGGTATTGAAGTAAGCAAGGACACAATCAAGAGATCATTGAATCGTATAGGCCTGTATTCTAGATCACCGAGAAAGACTCCATTGTTGAGTTCTAAATATGTGAGAGATCATTTGAAATTTATTCATAAATATCAACGATAATCGGATGACTTCTGGAACAAAAGTTATTTCGTCAGATGAAACTAAAATTGAGATTTTTGGAAGAAACATGCACATCTGTGTATGGAGGAAAAAGGGCACCATATTTAAAAATGATCTAATACTATTCCCACTGTAAAATTTGGAGAAAGAAGTGTGATGATTTGGGGCTACTTTTCTGCAAATGGAGTTGGAGGAATTGTAAACAAAGAAGGGAGAATGAACGCAGCAAAATAAATTAAGATTTTGTCAATGTATCTGTTCAATAGTGTCGCAGATTTAAGATTGGGCCATGGTTTTTATCTTCCAGCAAGACAATGATCCATAGCACAAGGCTAAACTAACTATGAAATGGTTAAAGGATATTGTGATTAGTATTCTACAGTGGCCTAGGTAGAGACCCGACCTAAATCCTATCGAAAATTTGTGGAAACTTTGAAGCTAACGGTGCATGCAAGAGATCCCAAGAATATCAAGGAATTGAAGAAACTTTGGGAATAAGAATGGCTGAATCCACCAGTAAGTGCTTGTAAGAAACTAATAGGCAGAAATGGAAAGCGTTTGGAGGCTGTAAGGCAAAACAGATAATATACAACTATGGGTAGTTTGATTTTTCGTTAATAAATATTTGTTAACTAAACATATATTAATTTCCCTTTTATTTTTTTTTAGATAATATCTCTTCAGAGATAGAGTGTAAATTTTATTCAAATAAACTTGATATTTTTGAGAAATATGAAAAAAAAACAAATGTACCAAATACTTTTTATACCCACTATAGATAGAGAATTACATCAGCAGTGAGATATCTGGTGGAGCGGTAGAAGGTTCCCACCATTTTCCCAGCGACCTTGACAACAGATTTGATGTACAAGTTCCATTTCAGATCAGGTATAAAGGTTAAGCCCATAATCTTGTCAAAACATGGAGCCTTCCCAAGACAAGAGCCATTCATTTCAATTGATACAAAATGGGGAAAGAGCGTTGATGATGTAAAGATAGAAGTTTGGTTTTAGATGCATTAAAAGTAACCAGTCACCTCTTTCCCCATATACCACGTGCTCAAGATCAGAGGAGAGAGAATCAGAGAGAACTTGGTCATTTACGGCCCTTGATGTGTTGCCATAGATGGTAGTGTCGTCAGCATAAATGTCTAAGGATGTGATTTGGAAGATCATTGATGTAGATTAGGAAGAGAGTTGGGCCCAGGATGGAACCTTCAGGATCGCCAGCATTAATACTGTGATCTTCTGACTTCTGCCCATCAACCACTACTCTTATGAGCCTATCAGAGAAAAATGATTTAATAATTGAGAAGACATTTCCAGCTATACCGTAGCTGGAGATCTTTAGAACTGATTTAAACTTGAGGTCAGTGTCATGAGAAAGGTAAACTCTTGGAGATGAATTCGGTTCTGTTCATTGCAGAGATTTACTATTTGGTTCATATTGTAGCCGAAGAAGTCTCGTATTTATATGTTATATATATATAAACTATATTTACCAAATGAATGCACCGGCGATGATACATACGACTTTTAGGAGACGAACCATTAAAAGATGCATCTGCTTTACTTAAAAAATGCTAGGTTTATTTGTGGTGTCTTTAAAAAAAACACCCAATATTTTTGCTGATGAGGAGACTTTATTTCAAAAAACTATATCAAAAAAATTATTGTCCAAGACATACTGTCTATCACAATAAAGATATCGTTTCGGAAACGATCGTACAATTTATTGATTTTGTTTGTTCTTCCTTATGAAACAGATTTTTAATTTTTAATTTTAATTATAAATTATCAATCACCTTACTTAATATTAAAATAGCTCTAGGATATATATGCCTATTGAGCTTATTATATATCTACATTACAACGAGCACTGTTTTCTTTTCTTTTATTTTAATTGTATTAATGAATTTACTAATACATCAAAATATACTCTGCTCTAATTCCCTAAATCTGTTATATATATATATATATATATATATATATATATATATATATATATATATATATATATATATATATATATATATTTCCCAATTTGATGTATGTAGATCTGATGTTCTTTGGTAACAGATACCATCATACAAAATTTCAGCCTGATCAGATAATTTTTGAACTATCAATGTTTTATGGCATAACTTTGCGAATACTTCATTCAGTATAAAGAAATAAGGGCTAGATAAGATTCTGACCTATCCTTACGTTGTCAGAAAAAAAGTATGCAGTGAGTTATGTTCTTGTTATTAATATCTGGGGCGGATTGTTAGACCATGCATATTCCATATTATGGGGTATGTATTAGATTTATATAGGAATAAAGAGGGAAAAGGTTAAGTGGTATAAGTGAATTTTATGTTTCCATAACTGGACTATTTTGCTATTAGAAATTTTCTTCTGTGGGGCACAGTTTAAAGCCTTCAGTTTTTACATTAATACAGTTTATGGAAAAGTTATTAATAGCTTGTAGGATCCTAAGTTTTTTTTCTGCACAGTGCAAATTCCTTGAAGTGAAGTTATAAAATTTTGTTTCTTAATAACTCTCCATTTAATTTCGTGGAATGTATTGGCATCTTTAAGGTTCTGTATGGTGGTTGTTAGAGAGGTGATTCTCAGTTTCCCGGGTATTTGAAGGTATTATTGTGGACGTAGAGCTTCCTTTTGAAGATCCCTTGTGTCATTCAGATGTACATCTCTTCTTCTCTGGGGTTTACACCTGATATAACCTTCGTAAACATGGTTCTGATTGTGCAATCTCTTTCCAGGGACCAGACTTTTCTTTTTGCATAAGCAGTTGGGATCTAGGGAATTGATTGTAGCTAAGTATATAATAAGATATAGATTCTTACTGGTTACATGCAGGCACTTTACTTAGTAAGTAAATAAGGAGTGTGGAGGAAAATACGAGTCTTTTCTTCTGGACACAGCATCATTCTCGAAATGTTTGAGTAAATAACAAGCAGGAGGGAAACGTTTGTTTGATAAGATCTATCGTCTGCTTGTAGGCGGCCATTTTTGAAAGATAATGTTTCCTTTAGAAATGGAACTATTTAAAAAAAAAAAAAAAAAACTTTCTGTAATTTTGTAATAACGTATCTCACAATTGAACTTGTTTATCGTGCAGTGATCTTTTGATCGAACGTTTCTTGAAATATCGCGAGATTTTAAGAATATAGGACGACCTTTTATTTAGATATTAGTTGTACTGGGGTTTTTTTCTGTTTAGTTTGGTTAAACTATGCTATTTTTTTGTTGTTATTTTTCCCCAAATTATCATTTGGTATCGTTGACAGTTTCATGTTGGTTTCCATTAGAAGTCGAAACTGATTTTTTTAATTGAGTCAGTTAGTTTCATGTTGGTTTCCATTAACAAGCCGAAACTGATTTTTTAATTGAGTCAGTTAGTTTAAATATGAATCTGACCGGCTCTGAGAATTGGTGTGAATAAATAGTAATGTTTGTTTTTTTAATATTGTGGAGGCGTATGGTTTTCGCAATTTGGATTAGCTGAAAACAGATTTTTATATTTAAATTCTTATCCAATCACGAGTCGACATTTTTATACAATAGTTGATTGCTTTTCATCCACTTATTAATTAAGAGTTACATCTTCCTGAATCCCCTCCTGTATATATATATATATATATATATATATATATATATATATATATATATATATATATATATATATATATATTACTTGAAAAGAATGAAGTAAAAGAAATGTAAAATATATATATATATATATATATATATATATATATATATTACTTGAAAAGAATGAAGTAAAAGAAATGTAAAAAAACTGAGACATATACATAAGAATTTTATGTTTTTCTAAACAGTTCACTTCTTGTAAGTAAAAAAAAAATACTCGAACTGAGATCAAAACCAAAAGCTTAAAGCCAGGTACTATTAGGCCGGCTTTACACGATCTTTAAAAAGTGTTTTCAAACCTACTTATTCATAACATTCATACACGCACATTTGTGAAACAGTTGATAAATAGATAAAAATCCGATCACCACCACGTACCAGTTTTTAATTTTGACCCCTTAGCAGCCATCCTTTCGGAATGAAAAGCGATTAAAAAGTTTTCTACATGTCTGAATACTCTATATATCAGATTTCAAGTCTGTAGATGAAAAATTCGTTGAGTATATAGGTTGAAAAATGTCTTCTCGCAAACACACATTCTCACTTATATATATATATATATATATATATATATATTACATAGAGGAATTACATATTCATTTGTTTTAGGCCTAACATTTTTTCAATTTTTTATAATTATTACTCCACCAATAATTATTATTCAACCAGATTGGCCCAGTAGTTTCCAACAAAACTTCTAGAGTAAATGTGGTATTGTGGTGACTAATCCCTATTATTCCATATTAATCGCAAATTTTGCATCGAATGAGTACCATAATACTTAGTTTGCTGCACCTTATCATAACAAAGGTCTATACAAAATTTCAGCCAGATCGGCTCACTGGTTTTAAAGAAAAATCTGAACAGACAGAGAGACAGACAGACTAAGAAAAATATAATAAAAGATAGATGTTTTAGCCCATTAAAACAGCCAAAAGTTATAGTCTGTTGAATTAGAATGAGTGCTTTATGCCAAATCGATGGTTAAATGTGATTAAATGTGTACTCATTTTTGCATTAAATACTAATCCTTTATATTCCCTATTAATCTCTAACTGTGCATTGTACATGATACTTAGTTTACTCCACCTTATCATAACACAGGTCCATACAAAATATCAGCCAGATCGACTCAGTAGTTACTGAAAAAAAATTCTAGAGTAAATGTGGTATTGTGGTCACTAATCCCTATTAATCCCTAACTGTGTATCAAACAGATATAATAATACTTAGTTTGCTGTACCTTATCATAAAAAAGATCCATACAAATTTCAGTTAGATCGGTTCATTAGTTTCCGAAAATAAGTGGAATGGAGGAACGGACAGGCAGACAAAGTAAGAGAAATATGATATATAGATTATTATTTGTTTTGTTAGTTAATATTTTTTTATTTATGATATATACTAGTAGGCTGCTCGGCGTTGCCTGGTCGTAAAATATGCATAAATATTATATTTTAATTCATACAGAAACTGAGACATGTGCGTGTGAGTATCATGTTTTTCTAAACATTTCAAGTCTTGTAAGTAAAAAAAAAATACTCGAGCTGAAATCGAAGTGAGTCAAGTATGATAACTATTAGGCCAGCTTTACACGATTTATAAAGTGTTTTCAAACCTACTTATTCACAACATAAGTAATCTATGTGAACGATTCACGCATGCGGAGTCATGAAACAGTTGACAAACAGATAAACATCTGTTTACCACCATATACCAATTTCTAATTTGGACCCTGTAGTTACGCTTTTTTTCCGGATGAAAACCGATCACAAAGTTTTCCATATGTCTGAATACCCTATATACCAAATTTAAAGTCTGTAGACCAAAAATTTGTTGTATATAGGTTAAGAATCGTCCTCACGCACATACATTCTCACTTGTATAGATGTATAGATAATAAACTATATTATATATAGTATTATAGAATATATTAAGTAGACGATATTTAATTTTATTCTTAACATTTTGGTTTTGTAGTTTTGTTATCTTAAAAAAAAGATTCTATTTTTTTTTGTTTTTTGTCTTGAGATAACTTGTTTTGCTAAGTTGGTGCATAAACGCATTGCTTGTGGTTGCCATAGCTACCTGATCGAACTGCAGTCATTCATGGCGCAATTCAACCCCATCTACCCATATTCACACCCATCATGGTTATCAGACTAGACAGGCTAGAAACACAAGCCTCGCTTAGAGAACAGAGATTGAAGTCATTTCGCTACTAACAAAATTTTGCACAGTGTTATCCGGTCTAATTTTCACCATTTCGTTTTTGTGTGTGTGTGTGTGTGTGTGTGTGTGTGTGTGTGTGTGTGTGTGTGTGTGTGTGTGTGTGTGTGTGTGTGTGTGTGTGTGTTTTATTTTCGTTTTTTGCCAAAATCCAACACAACTGGAAGCAATGCTGGGACGAGTGGAGAGAAGAACTGATATTATTTAGAGTTTTCCCTTTTTCTAGACTAGTTGAACTACCAAGGATTGGGAATCCAGTCTACACTACTATTTCGCTACAGGAAGGGAGATTGATTCATACCATCGTTAGTCAGCAATAACCATTTAACAGTTTAGCAATAAAGGAATTTCGTTTAGAAGCAGGGCGAGATAGACGTGTTATATAGCATATCTCTTCATATTTACATAAAGTAAACACAAAATCAGCAGGAGCAGTGAAAGTGACAACAATGGCGGTGCTAAGACGAACCAAACGTACACGAGATCGTCAAAGTCTATTTTTTCTGTGTTTACATCAACAGCATAATTCACAAGTCCTCCCAGCCAAAGAAAACCACTAGAGGGAACCATTCATCGAAAAAAGAATAAAATTTGAACTATGAACATCACAGCCGATGACCCTCCAGCACATACATCGACACAAATAATTAACCCTTTGAGCACTATAAGAGTACAATTCTTACCCAAATACATCCACGACTTTGTTAGCTTCAATCTGATACTGACAAATGAACATACGTCCCTGCTGTATGTAAAGATGTGAAAACTAACACAAATGTAAAACGAAAATGATTCATTAATGCCGGAAACCAATCATATCTTCAACTTCATCTGCAGCTGGTTTTGCGACAACCAGCCAGAACAGGCTAGATCGCCGAGCAGTGAGGTTCGCCTGACAGCAGCTCAAGCCACAGCACCAGCAGCAGCCAGCCATTGCTGATATCACCTAAGACAACAACAGCAGCGGCCTTGGCTACAGCATCAGCAGCAGCCAGCCACCGCCAACATCACCACAATATCAGCAGCAGCCAGCCATCGCTGACATCACCTAAGACGACATCAATAGCAGCCTTGGCAACAGCATCAGCGGCAGTCACCCAGTCACCCACCACCGACATCACCACGATATCAGCAGCAGCTCTAGCTACAGCATCAATAGCAGCCAGCCATTACTGATTTCACCTAACACCGGCGGCATCCAAGCATTAGCAGTAGTCAACAGTCATCATATCATCAGCAGCTATCCAGACCTACCTCTCCTTTGCCACCGACTCCTAGAGCCTGCTGAGTGACCGCCATTCTTATTACAAGTAGCCGATCGACGTCCCCATTTCTGCCGCCACTATCACCTTACAATCCTGACAATATCGACAGCTTCTACTACGATCGTATGATCCTCAATAAAAGTTTGAACTAAACTTTTTCGTTTCTCCTTCTTGCTTCCATACACTCATTTTTGTAATATAACAAATGCCTGAAATTTAGACCTAAAATTCACCAGTAATCTCTCTCCCTTCCTCTCTCTCTCTCTCTTTCTCTCTCTCTCTCTCCGAAGTCTGTACCTAAGATAAATAATAAACAACATATATTTTAGGTACACATTACTTTATTTAAAAACCTTTTTTTCACCCGAAGAAATTATATTGTTGCTAAAACGTAAAGGACTATTGTGATAGGGATCAGATTTATAAGGGGGTAATCTAAGTAAAGAATTGAGCAGCAAGATATTTGTTTACATTAAATTTACATTTCTGTATGTTGGCGCAGTTGGTGAAATAAAGACTAGAGAGGGGAATTCTAAAAGCACGCGGTCTGAGGAAAAAAAACTATCAGAGTAAAAAAAAAAAATCTCTCATCTTCATACCTCTACACTGTAAGGGTGCAATTTGACTGCTAGTTGGGTGGATCTAAAGTATTATAGTTGTGAATCTGCTTACAGAACCAACAACCTTGATGAAAGCGTCATTTCTTCAAACCGTCTTGAGTAGGGCTTCCTATCAAACTGCCAAAGAAGGGATACGTTAGTATACAACAACATGAGGAAACCCAATGAACTGAAAGCGTACATGGTTTAATTTTGCTTTGGTAGTTTAACCAACAATTGGTCTCCAATTGGTCAAGTAACATTTTTAACGTCTCAATTTTTATTGCAATGACACTTTATATTTTCCTTTCGCTTAGCATCTGCTTTTTTATTAATTGTCAGATTTTGCTTGCATTTTCGGTAGCATGACCTTGAACTGTTGACATTAGAACATAAGCTCAGCAAGTCAGCATAGACAGAGAAAGTGATTCGAAATGAAATGAACTGGTATCTCTTCTGTTCTTTACAGCTCTTATTTTTACAGAAGAAACTTTCCTACTCTCTCTCTCTCTCTCTCTCTCTCTCTCTTCCTCCCCCCTCTCTCTCTCTCTCTTTCCCTCTCCCTCTCTCTTCTATCGTTATTTGCATAAAAGGTTTTTAGATTTTTGAGTAAACTGTAATCTCTGGTTCCCCCTTGTAAGAAATTCACAAGAACTCGTTTTCTAACACAAAACTTTCCTTTCTCCCTCCATATATCCAGTGTTAGGCGAAATGTCCATGAACAGAGTTTGTTTACAATAGGTTCTCATCTGTGGAACACATTACTACAGGTCTGCTTCCCTGTAGATTATAATATAGTTGTCTCCAATATTAACAAATACTTGCCATAAACCCTTTCCGTAAATAATTAAATACAGGTTATTCAATTAATTGTTTTTAGTACTCCCATAATATTCTTCAGCTTTTAATTGATAATTATCCCATCTCATTAACTCTTATCCTCGAATGGCTTTTGGGCTTGATAAGTGGTAAGCCATTAGTAAGAAAAATAAAATTCGACTATAAGGGTGTAACTCGGGTTGGTAAAAGCGGATGTTGGCAGAAACTGATACAATTCGTATTTCCAGCTGTTTTCTTACAGTTTGGTAATTCGTATCAGTTTGCATAAGGTTGGATTCAACTTTCCAGGTTGAGAATTGGCTTGTGGCCAGGTAATGCATCGATGATAATAAATAAAAATAAGATCCCTAATTTTCACACCATTTCAATCAAGAACGTTGTCTGTTTCTTTTTCTTTTTCTTCTTTTTCTTTTTTGTTTTTTTGCTGTTGTTTGTTTTTCTTCTTAGACTTGTGAGAATAACAAAGGCTGAGAACACTTTAGCAAGTGTTGTTATAACTTGGCACTGAGAAATTGCTGGATGATTCGCTCACATATACTTTTAATGAACACACATTTGGGCAAAGAAGACGGCGATAGCGCCAACGACGATGGTGGTGTGTATAACTTTAATGGTAAATCAATATATGTGTTAAATAAACACATGTGTGAGCTGTAAGACAGTCAGGCAGCAGCAGAAGCCCTAGCGCCTCCGCCTCAGTGTATCCAGAAATTATATTAGATGTTAAAAGCGGGCAAAAGTTATAGCCAATGTTTTATGCCACATTAATGGTTTAATATGGTTTAAATGGATAAATTTGTGCTATTCTTTTATTAAATACTAATCCTTATTAATCCCTAACTCTGCATCGAACAGATACAGATACACTTAGTTCACTGCACCTTATCCTAGCAAAGGTCCGTACAAAATTTTCTCCAGATCAGCCCAGTAGTTTCTGAGAAAACAGAGACGATCAATAAAAACATCGTAGCTAAGGGATGAAAGCTGCCGACTATCAACTGCATGGTTGTAGGTTCGATTCTTGACTTAGGATGGGTACTTATGTAGCAACATTGAAGAGCTGTGATACAGCGGAACATTCTGTCTGTTGGTGACTATATAAGCTCCCTTCTTGAGTAGAGCACTGTCCTTAAATGATAACATAAGGTAAAGCTTTTTGTAAATAAAAAAATGGGGCACTTTAAACATGCTGATCAATGTTTACCGAAAGACATTGTAGCTATTTACTAGCACCATTCCTGTGCTCAGTGACTAGCACTGCCGACTATTAATTAGATGATTGTATGTTTGATCTCTTGCTTCGGATGGATGTTAGTCTAGCCGTACTGAAGGACTCCAAAAATTTATCAATTTATATATATATATATATATATATATTGCATGTCAAATTATTAATGAGATAACAGTTTTTTACCAGTTTCAGAAACTTACCGGTAGTTTCGTATAAAAAGCTTTGGAAACGTTGGCAATGCTGAGCTGCGCGTACTGTGAAGTTTTTGTACTGTTTCGCGCAATGTAAACAATTTGCCATCGTAATTGCTGACTCCACGGTATTTGAGGTGTGTCAAATTATTAACAAGGCAGTTTGGTCAATAAAATGGGTCGTAGAGGTAGTATGAGTAGTTCTGAAAAGAATACTATTACAGAACAGCTAGCAAAAGGTAAAACTACCCTCGAAATATCGAAAATGATAGGAAGGTACCATCAAACTGTGAAAAACTTTGTCAAGTACTCTACAAAGGTACGTAAGAGAGCTGATAAAGGTAAATCTAGAGTTGTTTCACGCCGTTCTCTACTCCAAATTAAACGTGAAGTTGTTAAGAACCCTGGGCAGACAAGTCGAGAAGTCTTTGACGAAGCCAGATTGGAGAATGACTCAAAAAGTACTCAATGTTGCCTTCTGAAAGAAGTGGCAAAGTCTGTTAAGCTTGTGACAAAGACTCCATTAAAGCAACATTACATGCAAAACTGATTGAAATGGACAGAGGACATCATAAAGTTTTGTTCACGGATGAAGTGCATGTCACTCTTGATGGCCCAGATGGCTGGAGCAAGGAATGGGTCTTAGATGGACGACATCGTCATCAGCGTTTAAGGCACCAACAAGGTGATGGTGGGATAATGATTTGGGCTGGGATTATCAGAGGTACTTTAGTTGGCCCATGGAGAGTCCCAGAAGGCGTAAAAATGATGTCAAATGCTTACATAGCTTTTCTGCAGGAGCACTTTGAACCATGACTGAAGAAGCAAAGGTTGACGATCAGAAGAATCATTATTTTTATGCAGGATAATGCTCCCTCGCATGCAGCAAACAAAAACAAAGAGTATTTGCAACAACTGGGGTTCATTGGGCTACAGAAAATGGAGTGACCTGCGAATTCACCAGATTTGAACCCAATTGAGACCCTTTGGAGTATCATGAAGCGAGGCCTCTATACAAGTGGATGCCAATTTGAGAGCAAAGATGAGTTGTGGGATGTTCTCCTAGTTCATTTAATGTTTGAAAATTATTTCAATAAACAAGTTATGGGTATATTGTGCTTTTTTCTCAACCTCGTTAATAACTTGACATACTGAAATCAACAGATATTCCTATCTTTTGCCATAGTTTGGCTAATACTACTTTAAATACTTTTTTTTCTGACTGGAGTAGCTGAATAGTATTGTAAGCACTTTCTCAAAGTTTCATGGATTTTTATTCACTCGTTTCTTAAATATTTTAAAAAAGTGTAAACTTATTAATAATTTGATATGCAGTGTATACACACACACACATACGCACAGGGTGAAATGATAAAATTGTAGCCTTGACGACATGATTCCATTTCCATTTGATGAAAACCGATTTTCTTTTTTTGTTGCAGACTCTCTACTAGTTAGCCAGTTGTGTATAAATCCCAAGAGCGATCAGAGCCTTCTATCATGTCTGAAAGTGACACAATGTTCAACAGGCGAGATAGGAGATACACCGGTGTACAACTCATGCTCTCTACTGATCGAAATTATAAAATAGGACCATTGCCAGCACCCTCAAAATGCATTACTGGATTGCCACGAATAACAGGGACGTGCCTAAGGTGATGAAAACAAAGTTTCCAGCCACGGTTATGGTCTTTGGTGTGGTTTCAAGTGAGAGCCACATCATACCACCTCACAGTAAGGGGTTACTACCAGGGACATAAGTTGCAAGGATACTACGTAGGGAGTTGAGCAGCAAGATATCTGTTCACATTACACTTGAACTTCTGCATGTCAGTATAGTTGGGGAAGCAGAAACCCGGAAGAGCATTCCAAAGTCTAGCAGTTCTGGGGAAGACACTATTAGAGTAGAAGGCTTTCTTACATTTAGGGATCTCTACTGTGTAGGGGTGGGACTTTGCTGCTTGTCGGGTTTGTAGTTCATGAGAGCATTCACCATTAAAATACTTGTAGAACAGGCAGAGGGATGCAACATTTCATTGATGGGACAGACGTTGAAGCTCAAATGACAGTTCAGGACCCATCAGGTTGGCAACTCTCTTTTGAACCCTGCCCAGGAGTGAGAGACTAGTAGTAGTAGTAGCAGATGCACCAACCCAAATGTAACAACAATACTTCATACATGGGCGAATGGTGGCCTTGTAGAGTACAGGATACTTTCAGGTATAAGTAACTTTCTAGTACAATAGAGAGAGCTCGCAGCAGTGGCAGCAATGCCCTCAATGTATCTGATCCATCTCCTGTTCTCTGTGAACGTTAAGCCGAGGAGTTTGAATGAAGTACTTTCAGGTAATGTATTATTAGTCATAGCCATTGGTGGTTGAGAAGGTTTCTTGTAATTATTAAAGGAAATGAGCTTAGTCTTGGCAGCATTGAACATTACCATCCATTTTTGTCCTCATTCCATTACAGACTGGAAGTCTTTCTCTAGGGTTTCCACCATTACCTTGGATATGTGTTCATGCCTTTTATATAGCGTGGTGTCATCAGCAAATATACCCATCTCAGAGACTATTTTATCAGGGAGGCCATTTATGAATATTAGGAATATTAAAGGTCCAAGGATCGATCCCTGAGGTACACCTGCATTTATATCATATTGTTTAGATGTACCAACATCAAGGACAACTTGGATTCTTCTTTTATTCAAGAAGGATTTAATTAGGTTAAGTATTCATTCAGTAATACCATAAGATCTGATTTTCATAAGAATGCTTGTGAATTTGATTTACCCATGGAACTTCCTCCTTTGAAGGAATTTGGTTAAACTTGCCTAAGATTGCGATGTTAGTACAGTACTGGTATATCAGCCATCAATGGATTAGTAGAAGTCAAATCAAATTGTCAGATAGAATTCTATAAGTGGGATAATTATCTTTATATTTATTTTTTTATTGGATAGCATGATAGTCCATCAGTATATGTCGGACTCTATATGATTCAGGACATGAAATACACACTGGATACTTTTTCACCATCCAGTAAATGTGGAGGGGAAGTATTTAGTTCTCTCCCACTGCAAGAACTGTGACATCATAGTCAGAAAGTGGGATTGAGAAGTCAGCGCTCTCGAGGAGCCTGGGCAACCTCGTTGGCATTATCCAGTAAGGCCACCTCAGGCGATTAGCAATAAACTAACCCCTTCTCAAAGAGTGAAGACAAAGCCTGGGTGGATGGATCTCCCAGAACTGCATAGAACTGGTATTACACCGCAATTGACAGGGAACAGGTCATTACAGAAATGGTCTAATCTCTGTTGATGTTGGGGGTCCAGGCAAATACAATCTTTTGTCTTCTTGCCTTTCTGTAGCCTGGATATAACTCATCAATAATTGACAAAATTTTGATTAATTCGTTTTTTCTTCATTCATTTCAAGATTAAAAATACAAGGGACGTTCCAAAAGTAATAACTCCTATTTTATTTATTCCGCCCGAATGGAACAGAGGGGATTGCAAGTTGAATTGTTATGATGACTGAATTTATGAATTCATAACCTGAAAGTTTCATCTCTCTGTTGCAGATATTGATAGTATGAGACTCTAAGAAAGCAACCCCTGTCATGGACGTGCGACAGGGCCAGAGATACATCATTAAATTTTTCCATGCAGCAAAAATTGAACCGATTAACATTCACCAGCGTTTGTTGAATGTTTAAGAAGCCAATGCAGTTGATGTCAGCACAGTTAGGAGATGGGTTCGTCGATTTCAGAGTGACAACAGAGATGTGAGTGACAAAACACGCTCTGGATTGAAGCATCAACAAAAGAGCCTAGCAAAAGTGCATTGATAATGGTGGTGACTATGTAGCAAAATTAACATTGGAGCACAAAAGCTTGCTCATTTTAATAGTACCACTCCTGTCTTTGTAGCTCTTTAACGTTTTAGTTTTTGAGTTAAAAATTAGAGGCCTTACTTTTGGAATGACCCTTATAAAATGATAACATAGGAATAAATACTTGGGTAATATCCCTAGTGAGATACTCAAAACCTTTCATAAATTGGACAAAAGAATAACTCAGATAAAGGTAACAAAGAACCAAGGAATTAATGATCATTTACAATACGCTGTAGCTGAAGGATGATACTTACCGATTCTATATGAAAAGGAAAGTTTTTTTAGTCCTCACGTTCAATGAGCGATGTTTCTGACAAAGAGGGGAGAATTGCTCTTTTATGCGTTGCAATCTATCCATCTCACATCGTTGACTAGTTTTTGACCTTTAACTCCTTACATCAAGATGCTTCATGTCTTGCCTGAAGTGATTTTCATAAAAAATATAATGGGAAGCAAAAATATGAGAAAAGCAATATGGCAAGAAAAGCAGCTACAGTATTTATAAGACACCACAAAAAAATAAATAAAAAAATAAATAAAATAAAACATAACGCACAAAAGCACACGGCTACAGAAAAGACTCCCTAAAATGGTGATAAAACAAATTACCTTTCATAGTACCGAAAAGATAGAGATCGGAAACTCTGAGATATTATATTTCTTCATTGTTCAATAGCTTATGCTCCGGCTAAAACGAAAGTTAAAGAAGATAATACCGATGATAAGATTAATGTTGAAGATGAAGAAGGCGAGATGATTAACCCGTTTTATGTGCTTTTAACTTTCAGAATTAATTGCAAAAAGAAAAGGAAAGAATAGCGAGGTAGTCAACCCGTCTTAATCCGTTTGAAATCTGGAAATGCAACGAGGACATTTATAAGCTTCACGTTGCCAGGTGTCGTTTAGGAAGAAACTCAAAGCAATAGCAAAAGACGGAACTGATGTGGAAAAACATGAGTTCCTTTTCTAAAATCTGAATATGATGAATGCTTCCTAAAGACAACTCGAACGAGTGTTGCAATTGTTATCAGTATGATAACAAATATTTGGGCGATTATCTTTATAGTCAGGAGTTATAAGAATGAAATTATCAGGTACCAAAATTACTGTATAAAATATACTAAATCTCTTTGAATTTTTCAGCATTGACATGAAAGGAGGATCATTGCTGACCCTGACTAGATTAATACTACCATTCTTTTCCTGGAATTGCTAACAATACAAAACTTCTCTGAATGGATTGATGCTGCTAATTTTTTCTTGGGACAACTAGATTTAATATCAGCAATTGAATAATTTTAATTTTTTACTACGATAGAGTTATTTCTTTTGACATCCATTTTTGGATCATTTTTCAATTACAAGAATGGCTCTACATTCAAGAGTGAAAACTTTAGCAAAAAGAGATACACAAGAACTAAGAAATCACTTTAAATATCTCGGAGAAATTTTGCACTTGTCTGGTCTTTTCAGACGCTAAATTTTTAATTCTTAATATCAATTGCTTCTCAAATAGTGAATTTCCTATTATTATTTATGCGTATGACAGACATTCCACACTGTTATCAGACATTTAAACCTCATTCAATCTCAATTTCCAACTTATGAAGACGTGCCAAACTTTACCACTAGCATGACACGAAAGAAGAAAAACAAAACTCTGTATTTCCTGATCGGAATCGGTATCAGAAAAAATTGTGCCTATTTTCCGATGCCAAAAACGATTCTTTTAATTATCTTTTTATATGATTTTGTTGTAAAAGAAATCTATAGATTCCCAACACCCATTGTATTTGACAAAATATCTGCACATTTAACTTGTGTTTTTTAGGTAATCGGGAAAAAATAACAACTTTATACGACTCGTAGTTAAATATTTACAGATTTATAAAGAATCGGTATTTGAATCGGGAATTTAGTAAGGAATTAGTAATTGTATCGGAATTGGGAAAAATATTGGAATTATCCCATCACTAATATATATATATATATATATATATATATATATATAATTTTTGTTATGGCTTGGTAAAAGTAATAATTGGATTCTGTCTACATTTCTTATTCGGTAAGTGGAGAGCCATGAATACAGCTATCCTGTTTTAAAATCTTCAAAACATCTACATGGTGAACAGCAGATGATTCTCGTTTTCTATTTAACAATTTAAGTTATTTTTTTTTTCACTGTTATATAGTTTAATCCCCTTTTTGTAATTATGAATTTTTCTAGCGGAAAGTCGGCTTATGCAATGTCAAGTCTGCAGAATGCTAAATTTAGATAGTATTTCTATGAATTTAAACTTCATTTCTTATCTTATCTAAAACTAATGTCGTTTTTTGACGTTGAACTTCATGTCAAGAAACGACATTATTTTTGCACCAACCATATATATATATATATATATATATATATATATATATATATATATATATATATATATATATATATATATATATATACTAGCAAAAGTACCTGTCGTTGACTGGGTTCAAAAACAGCCTACAGAAAATAGACTCTGATTTATGAAAGTATGATAGATTATGGAAAGGAAGGGTTGTAAAGAGATAGCTTCGAATTTGGGGGTATCAGAACCAAAGCAAAATATGATGAAAGTAAAAATAAAATAGATAAACCCCATTATTTATTATACCATACTTGTTCACACTGAAACACTTATCACAATATTCTGTGGATCTATATTAAAAAACCTTGTTAAACTTTGTGACATATTTCCATTCTATGGAGGTCAGGTGCGAACGAACACCCCATAATTTTATAATACCATATTTCTTTAAACTAAAACATGATTATCAAAGTATACTTATGCAGATAGATATGAAAAGTCTTTATTAAAGTTTGTGCCTATTTCCATTCTATTGAGGCCAGGCGCAAATGCAGACCCCACAATTTTATTATACCATCACTATTTAAGTTAAAACATACTTATCAAAGTGTTATTATGTACATCTATATCAAAAACATTAGCAAACGTTTTTTGTAATTTAAAAATTTTTTATTTCCATACTTTGTGGACCAGGCACGTACGTAGACCCCACAATTTTAATGAATCATCATTATGCCAGATCAAACATACCCATTCCTGTGTCTTGATACATCTTCTATCATTATATGTGATCAGTTTTCTATAATAGTCAACCATATAGGAGCCTATTCGTGACCAGACACACACACAGATGTTCAACTTATATATATATATATATATATATATATATATATATATATATATATATATATATATATATAAAAGTGAACATGTCTGTCTGTCTGTCTGTCTGTCTGTGTGTCTGTGTGTCTGTGTACATTTCCCTACGCAATAACTCTGTCAATTTTTAGTCTATAGACTCGAAATTTGAAATACCGGGTACTGAGATTTGGGAAAATCGATGTGACGGGTGTCAGCCAGAAATTTGGCTGTTAAGGGGTCAAAGTTCAACGATTTGACCTTTAAGAACTCTACCAAACTCCTCCGACAATTTTGGGTCTAGACACTTGAAATTTTAGATATAGGTTCCTTGAACCTGGATCTAACTTAATAAAGTAATTTGAGCCCGAAACTATAAATTTTAAGGGGTCATAATAGGGGTCAAATTTAAAAAAAAATTGACGTCTGCGGTCTATACCAAATTACTCACACAATTTCTGGTCTAAACATTTGAAATTTTACATAAAGTGTATTCAGAGATAGGGCAAGCTTTTTTATCAGTTTGGGTCGAAAATTTTTAGTTACCAATATATAAATGTATGTATGTATGTCTGTTTGCATGTCTGCCTTAAACTTTCAATAGAGGCGACGGATTTTTTCAAGATCAGTATCGTTTTAAAGTTCGATATTTCATACGACAAATATCGAAAAATTGTCTAAAAACATTAATATCTTCCCCTTCAACTAGGCACTTTTCTACAGGGGGGGGGGGGGTCACTTTTTTCGCCGATATTTTTTAAAGTTATATCTCCTTTATATTATCTAGCCTTAATTTTTTAAAATGTCGCTTCCGGTTTGGCGGTGATCGTAACAGCAGAAACGTTAGGTTTTACTCCGTTCTTTTCCTCCTTTGCGGTATGGGTTCGAGCCTGCCTTCCTACTACCACCTTTTTTTTTTTTGCTCAGCATACACATCCAAACACCCAGGCAACGCCGGGCGCCCATGATAGTATATATATATATATATATATATATATATATATATATATAAATAAAATGAACTCATTTTTTCACGTCGGATTTTGACCTTAATAGGATTAAAAATCAAGATATTTCATGCAAATATAATATGCACAAACGGCAGAACAATATCTGAGGTGTGTTATAGGCTTATTATTTCTCAAATTCCTCGATAATCTTAGATTTCTATACTTTTTCTGCGGAGAAGTCACGGCCAAAATCGGTTAAGATCAATGGAAGTGGTAAAATATTTTCTCTCTAATAAATTCCTCCTCCCCTTGCCACCACTTAACACCGTTTGGGGATCGTTCACAAGGAACAGTTGAGAAGAGAACACCGGTTTGGCTTCATAGTTCTTTCATGTGAAGTTATTTAAAATCACTAAACTAAGCTGCAGTGCTTTGTGGCGTAGTGGTTAGCGTGCTGGACAATTCACATTATATTTTCACGTTCGCGCCGACCTACCGTAGTCGTTTTATTTATTTTTTTTTTTCCCTAAACAACTGGAATGGACTTTTCTTGGTGGCCGAACTGTTAACGTTGCAGATGTTTTTTTTTTTGTTTTTTTTCACACTTTATTTTCCTACTTTTACTCATGACTCCGGGTTTGATCCTTCCTACTTAACTACCATAACATTTTTAAAACTCCCCCCCCCGTCCCGGAAACAAACACTCGGGCAACGCCGGGTACCCCCGCTAGTATATAATAAAACTTAATAGTTAATAAAAAAAAAGTTATCAATATAATTAAAAAATTTTAAATATCTAAATTTAGTTTACATATTTTGTGAAAATACCTTTCAAGTAATAATCACTCAACCAAATCGGGAGCAGATACTGTTTTCATTGGCTTTCAGCCACGCTTGACTACACCCAAATACCTAACTCAACTTAGCCCACATTTTGTGGCAAAACCTATAAACCGCAAGATTAATACTGCTGTTACTATCTACATATGCAATATATAAAGGAGTAGTGTTTGTGTGTGTGTTTGTGTGTGCGTGTACAACTCTCCTACAACCCACACCACTGGACCGATCATAACCAAACCTGGCATGATGATGGTTCCCCACATAGGGATGGTGCACATCATTTTTCAAGGTTAAGGTCAAAGGTCAAGGTCATAGCCTATGTATACATATTCTTCTACAGTTCACCACTGAACCGATCATGACCACACCTGACATGATGATGGCCTCTGACCTAGGGATGGTGCACTCTAATTTTCAAGGTCAAAGTCACGTGTTCGGTTGGGACTTTACTGTATGCTTGGGTATCCGCTTTGCGAGTACCCAAACGTACAGTAAAGTCCTTTTTTTTTTTTTTTTTTACACAGTGATCACCACTTATCAAGGCCCGGAAGCCACTCAGGGATAAGGGTTATTGCAAGTACATTACATTAGTGTGGAGATTTGATGAAGTGTTTACTTAAGGGGGCGGTTCATTAGGAATTTGTTAACGTTGGACTTGAACACATCCAAGTCCTGAGCAAAGTGTGGATATCTTTGCTAGTATGTTATATATCCCATGGCGGATTTAGATATTTCTATTTACTTGCCTCCCCACTAGGGCAAAGTTAGATACAGGATCAGTTTTTAATGTGTGGAAGATCCAGCTCCTCCAAAACGATCAATCTGGATTGAAACAAAAATAAAATATTACCTCAGTTTACAAAAATTTCTCTGACTGAAGAAAGATATGATGAAGTGGAGTACCAGAACAGATATTACATTTTGCTCCTAGCCATGAACTGAGAGTTTGTCATTCAAACTCCTTGACTTAACATTCACAGGAAATATAAATTGGAACAAATACATAGAAGACATTGCCAAGGCTGTTGCAAAGAAGGTTGGCTCCTTTGACTGCACTAGAAATATGTTCACACCTGACAATATCCTATATCTCTACAAAGCCATCATTCGCCCATGCATGGAATATTGTTAGTGCATCAACCACTAATCTCATCACTATTGGTGAGGTTACAAAAAAGGGTCTCCAATATAATAGCTCTCAAATACTTTAATGACATATCCTCTGCCTCATAGCACTTGTGCCTTCTCGATGTAAGTACCCCCAACTACCCCGACAAGCTGCAAAATCTCACTCTCTTACTGTAGATGTCCTTAGATGCCGGAGAGCCTTCTACTCTGAAAATTTCTTCTCTCGTCCTACTGGACTTTGGAATTCCTTCTTTGTATTCTGCTTCCCGACAGTACTAACATGCAGAAATTTAAGTGTGACAATTTGCCTTATTTGGAGTGAATCTGAGTGATATATATATATATATATATATATATATATATATATATATATATATATATATATATATATATATATATATATATATATATATATATATATATACTCGTTTTTTTTTTTATATTCAAAAGTAATGGACTAGTGAATTCAACGGGGTTGTTAGATAGTGCTCAATAAAAAGAGCTGATAATACTTGTTTATTGTTATATAAACATGTTTACATCCCGCTGCTACAAACAGCCACTTGTTTCAATCAAACAACAGATATCATTAGGCAGCGACTTGACTATTCAAAAGTTCAATGAATAATGGATTTTTTTTTTGGGGGGGGGTAGGAACTCTTTAAAGGTTGGAGTTAAAAAACCTTAAAACACAGAACTTTAATTATAAGATGTAAAAAGGGAGGGGCAATCTAAAGAAAACTAAAAAAATATAATGGAGAGAGAATGATGAGGAGGAGAAAAAAGAAATAGAGAATATATATATATATATATATATATATATATATATATATATATATATATATATATATATATATATATATATAATATGGAGAAGAAAAAAGAAAAAACGATATAAAGGGTTATTATAAAGAAAAACAAGGGCTAGAAGAGAAAAGAAAGAATGATGAAATATAGTTAAAGAGAGAAAGTAAGAATTAATAGGACCGGAAGCTAAAATGTTGAGAGGATATAGAAAAAGAAAAAGATCTGCGTGTCAACTAATATATGGACAATTATACATTTCAATAACGAGACGCAACACAGACAAAAATACAATCATAGCGTTAAGAAGTGTACATGTCAGCGAATGTAAGCGACCAACATATTTATCATCTCACATACGTCCACGAGTAATATCAACGCAGTTTAAACATACGTCTACAATTAATTAAGCCCTTTATACTAAATGATATAAGTTTAAAGTTTTCACGTTTATATTAAATAAATATATAAAAGTAATGATAAAACAATATTAAAATTATTAATAAAAATAATATTAATAGTAATAATAATAATAATAATAATAATAATAATAATAATAATAATAATAATAATAATAATAATAATAATAAAGCAGAATAAAATTAATATTTATTATCTTTTTTATATAACATATTTAGCCATAACAGGGCATTGAAGAAAGTAAATAGGACTAATAATTTGAAAGAATAATCTACTAATATGTATGTATATAAAAAGAATACAATACATATATATATATATATATATATATATATATATATATATATATGTATGTATATATTTATATATATATATATGTATATATATATTTATATATATATATATATATATATATGTATATATATGTATATATATATCTATCTATCTCACGTATGTGAGATGATAAATATTACATTCGCTGTCACTTTTGACATGTACACTTTTTAACGCTATGATTGTATTTTTGTCTGTGTTATTGTCTCGTTATTGAAATGTATAATTGTCCATATATTAGTTGACACGCAGATCTTTTTCTTTTTCTATATCCTCTCAACATTTTAGCTTCCGGTCCTATTAATTCTTACTTTCTCTCTTTCTCTCTTTAACTATATTTCATCGTTCTTTCTTTTCTCTTCTAGCCCTTGTTTTTCTTTATAATAACCCTTTATATCGTTTTTTTCTTTTTTCTTCTCCATATTATATATATATATATATATATATATATATATATATATATATATATATATATATATATACAGTGATGATCATATTTATTGGCACGGTAAAATAAAAGTTAAATTTTGTCTAATAAATTCTAAAAAAGGGATTAAATTAAAGAAAATAACAAAGTATATTATGTATTTTTAACTGGCCTTTCCGATGCAGCAATCGGATTTTAGAAAAAATAAATAACAAAGGAACAACAAACATAATTGCAAAAAACCCTTGTTCAAAATTATTGGCACGATTTATTTAATAATCAATTGTATAGCCTTTGGCCTTGATTACCTTCCTCAGTCGCTTTTCATAGTTTACAACCAAGTTGTTGCACTCTTCAGTAGTAATTTTAGCCCACTCTTCCTGACAATAATCCTCCAATTGAATAAGATTCTTAGGCTTCCTTTGCATTACCCTCAATTTTAATGTTCTCCATAAATTTTCAATTGGATTAAGGTCTGGGCTTTGTGATGGTCACTCCAAAACATTAATATGATTGTCCTCAAGCCATTTCTTAGTCAGTTTAGCCGAATGCTTTGGGTCATTATCTTGCATGAACCACCAACGACGACCAAGTGAGAGCTCTTTAGCAGAGTCTTTCAGGTTTTCATCCAATATTTTAACATAATCTTCCTTTTTTATGCTACCTGTGACCTTAACAAGTCGTCCTGGTCCAGAGGCAGCAAAGGATCCCCAAAACATCAAACTGCCTCCACCGTGCTTCACTGTGGGTATGGTGTTCTTAGGCAGGAAAGCTTCGCCAGATTTTCTGTAAATATAAGACACTTTATTATGGCCAAATAACTCTATTTTCGTTTCATCAGTCCATAGAACACGTTTCCAGAATGCAACATCTTTATCAATATGACGTTTTGCAAAGGCTAGCCTTGCTTTCAGGTGCATAGGCTTCAATAAGGGAGTCTTTCTCGGACGACATGCTTTTAAACCAGCTCTCTTCAAAACTCTACCAACTGTATGTCGAGATACATTCACTCCAGAGGTGCTCTGTTCATCAACAATCTCCCCAACAGAGATCCTTGGGTTTTGTTTTACTTGTCGAACAATTTTCCGTTCATCTCTTGGGGAAAGAATTCTTTTTCTCCCTCTACCCTCTAAACTCATAACGTGGCCTTGCGATTTGAACTTTTTTATTATGGCTCTAACAGTGGATTTGGGAAGGTTTAGCTTCTTTGAAATCTTATCATAGCCCTCCCCATTGGTATGGCATGCTACAACAAGCTTCCTGACGTCTTCGCTGTGTTCCTTAGTTTTAACCATGGCGATTGAAAATTATAATTTAGTCACTTATAATAGTTTAAATAAATCGCTATCTAAAAATTATCTGAAAAAAATTATTCACTGAATTAGCGTTAAACAAGCATAATATGGCTATAAAAAGTTCAGAAAGCACGTAAACCGGAAATTGATTGATATTATACTGATACTAAAAGAAAAACAAAGCCGTGCCAATAATTTTGAACAAGGGTTTTTTGCAATTATGTTTGTTGTTCCTTTGTTATTTATTTTTTCTAAAATCCGATTGCTGCATCGGAAAGGCCAGTTAAAAATACATAATATACTTTGTTATTTTCTTTAATTTAATCCCTTTTTTAGAATTTATTAGACAAAATTTAACTTTTATTTTACCGTGCCAATAAATATGATCATCACTGTATATATATATATATATATATTCTTTCTCTATTTCTTTTTTCTTGTCCTCATCATTCTCTCTCCATTATATTTTTTTAGTTTTCTTTAGATTGCCCCTCCCTTTTTACATCTTATAATTAAAGTTCTGTGTTTTAAGGTTTTTTAACTCCAACCTTTAAAGAGTTCCTACCCCCCCCTAAAAAAAATCCATTATTCATTGAACATTTGAATAGTCAAGTCGCTGCCTGATGATATCTGTTGTTTGATTGAAACAAGTGGCTGTTTGTAGCAGCGGGATGTAAACATGTTTATATAACAATAAACAAGTGTATATATATATATATATATATATATATATATATATATATATATATATATATATATATATATATATATATAAGACTCTTTTTTTCCCCTCCCTAGACTTTAGCCATCTATCTCTGTTCCGAGCTATCCGCTGCCATGTAGGACCCATGTGTTGTATCAAGTCGTCCCTCTACCTCGTTCCTGATCTTCTCTTTGGCCTGTTATGTTCATGAGGTGTCCATTCCGTTGTCATGTTATCTGGCTGCGTGCCCTGCCCATCTGTGTTTGTATGTTTTGATGGCAGTATTGATGTCAATAACTCTTGTTTGTTAGTGAATCCAGATGTTTGTTTTTCTGTCTTATAGAGTGATGCTCAACATTATCTTCTCCATCTTCCTTTGTGTCGCTGCCAAGATTTCACTTTGGCGAGATGTCAGATCCCATATTTCACTATCGTAAATCATCACAAGTGTGCCATCAGTACTATATCATCAACAAAGATGAGATGTGCCATCGATGTTAACTCCTCTACCCTCTCACTTAATCTGACTGATTATTGCATCCTAGAGACAGGTTGTGACGAGTTTTGGTGAGATGATGTCAACTTGTCTTGTTCGCTAGGCACAATAGCAAATCGTATAGGAGAATTTAATGTTAATCCTAAATAAGACATTACATTCGAAGTGTAATTTAAGAAAAACAAAGCGTTTTTTTTTTTAAAAAGATTTGAAGTTGAACAGGTGACAGATTTTCTTTTTACATTTAAAAAAATTGGGTCAATTAAAAATAAAATATTTTACGAATGAGTTACTGCTTATGACTCAACAATAATAAAATAGATTGTTAGCTTAATGATGACGTATATGATTGTTAGACCTTGCTGATTTCGCAAGAAGCGTCGGCCCTAATGTTCGTGTGCCTTGTTTTTCTCTTCTTCATCTTCTCGTTCTGGCTGTGTTGTCTCTCGTATTGACGGTCACCAAGATAGCGTTTATTGGTTTACAAATATACAAAAACAAAAGCAATGTAAACTCATGAGAATAAAGACAAATTCAGAAATATACATTGTGTATCTGACTTGTTGGTAAACGGGCACGTATATGTCGTTGAGAGGTACACCCCTAGCATCCATATCTGAGTTATCTTTCAGTCTTTCAAATACCGAATCTCAGCTTAAGACTAACTGAGATCATTTTCCTATCAAAACAAGCCATTGTCCACCTGAGTCATCTACTCATCAAATCTCATCGTCTGCTCAACCCGATCTAAACTTTCCCTTCTTGGTATTCTGCTTCCTGATAGTACTAACATGCAGAAATTTAAGTGTAATGTGAATAGATATCTCGCTGCTTACTGTGACAATTTGCCTTATTTGGAGTGAATCTGAGTAACATATATATATATATATATATATATATATATATATATATATATATATATATATATATATATATATATATATATATATATATATATACTGTTTTAATAAAAACCAAGACTTCAAGAAATGGGTTGATAGCAACAAAAAGTGTATTTCATTGTTAGTTACAATTGTTTCAAGACCATTTGGACAAATTCAAACAATATGTTGTTTAAAAATTTTCACAAGAACAGCCTTTAAGGTGTTTTTTTTTTTCCTCCCTGGACTTTATCTGCTGCCATGTAGGACCCGTGTGTTGTATCAAGTCGTCCCTCCACCTCATTCTTGGCCTTCCCTTTGGCCTCCTATGTTCACAAGGTATCCATTCCGGTCTACATCAAACTGCTCTAAGCCTAACTCTGACGTTAGTCCGTTTTTTTTTTCAGTCTGACCCACGGAACTTACTACATCTGTCTCTTTTCAGTGCACACCCAGCTGACCACCTGGAAAACGTCAACCTTCTAGGGGCCCCTTATCTAAAGAGCTTGGCAGACTCCTAATCACCTGTCCACTTATTTTACTTTCGACTGATAAGTCATTTCCCAAGTCAACATTTTTGGTTTTGTGTATGCGTGAGATCTTGGTTTGATGGAGAGAGTTAGAGACAGTCACAGTATCACTTTATGAGAGACTTGATAATGATTAATGAGATGGACAAAGCTTGATTACTTATGAAGGCAGTTTATAACAAAGTATTTATTGAGATTAGATTTGAAAACTATCATGTTACAGTCTTCAAAGAAGAAGCCCTGTGATAATGTGTTCCACAGATGGGAAGAGCTTGGAAAGAAACCCTATCCATGGAAAAGTGGTCTGTTGATAGCCACATAGAGGGGAAAAAAGGGAAGTTCTTTTTAGTTGTGGTAGTAAAACGAGTTATGGTTGTGTGTGTTTTATAAAGAGGAACGCGAGTTTCAAGCTCAGTCAAGTATCCTCGATGGAAAGAACGATAAAGGCTAGCAACATTTACAGACGTGGCAACAGTACTCCTTCTTAGGACGTATCATATATTATTAAATATTATATATTGTTAAAGAAACCATTAAAAGTACCTGTGCAGGATTTGAACCATACAGTAACTAACTGGGCGTTCGGCTTTGCTCGGAACATGCCGGCTTTCAAACCATAACAATGCTATTTAAGGAAAATACTGAAGAAAACATTTAAATATTATAAAATCACCAGAAAAAAAAAATATATAACAAAAATAAAAATGAAACAATGACCTACCGTAACAATTTCTGTTTTATTCTTGGAGCAAATATTTTTAAGCGAAAAAAATAAACAAGTATTTTTTTTCCAACCATTTTTTTTTTTTTTGGTCAAACAAAATTGAACAAAACTATTAAGAAAACCATTTTTTGATGTGTTTTTCATATTTTTTTTTAACAAAGGTTAAAAAAAAAAACACTTTTTTTTAATATATTTTTCATGTAATATTTTTTTTGCATGTTTTTCTTTATTTTGTAATTAATGTAAAGTAAACTTTTTTTGTTATTTATTTTCATTTCATGAACATTTTTTTCATGTAGGGTGGGCTACCGATTTTTTAAAATTAAATTAAAAACAAAGACAGCCGGGATATTCCCTTAGGATTAGGTAGATTTTCTACAGTTGCATCAAATGATGAGAGACAGCGGATGTGGAAGAAACTTCGCCAACCTAACCAGGTAACTTTTCGATATATGATTTAGGATGGAGACAAAAAGATCATTACTATTACTGTTTCCACTGAAAAAGATAACTGTCATTTTCCCAAAAAATCGTCCGCTCCCTTACTGTCTTATGTCAGATTACAGTCAAATCCAAATGCATGACGTCATGTTCTGAGCAAAGCCAAGCAGATGGTTAGTTATGTCTGGTTCAAATTCTGCACAAGTACCCCTTTAAACTTTACTTTTGACGAATATTGTGTCAATACTATCTCAAATATTTAACTTTGGATAGTTCATACAGGTATTCAAAAGATTACACTGTTGCGATTGTGTATTTTGAGAAACGGTTCGTTGGTTTCTACTCATGAGAAGAAAGGTTGATTATAGTTTTCTCCATTTTTAGAAATAGAATGGAGTTTTTTGTTTACTTCATTTTTTTAAAAACATTTTTGGGTTTTATATTTTGAGCCAGAGATTGTCTGCAAATATGTTAGCTATGTCGTTTCTGTTTGATCTTTGTTTCTTTCCTTTTATTTTGTTTTATTAGATCTTTTATTGGCATGCAACTATTCCTGTCAATTCCATATTTTATCTTGTTTTTGAATTTGTGTTGGAGTTTATTTCTGATATGTGCTCTTTCTATGTAGTTCTTTTTTTATTCTTTGTTTGTTTGTTTGTCGACTTTGAGCTCTGCTTTTTTTTAATGTTTAGGTTTCGTTTGGTAGATTTAGATTAAATTTTGTAAAAGTAGCATGACATGTTCAAATAATCGTTAGGCATTCTTTATCAACTCAGAACTTGTGGAATTTAGTAGAAGTGAATAATGACAGAGATATGATTATTTTGATGAATAATTTCAGGAGTCTTACATATATAACTATTTGATACTGATATTAAATTTGGTGCATGATTAATCCTGGAATCGTCTCAAATTAAGGTTTTAGGTTCAATCTTGGTATTGGGAAGTGACGGTAGTTCAGTGGTTAACGACACAGACTGATCACCTTCCCAAATTCGAATTCAGTTCGTTCCACAAAAATCACTTTCACTTAGGATGTTGGCAACCTTCACATGGTCCTTCCCGTAAATACCTGATGTCTTTCTAGAAATAATATAATATGATGATGATGATCTTGGTATTTTCTTCTCAAATCAGGGATTTTTATTTTCCATGTTAAATAGAAAATGGTTGCTCATGTTGTGAACAAATTACAAGAACATGCACAGAAAATGTCCCACTGCTAGCTTTGAACATTGCGACGTCAGTCTTTTTCTCTTTTTAATCCATGAACTTCAAGACGGAGGAAAGACCTTTCAATATCCTTCTGTCTCTACATTTGATCAGGCCGAAAGAAAATTTTCTTTCGGCCTGATCAAATGTGACATTCAAACATCTTAGGTAAATGGATATTCACTCATCCTATCGACACTCTTAATTTATGTATTCACACACACACACACACACACACACACACACACACACACACACACACACACACACACACATCTTTTTTGCACTCATGAAGAAGTAGTTCAGCACCAAACGCATTAACATTTTGTCATTCTTTCTATACGCATGTGCCACATCTCACTCACATCATTCACAAAATAAATATCATTATTGTTTAATCTTACTTTTTCGTTTCCTTTCTGTAACTTTGTCCGGGAACCAACATGTTGTAGCCTCAGTCACAAAGCAGACAAAGAATAGAAAAGAACTGCAACCTGCTTTTTTTATTGCATAACAACATTTATTTCTCGCATTACCGCTGTGATGTCTCTAACGTGATCGTCTTTGACAGTGCTCTCGAACGTCATTCAAGTGTGCTCTCTGAAGTGATCATCTTCTCGAACATGCTCTCTCTTTTTTATAGTCTTTTTTTCTTTACCATCATGTCATTTTGCTCACGGCTCGATATTTACATAAAACCGTCCGTGCTATGTTACACTTCATCCTTGGATTCCCTTTGCCTTTCAGAAGAATTTTTATTTCAGTGTTTCTTTCTCTACAAACCACTTATACACTGTTCATATTCATCTAAAAGAGGGTAAATTGTCATCTTTCCCTTCACACGTGAACAGTTAGCCCATCATTTAAAAACCGACACTATCACGTTCTTTTTTTTTTTTCATGAACCTTTCACATGTAATCAATGTATGCGGTTGGATCACATCAAGTCGGATCTGTGGTTAAATATGATTCTGTTCCCAGTTGCAAGTATGTATTTGTTTTATTATAAGAAATGCAAAAATTTGTTTATTTGCTTCCTTATTTTATTTTGTAAGTTTAAATTTTCAAATCAAGTTTTTGGTTTTATGTGTTTTATTTAATGTTCGATTTGGATTTTGGTGATACTGAGTTAGCAGCATATAAATATGACAATTGATTATTTTTTTTATTTTTACATGGAGGTCACCACTTATCAAGGCCTGTTACATAGGGATTATATTAGAAGGAATGACGAATTATATATTTGTTGTTGCGTGTTCGTCTTAATGTGATAGAGACATAGTACATTTTAATTGAGAGACGGGAACATGTAATACACAATGAGAGGGCGATAGATACATAGATAGAAGAGAGATTGACATTTATACAGTTCTGACAGTTCTGGGAGTGTTTCTATAAACATTATCTTTCTTTAACACATATACTTTTGAGATGATGATTCTCAGTTCTTTTATCATAAAGAAGGAACCAGTCATTACTTATAATAGCTGAGGGGGGGGACATTCTTAAGATGATAGACACCTTACTTATATGAATTTTATACACAAAGTTCTTTATACAGATAAGTGGAACACAAGTTCTTATAATACAAATTCACAATACCTTTGTTTGTTGAATGACATAACACAAGACAGTTGCTACAAAATGATGATGACTTCCTTTATTTCTTGACCGGTCAATGGCTTTGCATCAAGGAATTCAAAGTCTTACATTATTTCAACTTGCAACCTTTCGCCTCCAAAGGTGGATTCCTTCTGACTCATGTCAGCTCTGTCCGACCCTCTTTCGACCCTGCCTTGGCACTGACTGGCACTCTGACTCCCCTTGTCTCACTAAATCTCTAACTATACTGACAACTCATGTCTTACATGACGTCATTGCATGACTAAACAATGTGCATATTGGTCCCGTGGCCTGACATGCCCCACATGTCTAAACAAGAGTTCTCTAACCTATTTCGGCCTAACCTACTTTCAAATATGTTTAACATTTTCCTATTTCGTTTCAAATTCCTTATTTTAATTTCATTTCATTTTCATAAACAGAATTGCATCATCAAATTCCTTTTTCACATAAACAGAATTGAATCATCAAATTCTTTTTTTAAACAACATATCTAAACTATTTTATGTGAAACTAAACAATGGGTAATTCTACATTCCATTTTCAATAACATATCTATATTATTTATTTTAAACTCATGATCAAAATTCTCCTGAATCTTAATTCAGAACCTATTTTAGAAATAGACCTAGATTACCACGTTCATATCTCTATCTATCCTATCTCATTTTTACTTACTTACAAGAACAGGCGACTTGTTCTTGTAACAGGCCCAGAAACCACTCGGGGATAAAGGTTATTGTGTGTACAGTAATCAATGGGATAGTGTTGTAGTATTCGTTAGTATTGGAGATTTGATAAAGTGTCATTACTTAAGGGGGCGGTTCATCAGGAATTTGTTTATGTTGGACTTGGAGAAATCCAAGTTGAAGTCAGGAGGGAAACAGGCAAGCGATAGAGAGTTCCACAGGTGTGCAGTTCTAAGAAAGAAGCTTGGTTCATGGAATCTATGTTTTGATTTAGGCACAGATAAAGAGTGGGGAAAATTATTGACAATGGTTTCAGCTAGATGGGTGTTTATCGTGAAAGATTGGCAAGGGGGACCAGAGATTGGAGCTCAGACGAGCACTTGCCATGGAAATAACGATAAAACAAAGATAGGCCTGCAACATTTCTTCTGTGGGACAGAGGTTGCAGGGAAAAGAAAAGTGCATCCCCCACTAAGCCACAAAGTTTATTTTGTACTCTGTTAAGGCAGGATAGGCTGTTTCTAGCAGCTCCTGCCCAGATGTGGCAGCAGTACTCCATCCTTGGACGTACTTGGCTTTTATATAGATAGAGAATTGCATCAGTAGTGAGATATCTTCTGGAGCGTTAGAGGGATTCCACCATTTTCCCAGCGACCTTGGCAACAGACGATGTATGTGTTCCATTTCAGATCAGGAGTAAAGGTCAAACCCAGAAGCTTATCAAAACATGGGGCCTCCCCTAGACGAGAGCCATCCATTTCAATTGATGCCAGATGGGGATCAGAGGGTTGAGGATGTAAAGATAGGAGCTTGGTTTTAGATGCATTAAAGGTAACCAGCCATCTCTTCCCCCACTATACCACGTGCTCAAGATCACATTATTGGTTTGATTGTGTCAGTAATTACCTGTATGTTTGCTTTGAGAGAAATATGAATTACACTAAAAAGAAAAAACATTATAAGCTCAGTAATTAAATGTCTTGGTTGCAAAAGAAACAATTACTGCAAGTCTTAACCAGAAAGAAATGGAAGATGAATAAACACAGTAAAAGTTGCATTATATTAGTAAATTGTATTTTTCGCATCAGAAAGGTGTCAAAGTCACCAAATGTTAGGAAAAAAATGTAGCAAAACAAATGAATACTGTTAAATTTAAATTTCAGTTAGACACAGGGATCAACATTATTATAATTACCATCATATTCGGTTTAACATCTGTTTTTCATACTTGCATATGTTGGACAGCTTTTAGATATTGAATTCCAAATAACCTATCTCTTGCTAATTTTTTATTTATCCCATATCAGTTCCTCCTATATTTTCCTTGGCCTTTTCTATACCAACTAATCCTTCTACCTCAACTGTTCTACACTTGTTATATTATTCATTCTTTAGTTGTGACCAAACCAACAAAGTCTCCTGTTCTGCACAACTCACCTGATACTGTTCAGATTTAATCTTCTGAAATCATCCGATCTAAACCTGTACTTAAGACTCGCATTACACATCCATCATATCATTCTCATATAATTTCTTTCCATACAACACATATCCTCAACTCTCACTGATCAGCTTTCACTTCCATATATCATCATACTTTGTATGTAGTAGATTTTCCCCATAGTTGATAGCGGTAACACTCTGCTGATTAGTAACAGTAAACTTACTTCATGCACTCCTAACTTGGATAATCACACTAGTACTTAGGTTGAATATCGGATCGGCTGTACTGGAAATGCAGCTTGGAAGGAGTAAAATGTACTTCTGACCTGAAGAAACAAAATGATCATAATTGACACGGTTAATTGACACAGAAACATAACTCTTCGGAAATAAAATATTTGTTGATTAATTGAAAGCCACCTGCAAAGGTCATCTGTAAATGGTTACCGGCAAACAGAAATACTCCATCACTAAAGAAACGCAATAGAGATGGTTACATTGATAATGAATTGACTATTACAGGTGGATGCATGAGTGTCCTAAATCATTATATAAACTAGCGCAAATTAAGATTGAGAGTTGACTGGTAATCAGGCTAAAAAAACACTTCTAGTAATTTCTTCCTCACTCACTCTACTCATTTATTGCTACTGACAATAAAGATGTATCATTATATTTTTTTATATATTAGTGGCTGTCATCATTCTTTTAAGCACACCAGGAATACAGCACCTACTAACCATAACACTAACTCCTCCATGTGTGCCAATGTTATCACTAAAGTAACAAAATTAAAAATACGTTTTCTGAGTGATAGGAAAAACAACAACAACAAAAAAAAAAACAATAAGTTTTTTGTGTTAAAGAATGACAAACTGAATTTATTTGAAGCAGATTGGATAAAACATTTCAAGTTATCGGACTTAACAATAAATTTTTTCTGTCAGAAAATGATTTCCCTCTTCTCCCTAAAAATATGATGACTAAACTATTTTGCAAAAGATAAAAATTACCCTTTCTTTGAATCGTTTGTGACACCTAAAAAATGAAGGGAGATAAAAATAGAATTACCGTACTGTTTTCTGAAAACGACTTGGAAAATGCACAAAAACAAAACGCTTAAATTAAACTAAACTACAATATAGGTATTTACCTTTCGCTGTTTTGGAACCGATTAACAAGAAAATCGATATATTGGAAACTCTAGGGGCCATTGCTACCCAAAATGGGTTGTCCTTATGGTGTACATCAAAAGAAAAGATCCACATTTGCATGAAATCCATAAGTCATTCATCAATCGATGATGAAGCATCCATGAAATTTGTGCACCATAGTGCTCGCTCATTGCAGTCAGAATCCTGAGAGTTTCGTGTCCTTCTCCAAAAAAGTTTTGGTTGAAGTATAAAACGTTCAATCTGTAGTTTGATTTCTGGGAACCACAGGAGCACTTTTCCAGAAATTTCGTAAGAAGAGTACTCCTATTGTTTCCAGAATAAAAGCCTAATGTTAACGTTTTTAACATCCGAAGATATTTGGCTAGAATATGATTGCTAATGATACCAGCTTGGGCCTTCAAGACGAATATTGGCATTCCAAATCACCTATGCATATTTTGTGTACTTTATATGGCTTGTATTTCACAATTAAGGATTTTTCTTAATATGCCAACTGTAGTAATTATGCTGTACTTCATAGACGCCAGTTCTCAATGTGTCTTGTTGTTACATGATAAGGGCTGCCCCCTGTTCATGTAAGTATAAAAATAGAGAGATTAGTTAAAATGAAAATAAGAGAAAGCAGAAATTGAACCCTGGACATAAGTTTTAAAGAACAATAGGTTTAAATGGAATGTCCAGTAAATTGTTAATTCGGATGAAATAAATAATAAATAAACTATTCAATTGTTAAAAGAATGTGGATAATAAAATATGGGTTAAATAAATTAGATATGTAGGTTAAATTCCTTTGTGGAAACAACACAAGAAAAATAGGTTATTGGGAAATCAATGTCGGAAACGTGCAAAGTCGCGCATGTTGAAACACGTGAATTTTGCTCACGTGGCCGGGATGCATGGATTTCTCAATATAGGAAGTGGGAGTTAGTTGGTCGGAGAGACAGTCAGAGAGACAGTCAGGAGAGACAGTCAGGGGAGACGGTCAGTGAGAAAACTCAGAGACAGGCGGACGTCTGAAGTGAGACGTCACTTCAGAAACTAAAATGTGAAACTTTGAGTTCTTAATGAGGAAATCACGACCGGTCGTAAGGAAATAAATTCATCATGTGTTTGTGATAAAGCTCATCTTTGTGTTTGTGATTTCTACAAAAAGGTAAATTGTATTGTTATTATATGTCTGTGTTATAAAATGTCATTACATACACATCTCTCTCTCTAAGATACAACATCATATGTAATAAGACAAGAACTCTCACTAAGACTCATATCTTTACTAATAAGAACTCACGTAACATACGCGCACAAGTGGTATCGTCTAATACTAATAATAATAACTATATAACATTGTATCTTGTCTTGCCACTTGATTTTCAACAATCTATGGAAGCCGGTCATATCAAAATGGTTCAGTTTCTTGGCATGTTTGGCATATACAACCCAAGTTTCACAAGCATACATAAAGATGGTAAGAATCACATCTCTGTATACTGGAAGTTTCATCTGCAGCCGATATTAAGAACTTGAAGCATAAAAACTTTTGCAAAAGTTATTGAACCTGAAAAGCATTAATATGGCATAAAACAAAACAATCAAACCAAAGACTATGAATAAATACTTGGAGATATAAAAAATTTGAAGCATAAAAACTTTTTTCCAAAATTACTGGATTCAGTATTAAACAACATGAAAAGGGTTGATATGCTGTAAAGCAAAACAACAAAGCTGATTATCATAATTTGCTAGGTCTGATCTGACCAGATGTTGCATATTCATCTAAAGCTTAAGTTTTTTCAATTACATTTTTAATGCTGAACATGCAAATTGAGTTAACACATCTCAAGACTATTTGTCCCTATTTATTATTGAATTTCAATGTAACACGGATGTAACACGTGGCGCCATGTGCGTACAAAGTAACTTTTCTCAGATTGCTTTTAGCCTTGAAAGTGTTAACATCCTGTTAGCAACAACAACTTTTTCCCCTTGAACTCGTTTAAAGAGTATTAATCATATTACGGACTCAAATCACAAAGCGCTATAATTTAAAATTATCACTTGATATTCGTTCTTTTGAAATCTCTCAAAGCAATTAAAAACTAAACAAAGCAACTTGTTCTGCACAGTCATATCAGCAGGAAACTTTTCATCCACTTTCAATTCTAAACATGTACACAGTTAAATTAAAGGATTTTCTTTAATCTTTATTGTTCATTACCTGAGATAAAATGTACGGGTTTCGAATTTCACTATGTGGAGCCACGCTGATAAGTCGGAGACGACGAAACAGCTGTCTGTGGATATTCCTGTCGGTTATCAGTATCATAAAAAAAATTTAACATGACTAATTTCAATAAGTATTATATAATTGCTTCCATTTCTATAAGAGGAGTAGATTGTTCAGTAGGTAGAACATTGGGCGACAGTGGTCATAGTTAGTGAGAGGCAGCTGTTTCGCCATCTAGTACTTATCAGTGAAGCTGGATGTATTAAGATTTGAAACCCGGATCCCAGTTAAATCAAAACGTAGATTCCATGAACAAAGCTTCTTTCTTAGAACTGCACGCCTGTGGAACTCTGTTCTATTTGTCTGCTTCCCAGCCGACTACATTTTTTTTTATGCCTTGTTCACGGTGCACTCATGTGGGACCATGCATGGTTCACTTGTGAATATATTTGGATTCATGGATCCATTTCCATTTTCACTTCTGCGAATATTGCTTATATCCACAATTTTAAAGTTTTCAATTCATGCATTGTCTGGAGCGATTTCCATAAAAAAAATTCCCTCGCTGATGAATTGGACAATTACTTGGTCCATAATGAAAAGTGTCATTCCAAGGTTTGTGTCAATTTGACGCTGATTAAATACACCTTCATGTTAACCTCTAATATAGCTCCTTTGCAACTGAGAATTCTAATATTTCATTGGCTAGTGTCCTCCATAAATAGCGATATTTGATAGATAGATATTTATATCTGAATCACAAAAAATGTCAATTAGTATAAAATCTTGATATTTCAAACTTATCCTCTCGCTTTGTATGGCCCCAAGTGCTAGTTATTGGCGAAAAAAAAAAAAAAAAAAAGAAAGAAATCTATGTATCAATTATTTTTGTGGGGATTTATTTTGTTATTATGTGCATGTGTGTGTATTAGTGTGTGGTTTACTGCTTAATTATTAGTAACAAAAAATAATTCTTTTTATTTCTAAAAATCTAGATTTTATAAGAAGGGCAAAGGGGAGTGCTTTTATGTCTTAGTTCAAACATTCAACAATAAAAAGTTAGAGGGCGACACACTTCGCTCAACATTCGATTTTTTTTTAACTTTTAATCAATAAAAAAAATATATAAGTAAACGTAGTCTTATCGATATAGTGACCTAAAGAAATGACGACAACACCCAATAAAAATAAAAGAAAATAGAAAGAATGAGGTAGGATCAATAGAGATTGCTTGGATATTTCATTGTTTATGCTTGATATTCACTGAAATGTTAGATGAAATCACTTTTGAAATTTCATTGTTTCCTGATGACAATAACAATAATACTACACTGAATATCTGTTGAAAAACTAACTGTAGTCGCAGCTTGATTAAAAATGACCAACTATTGATAAAATGCGTTCAATTATCATCTCAAACAAGATAGTTTCTTGAATATGTCTAATTCGAATAAAATTTGATTCAAAAGAAGAAAATTCCATCAAAGGACAGAGACTCCAGAACATGCGTCCTTCAAATGCAGTGGACTCAGTTGGTACTGGGCATATGTCAATGAAATGATGGCTCACATCGATTCTGAGCAGTCTCGCCCACTACACATGTCTTACATCATTCACAGCGGCAAGCTACTGTGGGACAGGAAAAGATGAATAGTGTTTCTTGCAATCCTGGCTGTGGCCAAAATGGACTACTAGAGTACAAGACAAATGTGAGGTTGAATCTTTCGCTGATCAGGATTTGGTCCCTTTCTTCAAGCACCAGCTGAAAGTAAAGATCAGATGTGATAGAAAAATATTACATCCCATGGCTTGTGACTGAAGATGGATTAAGTTGGCGAGTCTGTGCATGTATACAGGTGTCAAGTTGGAGTTTGTGTTCCTTGCCCAAAATTATCGCGCACATTTCCAGATGCTGCCAAACTCTAGAACTCTAAAACAAGTGCCTAGATTAGGTTTTTAGCTAGCCAAGGGAATGGTCCCTCCATCCCCGATAGGGAGCCTCCAAGATGGCCACACCCCGATTTTTTTCTTTTTCGCCCCCAGCCACCCCAATAAGTGATTTCATCTTAGAGCACCTTCACATACCACCACCCCAACCCTTTTTTCTTTGACCCCGCCTAGAATTCGATCCCTAATTAGAGAACAACCTGCTTGTTTTTGGCCCAACAAGCCAGAAAATAATGGGTGGTCTATTTTTTGGTTGTTATTTTTTTTTTTACTTTTTTTTCTCACCCCACCGCACACTAATGAATTAAACAAATATATAATACTATTTCTGTGCAAATTTTATATTGACATTGTTTGTATAGGAAAAAAGAAACAAAAAAAAAACGATTTGATTTGGGAATCTTAAATAGGACGACCCCCGGTGTGTATGAGGTATTATGGTGAATGATAACATCTAGGACTAGCATAGTCCAGCAAAAGTACAGTGACGAGGATGTCCCCAATTTTTGAGTGGCCTTGTGTCAAATGTTTTGTTTTTTATTGTCTTGTTTTCGTAACTTTTCATGAAAAATAAAAAAAATATATAACTCAAACAAAGGCTTTTCACTTTCAGCCTATAAAATTTAGGACCTTGTCAAGGAGAATTGTCTTACCCAATTAGATGTGGCTATTTTAGAATACAAGGGAGATAATTCAATTCATTTTTATTGGCTAAAGAGAAGTGATGATTTTAGAGAAAATTAGAAGTAATCCTTTTTGATAATGATAATATGACAAAATTCAGTTCCCTGGATAAGTAATTTGCGATGGTCCTTTATAAGTGCAATGAAAATAAGTTCTTTGAGCTGTCTCCATAAATAATGCATTTCTAACCAAATCTCCACCATTACCATTTATCATGGGGTTCATTAATTAACCTTTATCCTCAAATTATCTGTGAGCCTTGGAAAGAAGTGATTACCTTGTAAAAAAAAAAAAAAAAGAACACAGACACATGTATACATTTTTTACTAAGGTGCTATCATTTATCAAGGCCTAAAGATTACTCAACGATAAGGTTTAAGTGAGTGCCAGATTGACAGTCAAACATCGTGATGATTTAGTAATAATGGTGATGATTAAGCAGAATTTGATTATTTAAGAGGGCGGTTCAACAACAAGAGTTTGTTTACATTGGACTTGAAAACGACCATGTTGTAGCCAGCTGGGCAGTAGTTCTGCAGCATTGTTTCACAGACGAGCAGTTCTAGGAAAGAAACTTTGCTCATGGAAGTTTTGTTTAATTTTAGGTGGAGAGAGAGAGAGGGGGTCTATTGACAGTGTTTGTAGATAGACGAGTTTTATTATAAATATTTTACAGATTGAAGCTCAGTTGAGCAACTGCCTTGAAAATAACGATAGAGAAAGACTTTGAAAAAAGGTAGTAGAGAGGAGAAAAGGACATTGCCCACTAGATTTCAAATTTGGTTTTGTATTCTGTCAAGGCAGGAAAGTAATACATGTGACAACAATATTCCGTCTTATGATGTATACAGATAGAGGATTGTTAGAAGTAAGATACCTTCTGGAACTTTAGAATGATCCAATCATTTTTTCCAACGACCTTAACAATATTATGTTGTAATTTAGTGGAAAGCTATATTAAAAAAACGAGAAAATCTATTGATTTTATTTATGACTTGTTAGAGCAACCAGAAGTAAAGAGTTGATAAGATTTCAAGGTGGTTAGAAAAAGAAAGTGTTTCTTTGTATGTGCGTGAACGTGTGTGAGTGCATTCGTAAGACTGTGTGTATAGGCTGAAGTTGTGCTCAGTAATCCATGACTGTTTCTCGTATCGTCTACTGAAATGCCTTTCACCAAAGGTAGATTTAGTTTACCTGCAAGAAATCTGTGTAATTGTTGTGTGCCTGACAAGAGTTCATGTGGTAACTGCTGACTGTGCTTGAGTTGTTGCTTAAATATTATTAACAAGTAATTGGCTACCCAGAGCAAATTTGACTAATTTATTGAAGGTTTCAATAACCAATCAAGGTTAAACCCTTTTTTGGCAGAGATAGAATTAACCAATCGATATTAAGTATTTCAACCAATAAGAATCGAATATTTATAGAGATTGTTTATCTGTTGTTGTTGTTGTTGTTGTTATTGTTGTTGTTGTTGTTGTTGTTGTTGTTATAGAAGAAGAAGAAGAAGAAGAAGAAGAAGAAGATCATTCTTCATTTTAAATGAATCAGATGATTATTGTTGGCATTTGTTTCCATGACATCTTTCTAATTAGAATTCTGGAAAGCCATTGGGCACTTATGGAAGGCACCACATGAAGGTTGCTAACATCCCTAAGTAAAAGTATTTCTGCAGAACGAACTGCATTCGAACTTGTTATCAGTTGGTGTCGTTAACTACTTAGCCACCTTCACATCTTTTGTTGCTGTTGTTGTTGTAATGCTGAAACAGGGTTCCATAATAATAGCTATTAAAAATACATATTATTTTATTCATTTTAAAGTTTTCTTTTATCTTTTACAGTTTGGAATTTTGGAGATTAGGTATGTTTGTATTATTTGGATTAATTGGACAATTGTCATCTTGAGTGCTATCTGCACGTTTTGGTTTATGTAACCCCGACCTTCTTCAGGTGTCTAAGTTATCTCTACACTTCCGAGGTTTCGTGTTTTTGGTTTTTATTTGAAAGTAAATTTACAAAAAATTCTAAATTCAATAAAATTATCAAACAAAATGCTAAGTGTATTATTATTTCTAAATTATTTATGACTAAAATTTTAATTTGATTCATTAACCAAATACGAAACCTCGGAGTGTAGAGTTAAACCGTTTATATCTTTTAGTCCAACTACATTGAATTCTATTCTCTGTCTGTAACAATTAGGTTGTCCAAAGCGTGTATAGAACATTATACTCCGGTTGTCGTCAGGTTCTTGATTGTCTATGGTTGCAATCACTTGCTAATGTTTAGCTTTTATAAAAGGTTTATTAAGACAGCGAAACTTGAAACATTCACAAATAGGGTGAGGGTTCTCTTGACTTTAACAGGTATTAAAGGTTAAGGTGTAAAATGTTAATGGCTAACCTTTCAAGAAAGAAAGTGAGAAATAGACATGCAGATAGATATACAAATAGCTAGCTTTTCTTATTACTCATAGTTACATTGTGCACAATCGCTCCCATTCTCACTAGGGGGACTAGGAGGGACAGCCATATTTTGCGTCCATCTACTTCAGTTGTAAGCCAAAAAAAATCTTTCTTCTGGAAATTACGTAGTTTCACCAACTTCCGTTAACTAAAAGGTAACTTCTGACCTCCCATCCATCAATCATTCCTTCATTCGGCTAACGGCTTGTTTTATGTAACTACTGTATGTTAACACTAGTTTGCTTATATTAACAACACATGTCAACCCATTAAAATTCTGCAATAAAATTCTAATTTACCTTGGTTTAACATGTTGGTATTATTTTTTCCTTGTAGCACAATGGGTGAGAAACTCTTTCGCAGGAGCTCCAACTCCCCACGTTTGGGATCCTTTTACCAGATGTGTATTGTTCTTGCAGGAAGGCACACACAATATACCTGTGCAATTCCAAAATGTCAGCATGAATCAGTGTGTGCTTCATGTGTGTAACTTGACTTGTGTAACCGAGTGCAAGGAGGTGAAAAAAGGTCACGCCTGCTGGATGGTGACAATCATAAAACAAAATAACATTTCATTTTGAGCTTGTGTCAAATTCTATGCATATGTCTCTCTCTCTCTCTCTCTCTCTCTCTCTCTCTCTCTCTCTCTTCATTGAAAGTGAGGAGAATTGAATCATGTTATAATATATTCAAAACTGGGACGCTGAGCAGGCCAGTCGTAACAGTTGAAACCTGTACACGTAGGATATCAACGGGCCTTAGTTAAAATGCTCCTGTGTTATTAACATAAATTTATTTTTATAAAAAACACCTTTGTTTGCTATTTTGTGAAGAGTTCAATTTTCAACAACAGTAAAAGTGGTCTTTGCCAATTAATGCCAACGATGGATGCTGCCCATAATAACACAAAAAAGTCTTGACGACGACCAGACCTGCCAGCCGATTATAACCAATGCCATATCGCCCCCTTGATGTAAGGGGATATGTCTATCATTTCATTAGTTCTATTGCTCTGGGGAGCTAGTGCTGTGCCAGGATGGAACAACCATTATCGAAACGTCCACAAGACACGGACAAACAAAGAAACTCTCCCCAGAAAACAATAGTTCTACATTCTCATTAGTTATTCCATTTACATCCTCTTTAGGTGGTTAGATACAGGGTGAAGTGTTGGTTTGATGAAAGGGTTTCTGTGGAACAAACTCGATTCGAACTTGGTACACCGAGGTTTTCAGTTTGTGTCGTTAACCACTTTTAGTAGCAATTCTTACTTTTTTATTTGATTCATGAAAATCCGTCAAAAGTTTTTTTTCAGTAAAAAGTTGTTCAAAGTTAATTTTTTTATATCACAAATTTTGTCCTTTCTGTTTGATATTATACAACAGTAAAATCATTTTGTTGAAAGAAAAACGTGGCCGCCAGCGATTAAAACAAAAATTTTAAATCAAGATTTTCACAATAAATCAGAATTTTATTTCAAACAGTATAAGACCAACGATCACTATTTTATCCCCCCAAAGTTTTGACGAAATAGATGATATATTCTATTGATCTCTATAGTACAATGGAGACGTGCAGTATCCAACTGTCAGTGATTATATAACTTCTCACTCGTTACAATAATTAGTACACGTATATGTAACGCTTCTGCTTGGTAAACAGTCAGTCATTTTAAAAGGTTTATTTGACTATCTATGACTCGTTGGGTCAGTAATTGCTACATATTATTAAATCTCTCTCTCTCTCTTTCTCTCTCTCTCTCTCTCTCTCTCTCTTTCTCTATCTCTCTTTCTCTCTCTCATTTAACTGCCTCTCCATGAGGTCCGAATGTAATACAAAGTCGAGTGTGATGGGGGTGGGTTATCAGCGGTATGACCATTATTGGGTGCCACAAGGGCACTTGTGGCTTTCAGTAATGACCACTGATCAAAGTAAGAGCTCCCACTAAAAAGTCATTAAAAGTAAAAAAAAAAAAAAAAAAAAAAAAAAAAAAATTCTATGGTAATCATGTAATTTTCCAACTCATGTAATTTTATTGGAAAGATGATATGCAGTAGGTAATAAATTGTATAGCAGCTAATGAAAAGGTAGCTTTTGGGTCATCCTCAACTATAGTCAACCACTTAGTTTCCAGTCCGTTTTGGCATCATTGTAAGAGCATTCATTAATGGCCTGAGAGACGAGGGTTCAATTCTTTGTTGAGTCATGACAAAGACTTAAAAATGATACTTTGTGTCCTCCTGCAAAACAGTCAGAATTATAAAGGGAGGATCAAGGGTAAGTGGAATAATCCTGAGAATGAAGTGACGCCATTCTCTACACTTTGGCATAGCAGCTAATAAAAAGTGAGCCTTCAGATCACCCTCGACTATGATCGGTCACTTGGCTTAGCTTAACTTTAAGATCGTAACATACTAAATGCATTGATGAAAAAATTAATTTAGTATTATGTATGAAATAGGAAAGATAAGACACATTTTTTAAATTAGCTAACACGCGGTTACTCCTGGAAAAATGCAAGATGGACGTTCTTATTGTAGTTGATTTAAAAATGTAGAATGGAGAATGGTTAGGAGAAAACGAAAAGAAAAAAATTATTTTAGGGAGTTATAAAAATTTTTTATTTAAAACAATTAAAATGGGTCTTATTGGTGAATGATGAAAAGGATACCCCCCCCCTCCGCCCCGACAAACCATAGTCGTTAAAATTCAAAATATATCACGTATTTATGAAACGAAAAGAGTGTTGAGTCGTTTCCATAATAACAAAGATGAATCCAAACACTCCAAACAATACATATTATCAGACCTCATCTCAAAAATTCAGAAACGTTATATCAAATCGATACAGACTTAAGTGATAAATGTTAATATTTAGTAAGAAAGCAAAGCTGAACGATCGATCGAGTGTGATAGCGATTTTATTCCAGTAGAGCGCCAGGTCAGTAACTGTCACATTTGTTCCCAGGCAAGCAAAAGTGAATAATATCTGTGGTACTATGACCGGTTTAGTTGTATGTGCATGTTTGTTGCCTGTATGCATTTGTTATATGTTTTGTCTTTGATTTCTCACACGTGATGGTGTTATATTCTACCTATGGGATAAGATCAGTCTTTGTACCACAAATATTATTCTGTTCAATTTAGTTCGAAGAGAGCCATATTTGTTTTTGTCTAGTATAAGCCTGGTGATGTTGGGTTTGGTAATTTCGTCTCCAACATTAATTTCTTTTTATCTATTCATATTCTGTATGATGTCAAGTTCAGATATATCAAAATTAACCTTTTGCCCCTGGAATTGGTATGGTGCGCAAATGGATGTGATTGCAGCAGAGTCTAATTCCACTCGGCATCTCTACTATGTAGCTTCTGAGTTGTTTGTCATTCACAATGGTGATTCCAGGGTGTCATCTGTTGTCGAGTTTATTTAGTAGCTGTATACACTGACATGGGTAATTTCCTAGTTGCATTATAATATTCACAATGGAGTTTCCTGCTTGCTGATCTCACATGTAACTGTTTACAATGTTCTTCCTTTTCTAGTTCTGATCAGCAGGCAAGGTAGTTGGTATAGATCTTCCAAAAAGTATTTCAGATAGTGATAGTAGTTTGTTATCTATTGGTGTTATCCTAAC
Organism: Euprymna scolopes; assembly: GCF_053919585.1. Lineage (NCBI taxonomy): Eukaryota > Metazoa > Mollusca > Cephalopoda > Sepiida > Sepiolidae > Euprymna > Euprymna scolopes. Next base: position 37,247,954 of record NC_136488.1, read on the forward strand.
CTGTAACAGAACAAAATGGATGTCAGTTCTCTCCCTTTTGCATTTTTTTTTATCCTTGATTTGATATGTCTCACATGTTTCTTGGCGAAGCCATTGCTTCTGACCTAGTGAGGTGAGCTTGTAGTGTGCTTGATGCCCCAGGATTTGATTTAACTTTGGAAAGTCTGTCCAGAGTACTGTGGACCATTGTCCATCATAATTTCGTCTGGATAGCACTGCTGTGCTAGTTACTGGTGTTGGCAATTCATCAATGAGTGGGTACTTTGAGTACCTGTCTACAGTAAGCAGAAATTGCTCCCCCTCAATCTCGACTATGTCTGATTGTTATATATTAACGTTTCGCTTATTATACTTATGATGATGAATGTTTTTTTGTTTACATGTTAAGAAGTGTAAGAGTCTTAGGAGGGATGAAGAGACAGTCTTAGGAGAGTTCATGTTGTGAGTGTTCATATTGTAAGACATGGGGTGGAAACATTAACACATTAACATTGTTAGAGAAGAGATGTGGACATTAACACGTAGATATAAGGAGAGAGTGTACATATACGTAAACTTTGAGAAGTGATTCGCTATCTAGATAGACAGACCGATAATTGAGAGGTTTGCATTTATGCCGATGGATTGACAGGTTGGCATTTATGCTTTGACAGTTCGTATGAACGAGAGTGTTTGTATAACATAAATAGACACATTTACTTTCTAACACATATTTTTTAGATGATGAATTTCAAATAGATTGTACACATAAATAGACAATACCTTTTTCATGTAATGATGGACACAGGAGACGGAGTTATAAAACACATTGAACATTTATTCTTCTTCCACTTGAACCAGTTGGTGGCTTTGCGTTCAGGAATTCAAAGGTTCACATATTAAGTTCCAAATGTGATCGTCTTGCTTCTAGACGATTGAAACCCATGTCTGTCGATCTCAAACTCCCTCTGAGTTTCTCACTAGCTAACTAACTAACTAACTAACTCTCACTTCCTATATTGAGAAATCCATGCATGTCCAGCCTCGTGAGCAAAATTCACGTGCCATCACATGCGCGAGTCGCACGTTTCCCGAACATTCTGATTTTCCAATAACCTATTTTTTCTTTATTTTCACAAAGGAATTCAACCTACATATCTAATTTATTTAACCCATATTTTATTATCCACATTCTTTCTAACAATTGAATAGTTTATTTATTATTTATTTCATCAGAATTAACAATTTACTGGACATTCCATTTAAACCTATTGTTCTTTAAAACATATCCCAGGTTCGATTTCTGCTTCCTCTCATTTTATTTTCATTTTAAATAATCTCTCTATTTTTATACTTACATGAAAAGGGGACAGCCCTTATCATGTAACATGATGTGATGAACTTCCAAGGCTGAGATTGAATGCCATATGGTTGCAGTGGTTCATGTTACTCGGTATAGGTAGCCCTGGATCTTCAATAGCATTTGCTGTAGTCAGAGTGATGCTGAATGCAATAGTTTAGCCCATATTGTGACCAGTGGCTTATGGTCCATGATGATGATGGAGAAACAAAAATAGAAACGACTCAGTGCTCTTTCCATTTCATAAAAGACATCACACATTTTTAATCTAACGACTATGGCTTGTTTGTAAAAGGAACAAACACATTTTTTCTACCATTTACTTATAATAGCCATTGCTAAGATAGACCTGAAGAAGGTCAGAGACTACATCGACTGAAACACTATGAGAATATATGAGAATAACACCAAAGATGAGACTAGCAGACTGAACAATCAAAATAATATAAATTATCAATCCTCATCTCAAAAATTCAGAAGCATTAAATTAAAATTAGATATTGAAATTGGATAACAAAATATTACAACCAACTTTTATTTGCTTCGTCTTAACCATTTTCCCGTTTCAATTTTTTAAACCAATAGCTTCGTGAGCAATCATCTTACATTTTTCCAGGAAAAACTGTGTCAACCAATTAAAAAAAAAAAATGTTTTTTCCTGTTTCATACGAAATGCTAATTTTATTTGGTGCTTGTTAAGATATAGTCGACAAATCGCTTCTTTTTTTTTTTTTTAATATATCGTTTTAGGCAAAAACAATATTACGTACTTAATCGCCATGTCGGAGATAGTAATATATCCAAAAATTACGAAAATTCATTAAGTAGAATAACTGCTATTGTGTTTTTAGTAGAAAATGTCTATATCGCTAGACAACAAATATTGCAACCATGACACAAATAATCTAAAATATTCCTTTCGGAGTTATGTCCCCTGCATATAACCTCCTACTGCCTACCTTTATAAAGTCTAAGAAAAATTCGATTTTATTCAATTTTCCGGAAAAATTACTTTTAACTATAAACAACTTTCTACTCGATGATTTTTCGTAAATTTTGGATATATTACTATTTTCGGCATGACAAGTAAGTACGTAATATTGTTTTTGCTCAAAACGATATATTAAAAAAGAAAATCGATTTGTCGACTGTATCTTAGGCACCTTTTATTTTAAGGTCAATACAGTCAGCATGCCATAATCTTAAAAAATACAATTTTTCCAATAAAATTCTACGGACCGTGAAATTACGAGATTACTATATATATATATATATATATATATATATATATATATATATATATATATATATATATATATATATACAATTGAAAATGGATAACGTCATAAGGACCACCCACCCACAATTTAATTTAAAATATTTCGTTTCAGTGTGTTCTGTGTTCCAACATCCAATTTTATAACTCTACTAATTATAAAAATGAGGCAAAATAATCCACGTCATCGAATTACGTGGAATAAAAATATGTAAAAATAAACAATAAAATAAATAAATGCTGTAATTTATGTGTTGAAAAGAAAAATGGTTAGATAAAATAACTTTGTTGTCACATGGAAATCATTTCTAATTAAGTAAAACAAATAGAAATTGGTATCAAAGAAAAAAAAAGTGTCTGTGAAAGTTGCGAAGAAAATAGCGTACGTAACTCTGTGCGGAATTTTTTGATTGGTCGGCCAAAGTCACGTGATTGAGTTGCTTTTTATTACTTTTACTTTAAAAAGAAAAGAAAAAAATAATAACAATAATAGTAAAGCCTGAGCACTTGCTTCCCCTTTCTCAACAAGTTCTCTCTCTCTTCAACACCTGTGTTTTTGGTTACCATCGGACTGTCAGTCTCTCAATTCATACCTCATGATGCACGTAAGTGTAATTCCTTTCATTTTATGCATACTTTGCGAAAAAAAAATAAAATAATAAAAAATAAATAAATAAATCCGAAAAGAAAACAACACACACGAGATTTTTGTGTAAAATTTTTTAGTCTCAATTTTTAAATGCCAAGATTTAAAAAGAAAGCTTAATTTCCTAGCATTCCGATTGTCAGTTTTAGTTTCATAGATAAAAATCTTAAACTCGAAGTATTTTTGCGGACGTATACGCCGCCCACTGTCCGTCTAAATATTGTTTTACTATTACTGCTTTAAAATATTTTACAGTGTTCGAATAGTACCAACATTTTATATTTAGAATCTTATAACATTTTGAAAAGATTAGTTCATTTTTAGCATGGGGGGGGTAACCATATTTGAAGTTTAGCCCCCCCCTCCCCACTCACCCATACACACTTTATTTTGTCCGGTTTGTGAATTTGGCCGAGGAGGGAGTACGGGCAACTTCCAGATCGAGCTGAAACTACTCTAAAAATTGAACAATTAAAAAAAAAAAAACAATAAAAAAACTTCTGACCCCCACGCACTAAAAGAGATCGATATTACATACGTTCGATGAAATTTTTAATTCCAGTTTTCGTTCTAGATTTTTGTTACTTTTTCGTCGTTGTAATAGACACCAAGAAAGTCTCTTTGATTATAATCTATCGTGTGTTGGGCCAATTACTGCAAGTTATTGCTTGAGGATTTCAAAAATTAAAATTTCTTCACTGGAGACTACTTAAAAAGTTTAACTATACTTATGTATTTTTGGTACCGCACTGAAATAACGTTATTTCGAAAGCCGTTCTTAACATGGAAGGGGAGGGTGTTTTATAACTATTCTGTGCTTCCATCTAACAATTTAATAATAATATTGTGAAACTTGAATTTAACCTGAAAAAAAAAACTATTTAAAGATAGCGCGGTACCAAAAATACACCAGTTTCTTGCGTGAATTGAAAAAAATCGTTTTCTTTTTGTTTTTCGTATAACACTTGGAAGTGAGCTTTCGTATTTAATTTACTCGTTTGGCGACTTTTCTAGTAATTACTTAAAAATAATAATAATAATAATAATAATAGCGCCGAGAAAATGTGGGTGTGGTCAGTAATTTTTTTTTTCTTTTTTATGGTTCATAAAATTATTCATTCCGTTACTTAGTCTATGACTCAAAAATAATACAAGATCTACTTTATCCTGAGATTTAAATATTAAGTCTACACACACACACACACACACACACACGTTTATATATAAATATTGTCTCCCCTGTGGCTTTGCCAGGCCACTAATGACAAGGATAGATCTATAAAAAAAAAAAAAAAAAAAAAAACCTGACGTCAGATCTTACAAAGTGCTCTATATTCTATTTGATAGATCTGTATTAAGTAATGAAATTTAAAATATTCTTAACTCTAACAATTTACTGCAGTATCCCTGTTCTCGCTTATCACCAAACGTGTATATACATATATATTCTCTAGTATACTAGGTGTGTACTTGTATATTTAAGACAACCAATTTGACAATTAGTGAACTACTTGGTCAGCTGCCAGTGAAAATTTCTCAAGATATTTTTATGGTTGTGAGTAACTATTGATTTGTCTGTTTGATCGCAGTGCGTTTTATTTGCCTCCGCACAGAAACTCTGCAGTTTTTAGTCCGAACTGCGTCATAAGATTCTACCGACTGGCGATTATTCCAGCTCCTCCCTTACACTACGGTAAAAAAAAAAAAAAAAAAAAAAAAAAAAAAGGCGTCCTTTTCCGTCGAATTTGACCTTTAAATCCATGTTAGCCCCCCCCCCCCCCGACTCCACTTTAGTCTAAGCGTGTTTGTTTGGTTTGAAATAATACTAGAAGTGAATATTCACTTAGTCAAGTACTAAATATTTGAAAAAAAAAAAAAAAAAAAATTATTCTATAATGTATCGGAAATAGACGACGCAGTTTAGGATCTGAAAGCCGAGAAAAAAATGTAAAAGGCAGATCCCACTAAGCTAAGTTAGGAGCTAAATTGTTTTGGATCCTAAAAAAAAAATGTAAAGATGGATTTTGAAGTCATAACCTGTTTCGGCCATTTCCGGGTTTGACTCTGAATTCTCCTTCTATACTCTTTACTACCCCCCCCCGTAAAATACTGGAACCCGTTCCTTACAATTACCTTTTAATTTCTTTAGAAATATTTACGAGGTAATCATATAGTATTTTTTGTTTTACTTGCGTTATAAAATAATTCTAACTTCTGTCATTTCTGTCTCGTAAAATATACGAACTTGTCTGCTTAATTGAGAGAGAACTGAAATCTTGTCTTTGAATATTAAGAGAAATTTCTTTTATATATTATAATTATATCTTTTGATAAATCTATAGTGTTTGCGGAACCGAATATAAAATCTGTATATTACAGCACCCTGGACTTATGGTTAATGGGTGGGTTAACTTTTCCTTTTTACGCGTTTGCTTGTTACATTGTAGTTCACGCCCGATTTCATGGTGGCTCTATACTTCGACCAATATCTCTCTTATATATATATATATATATGTATATATATATATATATATATATATATAAATTACAATAAGTTTACCAAGGTAATCAAAATGGTAAACTTAAAATATATTATAAATTTTAAAGAGTTAATATTTACAAGTAAAATAAACTCAGCCAGATGTAAAAGCTCAATAAAACCGAAAAGGAAATAGAGCTTATAAGGTTAAAAAAAAAGGGTGAGGTAAGGGGAACAGGAGGCAAAAGAAAAATGATAAAAAGATTTCACATGAATGGACAGTCCGGTGAAGGATAAAAATCCAAAACGGTCGAATTTAAAATTTCAATCCAATGGGTGAATTCCAAATAGTCCAAAATAATCCAAAAGGCAGAGTTCCTTGGAAAAAGCGCAAATAGAATGAATTCCAAATCATTAAAAGAAAAGTACTGGAGAGAATTTTTTTCTTTTGCCTCCTGTTCCCCTTACCTCACCCTTTTTTTTTTTAACCAAGTAAGATCTGTGACTTACTTGTAGTTTCATTAAATACTTTTATATGCAAAATCCGATCCTGCATTTTGCTAATTCCTGCCCTCTGATGAGAAGGAGAGTATTTCTTCGAAACTCCGCGGATTAAGGACTATCCACTTATCTTGTGTTTCCTTTTTTAAAATTAAATATGTTTTTAACTCTTTTTCAAGATGTCTTTTAACATGTTTTATTAATCATTTGTTCATATATATATATATGGGTGTGGGCATGTATGCTTCCATGTACATTGTGTATATATTTGTATGTGCGTATGTGGTTGTGTATATATTGATATATTTTTATATATACATGTGTATTATATATGTGTGCGTTTATGCGTGTGTATTGACATGTGTATTCACTCTTAGCTGCCTAAAACAATTCATTGTCGAATGTACGTTTAGACTTACCGTGGCCACTGCGAGCGTTCGAGAATGAACCCTTGCCAAACGCATGTGATACGCACCTAACCCTTTCTCTCTCTCCCTCCTATCAATTCATATACTCCAATGTATAGCTAAGCAATCTTAATAAAAAACACCCAAATCTTAAACCCCAAAATTGAAATTCCTCCCTTTTATCTCTCCCCCTCCCTATATCACTATATCTTCACCCACTTCTAGCTGAATTTACTAACCCCCCACACACTACAATCTAATGCATTTTAGACTTCAAAACTTAATTATTGTTGATCTTCGCCCCCCCCCTTATTTTCTCCCCCCCTTATTTTCTCTTCCCCCCCCCTTTTGTTTTCTCCTCTCACGTATTTCTTTTAAAATCGTTCTTCCAAATAATAGCCATTTCTATACGGTCTGACGAGCTGATGGATCGTAAATATGTTCAGGCAACCGAAACGTGTAACTGAACAGATAAAACGATAATTAAATATATATTTATCGTTTTATCTGTTCAGTTACATGTTTCGGTTGCCTGGACATATTTACTGAATATATATAATTTATTCCACACAATGCGAGCAGTGAAATTTTCCTCTATTCTTTCTATTTGGGGGCACATTAGAATAGACCCCCAATCCTCTTATGTGGAGTAATAGGGAAGATACTTTCTTTGGAGAAAGTTTCTTGTAGCTTCACAGCAAATTTTATCTTGATCAAATATGCGTGTATTAAAAAAAATGCTGCCTAAACCGATCTTTTTTTATAGGTATAAATTTTTGTAAGTTCACTGCAAAACATGTAGATTATTACGTTTCGGCCTTCTGATTATTTATCGAATTTTTGAACCGCTACAGAACTTTTAATCCAAATCTTTTTGGAGAAACGATATGCTGTTATCTCGTTTCCCAGGCGTTGTTGCATTCTCTCGACGTTCGATCGCTTTTCTACCTTTTTGTTCCGAATTAAACACATAAATTCACAATAACCTACATTAACGACCGTCCTAGATGTCTTAACCAAGGTGTCTTTGAAATATACGAATAAGGTTGTGATGTAATTTTGGGGTCGTTATCAAAATTCGTCTTTGGGTAACAATTGAACAAGAACACTTGCAAAAAGAAGCAAATAATTTAGACCTAAACATGTAATTAAATCCTGACGACACTACCATTTATGGTACCACATCTAAGACAGTAAACGACCAAGTTCTCTCCAATTCTCTCTCTTCTGATCTTTAGCACGTAGTACAATGGGGAAAGGAGTGGCTGGTTACTTTTAATCCATCTAAAACCAAGCTTCTCTCTTTACATCATCAACATTCTAATCCACATTTGGCATCAATTGAAATGAATGGCTCTCGTCTTGAGGAGGCCTCAAGTTTTGACAAGCTTCTGGGCTTGACCATTACTCCTGATCTTAAATGGAACACATATATCAAGTCTGTTGCCAAGGCCGCTGGAAAAATGGTGGGATCTTTCTATCGATCCAGTAGATATCTCACTGCTGATGCTATTCTCTATCTATATAAGAGCCAGGTACGTCCAAGGATGGAATACTGTTGCCACATCTGGGCAGGAGCTGCTAGAAAGGACTTGTCCTGCCTTGATAGAGTTCAAAATAGACTTCGTAGCCTCGTAGGAGATGTCCTTTTCTCCTCCTTGCAACCTCTATCTCACAGAGATGTTGCGAGTTTGTCTCTGATGTATCGTTATTTTCATCGAAAGTGTTAAACTGAGCTTCAATCTATGGTCCCCCCTCGCCAAACTTTCACAAGAAACCCTCGTCTAGCTGTAAACACTATCAATAATTTCCCCCACTCTTTATCTGTGCCTAAACCTAAACGTAGATTCCATGAACAAAGCTTCTTTCTTAGAACTGCACGCCTGTGGAATTGTCTTCCGTTTTCCTGCTTTCCGGCTGACTACAATATGGTTGTGTTCAAGTCTAAAGTAAATAAGTTCTTGATGAGCCGTTCCATATAAGTTATTAAATTTACCAAATTTTCATTACTAATGATTACTATATTGACCAATTTCTACTGTACACTCTTTAACCCTTAGGCTTGAGTGGCCTCTGGGCCTTGATAATGTGGTGATGCCTTTGTAAAAAAAAGAAAAAAAAAAAGTTTTATTAAGAAATAAAAGCAGTTGCTTTCGCTTTCCAAAATACGATTAAATTTTAACCAAAGTAACGATTTGAACAAGTAAAAACAAAATGAGTACATAAGGGAATTCGAACTTGACCCATTCAGGTTGTCAGTTCATATTAACCACTTAGCGACCGTCATATCCCTGCTATTGTCGCTACTAACGCTGAAAGAGTATTTCCATAGCAATACTCATAAAAATACGTTATTTAATTCGAGGCCTGTTCGATGTCTTTGTCCAACTAGATCTAGTACGACTCTGTAACAGTTTGGCTGTCCATGGCGTGGACAAAGAATTATCGGCGAAAACTAAAACGGGAATTATTATTGCTTTTCTAGCAAAATAGGTTTGGCTTGAATAAAGCTGAAAAAAAAAGCGACTTGCAAAAGCATCGTCTGAAGACCTTCTTCAAATGTTTCGGTTTGTTTCTTTTAAAATAAAACCTGCAAGGTAAAAGTTCTTGAATTTTCTTGCTTCAAATCGATAATCACTAAAAAAAATCGAAAATGAAACGAGCATCAATCGTGTGAAAACGTAATGTTCAACAATTACTAATGTTTTTAATTTGCGATTTTTTTTTCAAATTAAAAACTTGAACAGCCTTTTTAATTGAACTAAAAAGCAAGATAAGTTATTTACTACCTACATGGATAGTTTTTGTTCTCCATTTATTTTTTATTGAACTAAAAACACTTTAAAATAAATTAGCATACAAAACAATATTGAGATAAGTAGAAAAAGTAACTTATCTTCTTTAGTAACATTTGTTATATATTCAGCCGTTTTTGTCCTGTTGCATGTTCGATAGCGACCGTGTTTTAATATTCAAAAATGCTAGGACGGCTTCTAACGCCAATTTTACTCTTTTCAAACGTTCACCCTGTGTTAACACGTAATCGAACTCAACCAATCGGCATATAGGATTTCTTCATGTAACAGATTTCGTTTATACTAAAACCTTCTACACAAGTTTGACTTTGTCAAACAATTCTCGTTAGTCACACGTGATCGATTGTCTTCAATTGAAACGATAAGTACTAATGGTGTTACTTCTATATTAAAGAGAAATAGATCGAAACATAACGATCAGTTTTTGCTTACAACGTATTAGAATTTATGTCAAAGTTACAAAAAAAAAAAAAAAAAAATAGAAACCTTGTAAACAAAGTCACAACCAAAATTGACATTCAGAATTATTTTTTTTTTTTTAATGTTATTTGATATGCTGTGTCCTAATTAAGACTTATTTTAAAACAATCCGATGTTCATTCTATTTGAGATCTGTTCACCTCTTTGAATGTAAATTACTTTATGCAATATTTAATTCATGGCTCTACAATGGGAAACTACCATTATCCTGAGAACCGATAATGGAACAAACCTTTCATTATCAGGATTTCTAAATAAGCATACAAGACTTTACGGTGCTAGTGCACTTCCGCACTATTTTTTTCAAATCGTATTTCCAAGTTTAAAGTTTTTTTATTTTTTAAATTTTTTTTATTCAATTGTAAGGTTAAAGTATAGAATAGTTACAAAACACCCTCCCCCTCATGTTAAGAATGGTTATTTCAGCACGGATCAATAAGTGCACTAGTACCGACTTTACAAAATATGAACATTGCAGGAACTTGTACTGCTACTACAAGGAATTTCCTGTGTACCTAAAACAAAACAGAATATTCATGAAGTTTCTTTTCAATAACTTCCAACTTCCTATTTTTTTATTTTTTTTTATATTTTTTAACACATTGTCATTGGACTATTTTCCTACAGTCTTCAAGTCCAACATCAACAAATACTTGTAAAAATAGTCGCTAAAAATCAAATTTTGTCCTTCATTCGTTTTCTAACCATATAGTATCTTTACTTCTAACCTCTGTAGGAGGCTACAGTCGGGCGAATTTTTGAAGTTCAGCATACTTTAAGTGCATGCTGCCTTACAAAAAAGCCATTCGACATCTTTGTGCTAATCATCTTTCGTTCTTGTTAGCTCCTTACATCGAGTGGCTTCACACCTTTCTCTGGAGCGATTTCTTTAAAAATATGCATGAGTATCCCTATCAGCATTCTCCAGTAAAAGCGCCTCAGACAATTAATGATAAATCAACACCTCGAATAGAGAAGGTAAAGCCTTGATGGTTTCTGACATTAAGTGGAAGCTTGTTAAAAGAAAAAAAAATCTAACAAATCACTAGCAATACATTAAAGTGACGCTTTTCTAAAAAGCCACTAAACAATGATCATACTTTTCACACGATCTTGCCAATTGCTAGCGTTGAAATTCCTCCATTTCTGCAATTCCTAATTTCTCCTTTTAACTTATTTGAGAATACAGCAGTTCCTTTAGGAGTTCTTCAGATTCTATTTTTTTTCCAAGTATTACCCATGAGATTCTCGCCTATTAGGACATCTGCTATAGATGGTAGGCCTGCACGTATTTCCTTATTGGTAACCTTGTTCTATCATTCATACCCCCCCCCCCCAAATGAGGTGTCCTGCAGAAATCTGTTTAGTACAGTATATTTTCCAGGTTTTCAGTCGATAGCAAAGTGATCCAAGCACTTTACAGGAGTGCCAAGTATAAGGTTAAAAAAAACTTATGCAGATGTTTTTCTCCTCTTTTGGGAGGAGGGATCACCACTTATCAAGGGCCAGAGGCCACTCTAGGATAAGAGATAAATGTTAAGACACATGATTAGTAATGGCGGAATTTGAGTAAGGCTAGATCATTTAATAGGCAGGAACTTATTCACATTAGATCTAGTCCGTCGGGAAGCAGCCACACAATATTGTTCCACAGACGGACAGTTCTAGGAAAGAAACTCTGCTCATTAAATTTTCGTTTAGTTTTACGTACAGTGAAGGAAGTTAGCTGTTGTAGCTAGATGGATATTTGTTGCAAATGTTTTACAGGAAGAGACTAAAGATAGGTGCTTGACTGAGCTCCAATCATAAAAGTATTGATAGAGTAGAGCCTCGGTGTCTCTTCTGAGAAAGAAGTAATAGGCAAAAAGGTTTTCACTAAATTTCGAAAAGGTTTGTACCCTGTGAAGGCGGGAAAGGATACTCTTAGGAGCTCCACCCCAGAAGAGGCAACAGTACTCATCTTAGGACCTATTTGACTACTGCATTGGGAGTGAGATACTTTCTGGAGCAGTAAAAAAAAATTTTTATCTACATAATCATTTTAAACCAATCCCAATTTTACATACCACACAAATAGTTAAAACATTCCGGTTCAACTAATTTAAACAGGATTTAGTTTCATACGATTGTGAAAACTGATATTTGACTTGAGTTTGGCTGCATTTGATTTTGCCAGTGAATCTCGCTTAATACTTTCACCGCTTCTCCCCCACTCCCCTTTCAATATAAAATGTACAATTAAAGATTAATACTTCACTTTAATCCAATTTAATAGACTAGATATGTGTATGTCTATTGGGAGAAGCCGGTTCAACTTGTCTACAGTAAATGTCGCACCAGGCCAAGCAAATTACAAGTGAAATTGAGAACCCACCACAAGTTGGAAATTCCTAAGTAAATTATTGCCACATTTATAGGTTTTAATTTTTTTTCATAATCATTTTAATATAGCCTAATTGTACCTGTGAAAAATTTAATTAAAATATTTTCCAAAATGAGTTTCCTTTAAAATCGCGTATCTTCAAAGATGTTTTGAAAATATGCCCCCCTCCCTTTCACTTATATGGAATTATATTCAGTCTCGAGTTAATGTTAACTTCACTGATTCTTAAAAAGAATTCATTTTTTAATATCCTAAAAATAGAGCAATTCATTCATAGTTATTTCAAAGATGCAGAGCATGACGGTAGGTAGACATACTGCTCTAGTCTGTTTATTAATAGACAGATAGGAAACTCACCTGAGCACAAGTTCATGGTAACTAGGGCATCATTTAATAATTGAAAAGTTCAGAACTCTAAATATTTTAATGCAATTTTTTTTAACTGAGGAAAATTGAATGGAAAATAAGTTACACAACTGAATTTTGGTAAAAAAATTATTTTTTTAGGCTTTCTTCCTTACAGTACTTTTAGGTGATTGATAATTTGTATTTGGATACTATTCTCATTATTTTTAAGTTTCGGCCGATGTAACCTCCGACCTTCTTATGGTGCATGTTTTTAGAACTTTACCCATTCCATTATTTAGTTTAATTTAGTCTTCTGTATTAGGTTTGTCAAAAAAATTTTCATGCAAAAATTTGTATTTATTTTTTATTTTTACTTCATTCATATTCGTGTGATCTGCATAGGCCGAATGTGTTAGTCCCATTGTACGAGTTTTTCAAAAGAATCTTATTTTCATACCAAATTATAGTATTTATAGACATAGGTATTAAGCTCTGACCTACTTCTCCATTAAGGTTGTTTGTCCCTCTCTTCTCCCAGCATGCAGTAGTTTTAAAAGCAACTTTGATGCCTTTCTTTTTAGTTATATCATCCTTCTGCTATCCCATTTGATATTTCCTTTCCACCACCGGAAGACTTAGCACAAGGCTAAGGTGTGGGAGGAGTGGGGGGGGAGGGTAGAAAAGCCAGCACATCAAAAGGTTGGTACACTCTGGCTCCTCAAAAATAGCCTGAACATCCTTATCTGTATTCCCTGGTCGGGGCACCTCAGCTAATTGGAAATGGACTAAATAAAACCTGATTCGACTTGGGTATAACCCTTACTGACTTGAATGCATCATTCAATATTGCCATGGATGACTAAGTCCGGCAAACCCTGGTAGATAGTAATCCTCTGATATGACTGGGTTGAGTTGGTGACAGTGATTATCTAATGATAGAACTGTGTACCATGCGAATAATCAATTGTTTAATGCTGTAACCTTTTCTCTTATATTTAGATCAGTATTTGGAATGTGATGTAAGTAGCATAAAGTTTACTTGGGATTTTTGTAACATTTTTAGAAACATTTTATTGTGATTCGAAATAGTTTGTAGCTCATTGACTTGGAGAACACCAATTGACTCATGGAAATTGGATGATTCTTTTTCTCAGAGCAGAAAGGTGTCTGAGAAAATGAATTTATATCTTTCAGAAAATCTGTGCTTCTGCTTAATAGACAATTTTGGTTATCCACAATTGTCTAGAGATAATTTCCTAAATATCTGCATCCTTGACTCCGTAACTCTAATCCTACCTAATCTTATCATCTACTTATAAAAAAACAAATCTTTGAATCTTTATCCCCTCTCCCCGATCAAATTCTTTCTTCCATTTGCTTTTCCATGAACATCCGATAATGAGAAACTCTTGAATAAAAATTGATTTTTAAATTGGAACCAGGGATCGGGGGGGGGGGTATTTATCTACAAAAAATGCTTTTGTTTTGGAAAAGGTATTCAAACACTTGTTGCATTGTGGGGGCTACATATAGATGCAGTGACTGTATATACGTTTGTATATGTGTTCGCCATCTATATGACGTGTGTGTATATACGTATGTTCGTCTGTGATTGTCTAGCGTTGTGATCGTCTAATTTAAAGTTCGTTGTGTGTGTATGTACATTTAAATACAGTTTATGACGGAACAAGAATATACATAAATACCTTTTTATAACACAAAGAACGAATAACACTTATCTGGGGTTGTAACATTGGGCCAAATTGGGAACACCTTGTCTATTCTTGATCTCGTTTGATGGAAAGCTGCAAGCGAAACTCTTCCCAAGAAAGTGACAGACCTCGGGTTTTATTTTCAACAACTTTTATTTCTGATGTTCCCAATTTTGAAAGCTGCCACTGGTCGTAAACTAACGCATTCTGATCCCATCTACTGAGGGCCATCACCGTCTGACTAATCTCTCTCTCTCTATCTCTCCGTTTGCTCCCTCTCGTTTCCGATCTCTAACTTCAAATCCTCGTATCTTTTCACTAAACTCTGAAGTCCACGTCCCTTTATAATGACCTCTACGTAAGAGTCAACAGACTCTAGAGGTCAATCTATTTTAAATTGTTTACGTTCTTCACCTCTTAACATAATCTTCTCTGTAAATATTAGGTTTGTGCAAAAATGTTGTTTTTATCAGATATATATATACGTCGAAAAACATTATTTTTTGCACCAACCTAATATTTATTTTGCTAGAATAATATACTATTTTTACAAATATTACAATGATCATAATAATCGACTATTTGTTTCCGGTTGACCAACAACATAACACATTGTTTTGAATAACCACATGCCTACTTTAAAATCTTCATCTTTTGTACTTTTCATATAGGATGTCTTCAGCCTGAAGATCATCAGTGTCCATGGAGTAAAAAAAAAAAAAAAATCTTGCTTTTAACAATATCGTGCGAGTTAATTTTGGATTTTATTTTTTTAACTTATTTTTTAATGTGAAAATAGTGTTATCTCCCCTTACTATTTGATGGCAATTGTGGCCTTACATTGATGTTTACATGTCTTCTAATGTGATTTTTTTTTAAAGTTTAATCGAAATTAAAATGTTAACCAATTTTATTTTAAGAGAATATGAAATTTAAAATGTCTTTGTCAAGTATGCTAATTATTTCAGGCCAAGCTAGTAGAAATTGGACAATATTTTGGACAATTGTTTCATTCCTATGAAAGTCCAAGTTCATTAATCTTATTGTTCATCTTAAGTCTTGATATGACTTTCGGTAATTCTTGTATTTGACTAAATATAAACTTTTATGATCTTATGCCTAATATGAATTTTGTCTAAATAAGTGGAATCTAATTTCTGTTTGTGTGCATTATATATTTTCAATTTAGGTATACAACATTATTTGTCACTACAATAATTTTGCTGTTTCAATCTAAAAAAACAGGCCTCTACCGCCTGATGAAATCTAAGATTGAAATAGTCAATTTATTGTAGCGACAAATGAAAATGTTGCTTACCTAAATTGAATAAAATAATATTCTATTTTTATTGAGCACTATCAACTGTGTGTGTGTGGAAAACAAAAACAAAAAAAACTACTGTATGTGGATGACTATAATGCTCTCAATATTGGGTTGAGCATATTGGGAAGTGATATACAAACTGCCATTAGCGTATTAAGCAACGCTCTTTGTGTAAATGTCAAAGTAGCCATATAGCACAATGTCATTTGGGCAGTCCAGTCTCTATCCTGGCTTGAAGCAGTTTCCTGCCTAGCCGCACTGATGAGCTGTGAAACTAATGTATGTGGATGATATATATTAGTAATTAGCTCCTGATTACTGACAGTTTAATGAGGTGGTACTCAATTACTTGTCTGCTTGAAAAGGGATGGGGGTAGAGGTTTTTTGTAAATTTACAATTATAACTGAATCCAAACTTGAGAATGAAGTCCACTTAGAGGTAAATTGACTGTAAAGGACAATTTTTCACCCAAAATATCCAGCTTTTATTCATAATATAAAAGTACACATGCAAATAGAATTTTTAAAATGAAAACGATTATTGAAAATAGAAACGGATATTTAATGATGTTCTTTTACAAAACATGCAAATTAGCTACCAATATGACTTTGTATGCATATGGTAAGTGTATTAGAAACAATTTTCCTTCTACTGTTGAAATCGACATTTTCATCTTGTTAAAGCAGGAAATGGCACAACTTAATAACTATAGAAGATTTAACAATGTCCCAAAGAAACGGTACACATTACTCTTAGTCAACATCTCTTTGGGCTTTCCCAGAGGCCATCTCTCTGGCGAGCTGAGCATGTGACAGTTTATAAAAAGGTTAAATGCATGGTAGCACTTTCTCCCGCCTTTTCCAACTCTGAATACTGACCACACCCTTCTCTTTAGGGGCGCAACAGAATTCACCTGAGCCTTTGGCCTGGGGATGGACTAAGACAAGGAGAGAAAGAATCAATCATGGCTTCCG
The DNA here is from genome assembly GCF_053919585.1 of Euprymna scolopes. Taxonomy (NCBI): domain Eukaryota; kingdom Metazoa; phylum Mollusca; class Cephalopoda; order Sepiida; family Sepiolidae; genus Euprymna; species Euprymna scolopes. Next base: position 37,264,640 of record NC_136488.1, read on the forward strand.
CCTGACTCTAACTGCAATACGCATGAACTTTTTTCTCTTCCTGTAATGGAGTGGTTACATGTCAACACTTGGGACCCACACATATGCACACAATTGCAAGGAAACAGGCAAAAGAATTTGACTTTTTAAATTTCAGTTGAAACGACATTTATAGTTACTTCCAGAATAACTGTCTTTTCAAGTCTTCTCATACTCCAATGTTTTTAACAAAATCTGTCGAACATGTGATACTCTTTGTCCAGCCATGTTTACAATATGCCTTTCCCTACCTCTCTTGAGCCAGATGTGTAACACCTATTTCTGTCTCTCTTGGGTCTTTGGTCACGTTTTTCTTTTTTATAATCTTTATTTCCTTCTTCCTTGCTGTGACGTCACCTCGCACGACTTGATCATTTGCATACTTTGTTGCTGCCATACACGTGTCTTCGCTGTTGCATTCCAACAGAGCTGTCTAACCTTACTCTCCATCCATACACATGAACTCATTACACTAATCCTCGCCTTTTTTACATTCTTGCAAAGATATTTTTTGAAATGTTAGAATGGACACTTGTCATCACTTATTCTACAGATACGTGAATTCAATTTGCACATTTCAAACAGAAGACTAATCGAACAAACAATAAGTTTTTGCATTTTCACCGCCAACAAGGCACATTGCCACTTTGTTGTAGGGGGCTACTATCAGGGACATATTTGTCCCTCAGTCCTCATTTTTTAATGAGTGATTTTTTCTGACAAAGGGAGAAGAAAAAGCTGTTTTCTAGGTTGGCAGTATTTTGTGCGAACAGTTGGCAGAGTTGGTCGAAATTTTCTGTTTCTATGTCGATCCTTGTAGCCATGTCACTAGTAAGGGTGCTGGAGGTAAACGTTTTGTCTGGGCTGACGTTATCCGCCTGATAGTCAGGGACCCGAACCTTGGATTAACCACTAAGGAGGCTGTCCTATCAGCAGGTGCAAAGTACTGGAGCTGCTGTATTGCCATTTGGTGAATGGAATCTGGACCATGCAGTAGCTTCTGGTGGGGCCTCTCGATGCCATACTAGTGGGTAATTGTTACGGCTTTACCTTATCATGTGCTACAAAAAAAAAAAAAAAAATTCTTCGTTTCTTTTTCTCTCTTAGTTTCCCCTCTCTGTCCTGCTCTAAGTAAATCTGACGACCTAGTCCACAAATTCCAAAATTTCATCATGACAAGTTTCAAGAAAAAATACACGATTAAACCCGGTTCTCCAACTTCCAACGTAGACCCCTACTACCATGTCTCCTTCTCCAACATCAGGGGTCTTCGTTCTAACCTTCCAGAGGTTGAAACCCAATTACAGGAGACTAAACCAGACCTTTTATTTTTAAGTGAAACTGGCATTGGACAGGCTATTTCCCTAGATGAGTTTGCAATTTCAGGATACTCTAACTTAACTTCTAAATCTGACCCCCAAGATCGCCATGGGCATGGAATATGTGCCTATATTAAAGATAGCTTTCCATGTGGGAGGGACATCTCCAGGGAAGATCCTAACTTACCCTATATGTGCTTCCGGGTTGCTTTAGCTCACACTACTGCATTTATATTTACTCTCTATCGCCCCCACAACAGCGGAGTTACTATCTTTCAAAGCATATCTGAGAAAATTGACCAAGTCCTTTCTACTTATCCTTCAGCTAACATTCACGTATGTGGAGACTTCAATGTTCACAACGTCGAATGGTTGACCCACTCAAACAAGACCGATGATGAGGGGAGGTTCTGTCATGATTTCTCCATTGCCTATGACCTCACTCAGATTGTTCAGGAACCTACCCGTGTGCCCGATAATGACGGCCAGTATGCGAGCCTACTAGACCTTTTTCTCACAACTTGCCCTGAACTATGTTCAGTTTCTGTTCTGTCACCTCTTGGGTCTTCCGACCACTCTGTTGTATCAATTAAGATAAAAATGAAATGTAATAAGTCCCCAGACGTACTTCTTCATCGTACAGTATATCGATACACTAAGGCTGACTGGGATAGCTTCCGTACATTTATATCTGATCTACCTCTGCATTCCATGTTTAAAAAGGATGTGTCCTCTATAGTATTAGACCTGACTGAATGGTTAATTGTAGGTATTGACCATTTCATACCCTCTAAAAAGTTTCAGCAAAAACCTAACAGCCAGCCATGGTTCTCTCCAGAATGTGCTGCTGCCATTGCGCACAGAAATCACTTTTTCCACTGCTTCAAACGTAATAGATGTATGGAAACTAAAGCCGTTTTCAGGACTGCCAGCAACCATTGTAAGAAAGTAATAAGGAACGCAAGAGAGTTGTATGCTCAATCTGTTAAGTCCAAAGTAGCTGAGCAGCGGCTTGGTTCCCACCAGTTTTGGCAAATAGCAAACAGCTTCCTGAACAGAAGCGTGTGCTCCATCCCAACTATTATCAATGGACCTGAGGTAATCTCGTCAGCATCAGACAAAGCCAAACTCTTTGTCAAGAACTTTGCAGCTAATTCTACCCTTTGTGACCAAGACCGCCAACCCCCAATATTTCCTCCTGTATCAGAAAACACGCTATGTGATATACGTATATCTGTACGTGATGTTGTGAAGCTAATCAAAAACCTTGATTCGAGTAAAGCAACTGGCCCTGACGGTATTCCAATTATAGTACTCAAAAAACTTCAACCTGAACTAGCGCCCATACTTACAAAACTGTTTAAACGTTGTCTTAAGGAGAATAGTTTCCCATCTCCCTGGAAAATCTCATCAGTATGCCCTGTATTTAAGAATTCAGGTGATCGCTCATCCCCCTCTCAGTACAGGCCAATAAGTCTCCTGTGCGCCATGAGTAAGTTGCTAGAATCTGTGTTAAATACAGAAGTAATCAACCATCTCAACAAAAATAACCTTAGTGACGCTCAATACGGTTTCCGTTCTGCTAGATCTACAGCATATGTGCTTACAGTTATATCGCATAGGATTAGCAAATCTCTCGACGGTGGCAATCTTTCTAGGGCAATTGCTCTTGACATATCTAAAGCCTTTGATAGGGTATGGCATAAAGGTTTACTTCATAAGATCGCTAGCTATGGTATAGCTGGAAAAGTCTTCTCAATTATTAAATCATTTCTTTCTGATAGGTTCATAAGAGTAGTAGTTGAGGGGCAAAAATCAGAAGCTCACAGTATTAATGCCGGTGTCCCTCAGGGATCCATCCTGGGCCCAACTCTTTTCCTGATCTACATTAATGATCTTCCAAATCATATCCTTACATCATTTGTAGACATTTATGCTGACGACACTACCATTTATGGTACCACATCTAAGACGGTAAACGACCAAGTTCTCTCCAATTCTCTCTCCTCTGATCTTGAGCACGTAGTACAATGGGGAAAGGAGTGGCTGGTTACTTTTAATGCATCTAAAACCAAGCTTCTCTCTTTACATCAACATTCTAATCCACATTTGTCATCAATTGAAATGAATGGCTCTCGTCTTCAGGAGGCCTCAAGTTTTGACAAGCTTCTGGGCTTGACCATTACTCCTGATCTTAAATGGAACACGTATATCAAATCTGTTGCCAAGGCCGCTGGAAAAATGGTGGGATCTTTCTATCGATCCGGTAGATATCTCACTGCTGATGCTATTCTCTATCTATATAAGAGCCAGGTACGTCCAAGGATGGAATACTGTTGCCACATCTGGGCAGGAGCTGCTAGAAAGGACTTGTCCTGCCTTGATAGAGTTCAAAATAGACTTTGTAGCCTCGTAGATGTCCTTTTCTCCTCCTTGCAACCTCTATCTCACAGAAGAGATGTTGCGAGTTTGTCTCTGATGTATCGTTATTTTCATGGAAAGTGTTCAACTGAGCTTCTATCTATGGTCCCCCCTCGCCAAACTTTCACAAGAAACACTCGTCTAGCTGTAAACACTATCAATAATTTCCCCCACTCTTTATCTGTGCCTAAACCTAAACGTAGATTCCATGAACAAAGCTTCTTTCTTAGAACTGCACGCCTGTGGAATTGTCTTCCGTTTTCCTGCTTTCCGGCTGACTACAATATGGTTGTGTTCAAGTCTAAAGTTAATAAGTTCTTAATGAGCCGTTCCATATAAGTTATTAAATTTACCAAATTTTCATTACTAATGATTACTATATTGACCAATTTCTACTGTACACTCTTTAACCCTTATCCTTGAGTGGCCTCTGGGCCTTGATAATGTGGTGATGCCTATGTAAAAAAAAAAAAAAAAGCATCAGGGGTACTGTGTAGGAAGTTGGGCAGCGAAATGTTGGTTCACGTTACACTTGAACTTCTGCATGTCAGTACAGTCGGAAGCAGAGACCCGGAAGGGAATTCCAAAGTCAAGCTGTTCTGGGGAAGAAACTACTGGAGTAAAAGGCTCTTGCATCTAGGATCTCTACTGTGAAGGGGTGGGCTTGTCGAGTTTGTCAGGAGTATTTACGTCGAGGGGGCACAAGCGCTTGCAGTTCGTCAGAGCATTCGCCATTAAAGTACTTGTAGAACATGCAGAGGGATGCAACATTTCGTCAATGTTACAGACGTTGAAGTTTAGCTGACAGTTCAGGACCTATCAGATTGGCGACCCTCTTTTGAACCTTGTCTAGGAGCGAGAGACTAGTGGCAGATGCACCAGCCCAAATATGACAACAATACTCCATACATGGGCGAATGGTGCAGGATACTTTCAGGCATTAATAGCTTTCTAGCATGGTAGAGAGAACCCACCTTCTTTGTAGCGGTCCTGGCAATGTTCTCAATGTAATTGTTCTAACTCGTGTTTCCTGTGGCTGAGGAGTTTAAAAGATGTACTTTCAGATAAAGTCATTGGCCATTGCTGACAGTAGGGAAGTTTCTTGTAATTATTTAAGGTGACCATCCAGTTTTGTCCCCCATTCGACTATGGATTGGAGGTCTTCCTCTAGTGTTTCTGATTTTCTTGATAAGACCCTCATGCCATATCCTGTCAAAAGCCTTAGATATATCTAGAGCTACTGCTCTACCTTCCCCCACTTGTCCAGTGAATGGTATATACGTTCTGAGATTACAGTTAGGGTGTCTGTTGTGGAACGGGCTTGCCTAAATCCATATTGTTGGTCAGTCAGAAGTTTCGTATCATCTGTAAGGTGATGGACTAGAGCTTGGTTAATTATGGTCTTAAATATTTTGGCGAAAAGTGGGAGGAGGCTAATGGGGCAATAATTTACTGGGTCAGTTCTTTCGCCAGAATTCTTGAAAACTGGCACTACAGAAGCAATTTTCCAGCAGGCAAGAAAGCAAGATTCATTAAGGCATTTGTTGTAAAGTTTGGAGAGAACTGGAGCTACTTCGGCAGAGCATTTTTTAATATCACAGCCAGGATGAGATCAGGTCCACATGCTTTTGCAGTTTCAAGCTTTGATAGCATGCACCCGAGCAGGGGTGATTTTCAGATTGTCTAGTGTGACGTCTGTCTGCAAAGGAAAGTCAGGGAGGGGGTGGTTAGCAGTGTGGAGTTGGAGGCAAACCGTCTGACAAGCATTTTAGCCTTCTCAGTTGCAGATTGTTGGATAGTGGGGGAATTGTTGATTGCCCATTATTTACTGCGAGTATGCATCAAAAACAAATGAAATTCGTATTGCTGTTAGTTGTTTATTGAAATCTCACACAATGCTATTTATTTTTGGCCTGGGAATACTTCCCATACTCTTAAATGTTTCCATAGGAATGCTGCCCTGCATTAAAATATCTGGAAAGAACATGCTCAACTCGCCCAGTTATATAAGGCCACTATTCTCCTGTTTCATTTAATTGAAACCATTTTAAATGTAAATATTTACACATTCCTTTACGTTATTTGAGATTCGTTTTATACATTCTATGCTGTACCCAGAATAAAATATTGAATGACCTTATGCCAGATTAACCTGCTTTAAATCTTTTTAAAGAAAGTTATGAAGAAAAATATTTTCTAAAGCAGGAAATATTAATAGATTTATCCTGAAAAAATTAAGATCAATAAAACTGCCTTTACCCTTAAAATCATGCAAGTCATTGGTGTGCCTTGTTTATGAAAATACATTTTAGAAGTCTTACATTTTCATTATTGTACATGGTCATGAATTTCATTTCGGTTAAGTTTATGCTATATTGAATTATTAAGGGTTATTTAGAACTTGCTCTGACCTAACTCCTTCCATTAGATAGCTGATTGTGTTGTACGTTCATCGAATCCTACATGATTGTTTTTATTTCGGTAACTGAAGAGAGAATTCCACAGGAACCTCCTTACTGTTTGCTTTGACCAATCACAGCTATTTTAGGAGCCCTCCACCCCAACCTATTTACAAAGATTTTATTTGTTTTCAAAGTTTGATTGAAATAGTCGACGTTGAGTGATTTTTAAATTATGACAATGTTGTTTTAATTGGTTAACTATACTTAGTCTGGGTATGTAGCGATAACTGTATCAATTATGTAAATATTTTGACTTCTCAACTCGGATTTATTAGATTCTAATACTCGCATAATATATAGACCTAATTTGAACTGTTAATTTGTCTTCAAGGAAAAGAGTTTTTTCAAAGCTTACATATTCAGTATTTTTAACCATCAACTTTTTGAGTAATGGAGTTCCAATTTCTCCTAAAGGAGTTGATCCACCAAAGATTAGTTATCTCAAATTATTTTAGATGTCGCCTAATTTAATAAGTGTCTACAGTGTAAAATTTTTTTTTTTTTTTTTTTTTTTTTTGAAAATAGCCCTTTTGCATGCCAACATAAAAGTGATCAAGAATCTATAAATGTCGGGGGGGGGGGGGGCTACCATGACCCAATTGATTTTTAACATCAGTAATGTTTATCTAATCTCAGGCTAGAGTGTATTAACAGTATTGAAGTCACGTTCTGTTAACTTTCCGTTGGTTCACTTTACTCATGATCCATTATGACATGTGTGCTTGCCTTTTAGGCTATTTAAATTTGAACATGAAATTTCTGGCAAAACATCCATTACTTATGCAGGCTATCATGAAGTTATCTTAGACAATATACTAAAACAGACCTTTTTATATATATATATATATATATATATATATATATATATATATAATGTGTGTGTGTGTGTGTTGTACCTATCAACATTTTTATGAAAAAAAAACAAAACAAAAACACATTAATTAATAAAAAAAAAAATAAGATGCTTAGTAATGAAGTCCAGAGATAATACCCCTCATTTGGAAATTATAACTGAACATTTTGCCTGTTTTGGTCACTTATATGCTCCAAAGCTGCTTGCCAGTATTGCATCAAATTTAGTATGAAGCATCCTTGAGATGTCTGATGCAATAAAAGGGTAAAAATTTTAATGTTGACATTTCTGCTAATGCTACAAACCTTCATTGTTTTATTTGACAATATTTTGTCTCCTGTGTTCATTTTTCCGAGATCTGTTATTTACATGATTTAGACTAACGAAATTGTTATATTCTAAATCCAACATTTTAGTCATATTTTTCAGATTTCAAATCATGTCATGATCGCTTACCTACCATTTATTTTTTATAACTTAATTCTTTAATCTGCAGCACTGTTTCTCTTTGATTTTTTTTTTTTTTTTTTTTGTTAGATTTTTCAGTTTTGTTTTTCAATCTCTATGTAAGAAATTGAACTTTATAAAATTTATAAAGCTGTTGATTCAAGAGTTTAAACAATTACGGTACAAGTTTGGGATTTATTTATTTTTTCTTCAACGAACTATGAAAAATTCCTAAAATATACTACATATTTATTAGGGTTAGGACTATTAATCAGAATCGAAACTTTGGATGTATTGGAATTGTATCTGAAAAATTTGTCTTTTTTTTGGATGCCTAAAACGATTATTTTATTTCTTTGTTTTTGTTTAAAACAATTTTTTATTCATCTTATTAATGATGAAATAACTTAATTTCACTGGTTTTAGTTGAAGTATGGATCATATGTCCTACTCATCAATAAATAACACTAGGCAACAATTTTTTACTTTGTGAGTGGTGTCTAGATTTCTACAAATGACTTAAGGTATTTTTGCACTGCTGAATCAGGAAATAGCGTCTGTTTCTCTCCATCAGGTCAGGTTTGTGTACTAAGTTGATTTGAAAAAATCAGACCGTGTGACAAAATTAATTACATTTTTGTGGCATTATCAGCTCATTTTTGTCAGTACACATCATCCTAAGTAAGGTTTTTAAGAAAAAATGTTTGTCCAACAAAATATATTGATTACCTGATGTTTACATCGATTACTGTAAACTGAATCGTGGACATTATAGGTAAGTAAACGCAAATTGTATGTTGCATCACCATTGTTCAAACTTGAGGACTTAAACTTCCATTTCTTCTAACTCCTGGAATGCTTAGCGGCAGGGAGGTTTCTCTTCAGAGTCCAACAGTAGTCTGCCATCATGACTGCATCGCAGCGACTGATATCTGGTCTCCATTTCTTTCATATCCTGATGGAATCTCTCCCACTACTCGTCACTCATTGAAACCAGGTTCTCAGGAAACTGATCCATATGTGAAAATAGGTAGTGCATCTTGGTACTCATGTTGACAAGTTTTGCAGAATTTCTGGCCTCATTGTTACCAATAAAGTTTTCCACTTCCAGAACAAATGCCTTCGACGCTTCCAGTTCCACTTCGTTCATTGAGTTTTTGAACTCTGGATCTCTAATGAGCTGACGAATCTGAGGACCGGCAAAGATGCCAGCTTTCAACTTCTCCCTGGAGAAGCCTGGTACAAGTAAGTGAAGCAGTCACCATACTTGTCGAGAGCCTTGGTAAACTGCTTGATCAAGCTGAGCTTAATGTGCAACGGTGGGAAGAGTATTCTCACTGTCCACCAAGGAGTCATTGATGATGTTCCTTTCTTTGCAAGGCACCAGTTTCTCCAGCACAGGTCAGTTCTTCGTGTAATGCTGAGCACGGCCCTTACTATCCCACATGCACAGAAAACATGGATACTTGGTGAAGCCAGACTGTTGTCCCAACAAAAAGTTCACCATCATTAGGTCAACACTAAACTACTTATGATCATAACCAATTTTGTCCAGCACATACTTCACTGCTTCATACTTCTCTTTCAGTGTAATCTAGTGAGCGATGGGTACAGAGGCAAACGTGTTGCCGTTGTGTAACAGAACACATTTCAGCGATTGCTTGCTGCTGTCAGTGAACACTCTCCAATCTTTGGGTTCATACTGTGGCACCCAAGATTGAGCAGATACTGTGCAATATCTGCACAGTACACAGTTCTTTTCTTCAGAGAAAAAAAAACGGTATTCTTTTATGCTTGCTGTGGAAGGTGATGCTAGCACTATCAGATTTTTTTTTTTCTTCAATCTGAATGCCAACAGTTCAGAGTTCTTTGTCAAGCTGAGGTCACGAACTAGATCATTCAACTCCTTGGGAAAATGAATGTGGAGCATCATCTTAAGAAACCTTCATCACTAATGTCCAGAAGTTCTGAGAATAGGCACTGGAATTTCATCACAATGAACTATAGGATGACGTGCTGATTGAAGAACAGGATACTTGAGGCTGCCTCAGTTCTTTCTGGTGGTCCCAGTCAAATCAACAGCACAGAAGTAGCAGTCAGTGACAGTTTGTCAGCTCCCTCCAAACCATGGGAATTCCAAAGTTCAGACTCCTCTTGCCATTGGTCCACCCACACAGTCTTGGTGCATGCCTTGCACACCATGTGTAGCGCCCAAACTTTATCATGGTTACCAAGTCAATACCAAAATAAGCATAGTAAGCACGCCTTATGAAACTTGTAACGGGTTTCCTATTAGGAGCAATGGATAAGTTTCCACATATGTAGCAGAACACGTCGATCTTTTTTCTGCATGATCTTCTGGACAAAGCCATCTCCTTCGTCTACAAAACAAAAATAGGTACACAGAAGATTAGAATATACACAAAAAGCAAAAGTATCAATGAACACATTGCCATGATGATACAGGATTGCCATATTTCACATGCAAAAAAAAAAAAAAAAAAAAAAAAGATTAAAGACGGAAGATCAAACATTTTTTAAAAGTTAACAAAGTCCATAGGTAAAAAAAAAGTATTCCACACGGCATTTTACCCCCCCCCCCCACTTCTAAAATGCTCCACACATGCATACATGTGAACAAAAACGTAAAAAACATGTGTCCATATATCGAAAACTTGACAAAGCAAAATAAATGTGATTTTTGGATTCGGCACGTCAGATTCACTCTAAATCAGCTGAAAAAAACGCAGACAACAAATTTGTTGACCAGTGTTTTAAACTTCCAGTAAAACAAACTATAGATCACACCCATAAATGTATTTTTACATTTATGAGAAGATATGGGCATATTACACGGGTTGTCTTTAGTGAGACAAACCCCCTCCAAAAAAAAAAAAAAAGTTCCAGATTTAGAAATTTAAACTTGCTGCACTGGTGCCACCTTGACATAAATATTCCTGAGCAACCTGTCAATCAGCAAAAATATTAACCCTTCACTGTAAAAATCTCCAGATTCCAGAAAGCTTTCTCCTTTGCCCTTGAATTGCTATCCTCTATAATTTCCTCCATGCCCCTGACTGTACCAACCTGCAGAAATTTAAATGTAATGTGAACAAATAACTACCCACTTATGATGCCTCTATACCACAGTAGCCGTTTACCTCTGAAATGTTATTTGTCTAGGGCAGATAAGATAATGAAATTTCTGGATCCAAATAAAAGGTTCAGTACCTGTATCATTTAAAAAAAATTTCCCTAACCTGACAGAATCTCCATGTGATCTGACCTTTTCATCGGTTGTTGTTTAACAAACCTCACTTCTAGTTCGGTGAAAAGGGTGGGTACTACCTATGTACAAAACCTAGAACATTGGCTTGTTTTAAAGTTAATTTAGTAAAGTTTCCTCCTTGGCACCAATAGAAATATTTTAGTCAAATTGATCATTTTTATTTCTAGTCATGAAGCTGTGATTGGTGCAATGGATACCTGCATAAACTATCAAAACGGATATGTAGTATTCAATTTCTATCAGATCTACTATTCAGTTATACACTGTTATTAAAAAGTGCCAATCCATAATTCTTCCTTCTCTTCAAACAGAAGTATAACAACTGTTATTCAATGAACGGTATACTATCAATTATTTGCAATAAGTGTTATGTTTTTAATATTACATGTTTTAATATGCTATAAAACAAAACTAAGTTATCTTTTCGAATGATGATGGCAAAAGGTTTTGAGCTCAGCATGCAAAGTTCAAATTCTATCAAAAGTAGTCAAAACTAGGAGTTTAGTTTGAAAAAGTAATGAATCACCTCCAACCTACTATTGAAGTAGAATGTCCCTTCTCCCAAGTACAGACATGGAGTCGTTTTTACTTGCTAAAAGTATTTTTATTTTACTGTAAGAAAATGCTTGTTGGCATTGAGTTTTAATTATCTTTCACTGCTGTGTCTTTCTGAAAGTTTTAATGTGTAAATAATCTGTAGACTGTTATTTTAAGGACGTAAAAATCCTTGAAAGTATGTTGGAGCTGCTTTTTAAAAATATTTAAAATAAAAGGCAAAGTGCTTTAAAAGAATGTACTACCAAATTACATTTAATGTAGCAGAAAATTAAATTCTTGGAACAACTTTAAATAAATTTTCACAATCTTATGTATATCAAATGCAATGGCGCGATCTTCGCAGTGATGTATTTTAAGGTTCATTTAAATTTCAGCGTCTAAACTCCTTGTTTTAGACTGGTGCTACCAGATCAGACTTGGTTATCTGCTTCTTGACAAATGTTTGACCATTTTTCTTTTTCCTTTTTGCATCTTTTTGGATCTTTAAAACTTTGTAGATTCTTTATTCTCTCTCACAGACGCATTTTATTTTCGAATTCTGTATGTTAATTTAATAACAAATGCTAATAATTAGGGCTAGGACAACAGCATATTCTTTTCATTGTTTTGACTCTCGAGTGTGTATCTGCTGATATCTTATATGCTTTTCTATAGTGATGTGGTTCTCGATTAACTGTCTGTATCAGATATATACTCGAGAGTAAAAACAACGAAAAGAATATTCTGTTGTCATAGCCCTACTAATAATAATTAAGAAAAAAAAAATGTCCAAAATTATGCATTTCAATATATACAAAGATTTAATTATTGCCACTTATTTAAAGTATTAAAAATTGGTCACATTTTCACTGGTATGTCCTTATGGTTGAAGTAAAATTGTATTGCTAAACACTAAGATTAAATGGACATATTTAAAGGGTTTTTTCCAGTGCTGAATATCTTTAAATTGTATATTTACTAGTAATGGAACGATTCCAATATTTTTCCTGATTCTATGCTAAATTCCCAATTCCGATACAATTTCCAATTCTTTATTAATCTCTAAATATTTAACTATAGAATTATTTTCATATTTTTGTAAAAACACGTTAAATATGCAGATATTTTCCTAAACGTAAAAATTCATTTGTGGAAGGTGATCTATCAGTTTAAGTTTTATTGGTATTTTAAAATCAATAGATATTTTATTACCAACAATGGATGTTATTGCTTTAAACAAAATCAAATAAAAAGGGCAATCAAAAGAATTATTTTGCCTTTGAAAAATAGGCATCAATTTTTATGATTCCAATACCTTCAAATATTCCGATTTTTCAGACTCCGATTAATCTTCCCAACACTAATATTTACATAGTGTGCAGAAAATCTATGGAGTTCAAAGATAGAAAAATAAATGCGAATCTTATCAAATTTAAACCTAAGAATAGGTAACGTTGTCTTCTCACCATGACCAAGAATTCTATAGTTAAGTTGAAATACACTAATCTACATTTTCTTTAGATGAAAAAGTATTTGGAAGACTTATTTAATTCTTTAGAATTAAATAAAATATAAAAATTAAAACTTAACTCTCAAACATAAAAAAAATAAAGGGTTGCTTGCTTTGCAGTTTTTTTTTGTTTTTTTTTTCTATAAAAGTGTAGCTTTTTTTATCCTGAATTCTAAATTTTGGGCTTTAAATTTCCAATGATTTTTTTTTCCTTAAATTAAAATGGCTTTTGTTCAGCATTATCTGTTTGAGAAATGTGCTTAATCAAATATCAATTCAAATTTATAACTCTAAAACGTTAAATTTTTTATTTTTATTTATTTTTTTTTTTTTAGCTGTTTAAAAATTAAAAATAATTTGTGACTTTGTAAAATCTAAAAGTAAAATTCTGAATCGTAAAGAAATTAATTCAGTTAAATAAAATATACACAGAATTGATCTTTCAAAAGAAAAAGCTCTAAAAATACTTTTAATGATTCTTTAAGGATTTTTTTTTCTTTAAGATAAAAACTGAACCTTCCCACCCAGAACCCAGACAGTGAGCATAGCTGAAATCTCAAGTGATTTTTCAAATGTTTATCTAACTCGTTCATTCAAATATGCAATTACAAATTTATTCCAGATGTACGACTCTAGAAATTGTCTTAGGAAACTGAGTAATCTTCCTTGGATATATTCAATGTTCGTTTCTATAGATTAACCTAGTTTTAAAAACTAATGTTTTTTTTCTGAGATTTTTCTCTTGTACTTTATTACAAGAATTCTTAATGATTAGAAAGTCTGAATTTTTTAACGGACACAATTATCTACTCTATGGAACTGTCATGGCAACCATCTAGAAACTCGTATGACCTAATAATTGTACAAGACTTTGTACAAGAATATTGTTGTCGATTATTAACATCAAAAGCTTTTCATGAAAAATCAAGAGCATTCTGAAAATAGAATGAGCACAAAGTTTGCAATCGTTATTGAGAGTATGGGCATTTTTAAAGATTGGAGGTTAAAAGTGATATTTTAACACTATTAGAATGCAGTATATGAGATAGTGTAATTAACAGCTTTAAAATTTGGACACGAACACTCGCTATACATTTTTTTTTTATGAAAAACTAGCGCATATCAATGTAACTTTTATGTTGGTTGTGGCATGGATTCAATAAACTTAGTAAATAAAATAAAAGATGCTTCAGTTGCAGAGAAAATGGAGTAGTTTTTTTTTTTTTTTTTTTTTTTTTTTTTTTTTTTTAAGAAAGCGTACCTCTTCAGTTGGAACTTAACTCGTGTGCACAATTGACGGGTCACCATTGTCTTCTAATTTAGAAGATATAAGATTTCATTTGAAGTGGAGGATTTACTACTTGACATAGTAACAATACAATTAGAGATCCAGAAGATTTTAACATATCAGTTTTCCGTGACTGCTCACTTGAAAGCGCCAGGAAACTGAAGTCAGAATTGGCTTTTTGTCAGCTTTCCTTTTATTTACCCATAGTATCATCTGTTTTTGATTTTGGCTGTCAATCATTCCACCAATTCATTCCATCCACCTAAAAGATGGGGTTTCATTATCAAATATTGTAAAGTTTATTTTAAATACAGGGCAATTTTGTGATTAGCAAATTGGAAGCTTTATAAGAATTTTAGTTATTGAAAGTCATTGATGTTGAATGTTGAGGAACATAAACGAGATAACAAAAAAAAAAAAAACTTTTTATAAGTTTGTCATAACCAAACTTCGAATAAATATAATTGACTAATTTGCCTGGTGGAAACATGCCCCCCCCCCCGTGAAAAAAAAATTAAAGTATAGTTGTTGTTGTTGTTCCCCAACCTCATGCTAAGAATGGCTTTTGGAATACCCCCCCATCTTGTGGGGTGGGGGTGGGTTAAAATATTTGCCCGAAATTTAACCTTGATAATCGCTGTCAGGATTCCCACATGTAAATACCATGAACCAACAAAGAAATCGAGGAATGGCAATGTTGGTTGGATAAAATTAGATTTGTTCTTCGCCTGTGCGTACTAATCTGGTGGCCAGTCTTTTTAAAGTGCATAATACAGGGCTTTATCTCTTGGAAAATACTTGTATCTGCCAAATATGAGATTTTCTTAATTGGCATAGTGGAAAACCTATATGTCGTCATTTCAATAAGTGTAAGTGGAGTTAAAGTAAAAATTTATTTAAAAAAAAAACAAAGGTAATTGTCTATAAAAAAAAAAAAAAAAAAAAAATTATGTGGTCTCGGAGACAAACTAATTAAGTTTAATACATATCTGCATAAAATAATGGGGCATCAAGTTAATTGTAAGTGGTTAATGCGGAAAACTAAAAATAAACAACGGTACCCATAAATGTTTTCAAGGTTTTTTTTCTTGGAGAGGGGAGAATCTGCGCGATGTTACTGTGTGCATAAATATTGGAAAAATAAAATAACAAAAGGAAATGCCAAGTTATAAAACAAAGTAAAAGAAAAACAAATATAGCATCGTTGTCTGTTAAGGAGAATTAAAATCGAAAAAAATGATACCTGTAAATGTCATGTTTTTTGTTTCGATTTTTTTTTTTTTTTTTTTTGTAGGGGGTTAGTTGCGTGGTGATAATGTGTGCATAGGTAACTCTGAGTATATGAGTATTTAAATTTCTGATTATGAGCAGTTAATGCTTGTATTTGGTTTAATATTTATAAAACAATTGCAATAGTCATGTGTTTGTTTATAAAATAAGATGTGTAATCTGGAATAATGAATTTGTCAGCTCTCAGCCAATAACAATTGGAAAAGGAATAATTTGGAAATGGAAAGATAATGTTATGTTTAGAAGTTTATGATCCAGTTACGCAGGGTGCCATGACAATATATGAATGTGTATATTTCCTCCCGGTGATGACTGGGGTTGGTAGGAGGACTTTATATTTGGAGGGGAAAAATCGGAACTACTTCCTCTAAAGATATTGTGATGGTGTTACTCCTAGAATGTAATGTAGGATTTTATGACGAAATGTTGTTCTAAAGTTACATACTGTAGTGGCTGATAGTCTGGACATAATAAATTTGTATGTGGCATCTGCTGTTATGAACCTACAATACTTTGGTCCAGAGGGGATTTTCTGCAATCAAAATATTATAGGGAGAGAAATTAATTTTTTTTTTTTCAGAATTTTTAGTGTGACGTATATTTTATCTGAAATGGCTTAAATTTGAATCTCATTTTTTCTCTATCATTTTAACAAATTTATTAATCTGGGTTCATGTTTATATCTGTACTCATGGCCCACAGTGTTGACTGTTTAAACCAGTTATGGAAATAGCCAAAAACATGATATAAAAGTAAAGATTATTAAAATGAAAGTGAACATGCTGAATAACTTTTCTTTCTACACACATTTGAAGCTGTAAATTATACAAAAGGGTACAGCAACATCTGTAATATGAAAGACAGAACCTCTCAAATTAATTGTTGACGATTTAAACTGGATAAAATGTCACTGTTTTAGCATACAGTCCCTATGTAGACACTGTAGGACCACAGACCATTTATGCAAAGTAAAATGACGAATGGTATGATGTATAATGTAGATCTTAAAGATCAGCTTAAATCTGATTACCCCAAAATATTAATTCTAGAAAGTATAGGGAGATGTGTAGAGAATAGATTTTGATGGTAAACTGAAACAATAGATGAGTTCTTGTGAGGTAGCAGGAGTAAACCATGGAAAACATGGGAGTGACATGAATGAACTTAAGAATTATAGACCTGTCCCGAAATAGGCTTGAATGTCAATTTCTAAAATCTGCTCACTAGCATGTAAAATGGACGTTAAACCGAGCATAGAATCGCTTTCATTATTTGTAACAAAAGCAAAACTGTCAGTTTCAAACTTTCTTTTCAAAAGCAAACTGTCAGGTCATAAATGGACAACTTTTAAAATGAAAATTCATTTTGTGAAAACGTTTTCTTGTTGGATAAAAAATTATCATTCTCGTGATTAGTTGTAAAGTTAGTATCTAGCGTTTTAGATTTAAAAGAATTTGTCTAATGGTGAATTCATTTCTACATAATTGTCAATTTTTTTTTTTAACTGGACTAAAATGTTTATCTTTAATCTTCCATTTTATTTAGTGAGATAAAATGAAGCGATTGTATAATACATGAATCTTAAAAAGTAAATTTTTTAATTTTTTTTCTCTTTTAAAAGCTTTTCTCTATAAAAAGAAAACTAAAACCTAAGTGAGATGTAGGTTAGGCGTTTCAATGGTAAGATATATAAAACGTTTGAGCACTACTTTAAATTTAATTTCAGAAAATTTCCTGGAAAGTTTTTATTTTTTATTTTTTTAACTAGTTTCAAAACGTTCTTTATTAAACCCGACATAGTGATATGAGACAAGGAGAAAGAAGTAACCTTGAAATTTTGGATCTCCAAAATGATGCTGGGTTAAACAGTTGAGGAAACGTAACTAAATATCTATAACCTGAAAAGAAACTGGAATGTTAGGGAGATCTCCATTGTTCCACTAAATATAGGAGCAAATGAACTCCTAAAATGTAATTTTAAAAAATTACTTTGCAAATATACCCGGTGAACAAAGTTCAAGAGATACTAACAATTGCATTTACAAAGATTATTAAAATATCTAGCAGAACAAAATGATACAATTAAAACTCTTTATGCATATAAAGAATGCATATCTTAAGAAAATTGAAAACGATGAGTCACAAATGTCAAACAAGGATATGCAGAAGAAACAAGATGCCAGCATTTTCGTCTACATAGCTATAAACAGGTTTTAAGTAATGAATTCTAACCAGATATATAGAATTTATACATCTCTTGCGTATATCTCATTTATTTGAAGCATATCAGTTTGTATGTGCCAATCGTAGATTTTAAAAGATAATTTTTTTTTTTTTTTCAATTAGAAAAACTTTCCATCTATAAATAAAGTTGATAAAGTTCAAGATCAATGGATGCCTGTTCAGAGCATATAGTCTAATGTAATATTATAAAGTATAGCTCCCAAGGTTCCAAAATCGCGTCTTTAATATATTTCCAAAGAGAAATTATTACAATATAGAGAATATTGGCGGTGCGTCTGCTATTTGAACCGTAAGTTGTTTAAATTAATTAAAAATAAATTTTTTCCCATGTTAAGGAATTTATCCGAGTAAGCCATTGAAATTGCGTAAAAAACATAATTTTGTTAGTTGCAAACGAAACAGTATTGTAATAATTTTCGTTTTGAAATGTAATAAACTACCAACCGAGGAGACTTTATTTTGAAACGTTGAAAGCTATATATATATATATATATATATATCTCGACAAAAGCTGTATTTGATCACAAGGACAAAATAAATGAAAGTTGAGTCATTGAATGTTGCATAAACACATTTTCTATCATCAACTCTTTCCTTTTGAGGTTTATAATATCTCTTTTCAAGTAGGTTTTTTTGAAGTTTTACTTCTATTAGATCAAAACATACCAGTATTACTGGTTATTGTTTTAGGACTTTTGAAAGAACAAGTAATGATGACAATAGAAAGTTGTTTACTTTATTTTCTGTTTGTAACATCTCCATTTTTTGCTTTTAGCATTCATTTCCACCTTCTCATTGATAAACCTAAATTCATTCATTAAATGATTTACTAAAAATAGAATTTACATATACAAATTCTGTTTTAGATAAAGCATTGAATGGACGTTGTCAGAAGTGATGGGGTTGTCATAGGCGGTTACAACCACCACTTCATGGTAACAAACTAAAACTGTTAGTTTCTGCCAACTTACACAAAATCAGATGTCCTTTTTAACTTAACATTTGACCTTTTTTCACAACTTACTGCAGATTACTGTGGCAGGGTGTTATCCTTGCAACTTCATCCGGCTGTAGATTAATTTCACTAGCCTAAATGTTGACATGATCACTTACTCTACCATACAAGATTATATCCAACACAGCAGTTGTATCCTGTCATCACACTAGACCAAGCTCATTTCCCATTGTTCTATTTTCTGACTAGTCTTGCCCAATCACTCTCTTCCATTCAAGACAATTACAAACTACTATTTGTGATCTCCTCTTATTAGGACAATTCCCCTTTCAGCCATTTGAGCTGCTCTTTAACCGTGACCCTTAGACAAACATCAACATTCCTTTAGTGACTAAACTAATCCTTATTGGTATTTGTATCTGTTATGGACATATAAACCAGCTATTATAGTTAGTAATGGGCTAAGAAAATTAAGAAATTTTGTGTTTAAAGTCGTAAAACTAACCTTCATACATCAGGGGCTTCTGTAACAAACGTAATAATTCTATATATTTCTATCAGAATTTGAATACTAATTGTTATATTAGTTGTCAGAAGTTAAAAGCACAATGTTACATTTAAACTTTCTTTATTTAGATCACAACAATTTAAGTAACTATGGTGCTTCTGCAGTATAATAGGAAATGGGATTTGAAACAAATGCATTTCCTGTAACTATACTATTTACATACCTATGTGTCATGTCAAATATTTTTTCCAAAAATGATCCAGTAGAAAATATGCTGTATTTTTTTTTTTTTTTTTTTTTTTTTTTTTTTTTTTTTTTTTTTTCCATAAAGCAACAAAAATAGATTAAAAAAAAAAAAAAAAGTTGGTTATCTCTCCTAGATTTTAAGCACTTAAGCATTAAAATGTGCAATAAAACTCTAATTCGATAAATTTTAGTGTTACTTGTCATTTTTCTACTGGATCATTTTTCATAATTTTTAAAATTTATACTAAATGTGACATGACACAAATATATTAGAAATATACTTGTTTGAAGTTCCATTAAACTGTAGAAGCACCCATATGGCTTTCGATAGTTTGACTAAATTTAAATGGTTTTGAGTTAGTTATCCTGGTTCAGTTAGCATAGATCATACTTGCTCAGATAAGTGTATGAATTTGGTTGTACTGAATAATAGGCATTGAATCTAAAATTAATACCATAAAAAACAAAGCAATTACAATATTGTATGACTTATACGCTGCCATGATTTTTATTTAACGGTCTCTTCAGAGCCAAATCACAAAAACCTATATATAATTTGGATAAACGAATTAGGCTGGAAGACTGGATTGGAAACTTGACGATTTTTAAATCATATTATATAGATTTTTTTTTTCTCTCTAACACAGAATCCAGTGGTTGAATAAACCTTGACCTTTGCCCTTAATGATTAAGTGCAAATGAACTTCCTTCACAATTGAAACTTTGTATCCTGTAATGATTTTCTTTGTGGGGAGGGAATTAATGGCACATTTCCTTAATCTTAGGAATTCCTTTCTAAAAAACATAATTCCTAAACTACAGTCCTCAGGTTCTGAGAATTGACAATGCACCCCTCCCCCAACACACACACCAATAATCATCTCAAAAATTCAGTTGGGTTTGCATTAAATCATGAAGGGAAAAGGTCAAGAATGTAGATCTAACCACTAAATTCTGTTAGAAAATCGAACATATGAAAAAAAAAAAAAAAAAAAAATCGGTATCTATAATGCTCCTTCTTTGTGCAAAATATTTACAAAACTGGTGCTTAACCCTGTTTTATGGTTAAGCAGGACGCAGTTCTCTGGACGATATCTTGTGACAGGATGTTAATCTGTTACTAGTTTATACTCCCAGCAAGTGTGATATCCAAAAGTAGAATATTTTACAAGAATCCAAACACTAACCAGTTTTAAGGCTTAACTAGTGATCTGATAAGAACCATTTTTGTTAATGTGTTCATTTATGCACTAATGAACCCATGATCACTTCTTTTCCCAACTATGGGAGTAGGAGGAAATAGCTTGCTTGCAATATTTACTGTACTTATCAGGCGTTACCCAGGATACAGTGAAGTCCATTTTAAATCGTTGGTGCATTTTTTAAACTTTTATAAAGAAATATAAATTCAGCCGTAAAGGCGACTATTGTTTTTCTATTGAATGAAAAATGAATTATTCCCCTTAATATTTGGTAATTAAATATTTTCATGACAGTTGTCTGGTTTGAACTACATAAGTTATAAATTCTAGTTAGGTATATTATTATAGTGCCAATACATAGTAAAATAACATAAAAAAAAACTTGCTAGTCAAACTGTCTGCTTAAATGCTATTAAACCTAACTTTTATCTTATAACTTGACTAGATATTGTTTTGAGTGACTTGGAAAGGGTTGATATATATTAAAATTAAACCAGTTAAATGTTATAAGTAATAAATTAATAGAATTCATTTGTATAGCCATTCAATTTCTATTCTGATCTAATCCGATTGTATAGCTCTATAAAATGGTGTTGAACATTGTTCGATATTGAATTATAGATTTGTTTTGGCATTATTTATAGATATCAAATCAGGATAATGTATTTAAACATTTTGGAATTTTTTTAATACTTTAATATGGTGCATTAGCAGGGTTGAATATAAAAAAAATATGGTGAATAGCTATGTGGATGCAATAGCATCTGTCCTAGATCCATTCAGGCCATATGGGGAATAGTCAGAGATCTCTGGTCAAAATGATTTCTTGGTAACCATTAAATTTCCATGATCTAAATGTGACCAGACTATATTTTTAATATTATCTAACGACAATATACTACATTGCCCACCCCCACTCCAAGAAGATAATGCATAGAAGTTATATCCGTCAGTATCAGTTATACACTCCTCTTCCTAAAAATGGAAGTCATAATCCCTGGGAGAACGACAAAGTATATATGCTACACTACCTTTTACCTGGAAAAAAAAATTGCTGCTTGTATCATGGCAGAACAGATACTACACTATTTGTGCTCCTGAATTGAACATTAAAAAATAGTCTTTTGACTTAAGATGCCAAATCTTCATTGGTAATAGATATGACTGTTTTACAAACCTTTTTTAAATATTTATAGCCACCCAAAAAAGAATCAAACTTGCCACTCCTGGATGCCAACCCGCCCACTATTAATCATATGCCCAACGACCAGGCACTTCTTTCTGTAAGGTAGATTAGAAATCTTTTCATAAAACTGGAGTTGTATTATCACAAGACACAAAATGGTGGACATTACTTATTCTTTAGATTTAAGTAGGACAGTTAAATTTGTTTTGCATGCCCTGTTTAAAGAAAACTGAATGCGTAACACACACAAACACACACACACACACACACACACACGATTTATTGTAGAGCAAAAAGACTAGCTTTTACTTGTGCAAACTTGGCCTTCTCTAACCGTTTGATACATGACTTGTGGTTTTACTATAAAGAACATTTGAATCCTGTATATCTTGTTTTCTCTTTGCAGCTTTTTTGTTTATTCTTCGTCCCATAGATTTAATTAACCATTTATTTAATAGTAATACCTACGAAAACAACTTTCATAAAAAGTGGCAAAATATATAATGGATGTAATATTAGTTTTATATTTAAGAGGTTAATGCCCAATCTGATAAAGTATGTAAATGTAAGTTTCTAGCCTTGTAACTATGGGGTCAAATGGTTTGAAGAAGCTATTAATGCTAATTTTTTTTTTTAATATGTAGATTTTTAAAACTCTTCCTAGTATGACTGTATAAACATTAGTTCAGAATTTTTCATGATTTACATGTTGAGTCACACTTGTAAATTAGGAAGTTGCTGATTTGTTTTCTAATACCCACAATTAGAACCAAAGAGACTAGCTAAGAAATGAATTGAATATATAAAACACCGATTCATGGAATTTCACAAAGCAATACCATGGATAATTGGATAATTGGTCATTAAAAGCTAGAAAATAGATGATTTCCTGTGGTGGAGATATATTCAGGAGATGCTGGATGTTAGCAGAATAGTTTTGGTAAAAGACTGATTTCAAACAAATCTTAGAGATTCAGATGTAGACACTATAGATATGACTCCAGTAACATACTTGCACACTCACGTCCAACAAATGACTTGTATACAATGTCTGTCTGTATTAAGTTGTTGCATAAGTAACCGCCGTTCCCCCCCCCCCGGACAAAAGGAGGGTGGACCTAGAAATTCACCCTTGTCTATCTGCACTTTTCTCAATAACTACACCTTGGAATTTTTCGAAATTTTGGCAAAAACATTAAACATGATATGAGTAAAAAAAAGTAACAGAACAGATTTTCCAGGAAAACTCCGGTTGCCCCCCCCCCCTCGAAGGGGTGCCTTTTGGTTTAAAATGGCTAAAATGATAGTTTTGAGCTTATTAAAAAAATTTAAAAAATTGATACCTTGGATTTTTATAAAACTTTCTGAAAAATTGTAACTGATTCTATACAATTTTGTATATACTTCACGATAACTCTTGGGTTTGCCTCAATAATAAAAACACTCCATTTTTTACAAACTATTTTACCATATTTGCCAAATGTTCTATGTATGCCTATTTAGCAGTTTGACATGGTGCTGAACTCAAATTTAAATATGTTAAGGCTTAAAATTGCACCGTTTGTTCATTTCCACCAGGATTTGGTGTCACCTAGGGACTTTTGGGGCTAAATGGGCGTGGGAATGCTGAACCTAGTAATTTTTTATGCCTCGTTCACTGTGCACTCACAGGAACCATGTGTGCTTCACTTTTTTAATAAAATCAAAGAATTTTAACAGCAAAAGTAAGTTCCTGTGGAACCCAAGCTCCAAGTTTTTGTGTGAATTCCATCGACTGAAGGTGGCGTGAAACTAAAATCACACTTCATCTTTTCACCCAATTCTCTGTTTGATGGGCATCTTCGTTTTCGTCAATCTTGATTGATCTTCCAGAATGAGGAGCATCATTGAGGTCCAAATTACCGTGTTTGAATCTGGTAAACCAATCTTGAACAGTTCTCAGCTATAGCATTTTCTCCATATACGGCACAAATATCCTTGATCACTTCACACACTTTTTGACTAAAGGTGAAAAAGTGTCAAATGTGATTATTTTATCTACTTGACTATCCATTTGATGGTTCTGAAAAACGAGAAAAAATTGAGTAAAAAAAAACGATGATCATTATCTTGTAGAAGAGAATACATGCTTTCTAATGATATATAACACTTTGCCAAATATCCAAACATGTTTTAGAACAAAAGTTTTAATGAAACGACAGGAACTTGTGCAACAACCTGATATATTGGACTGTAGCTTTGCACCCAATAATCCATTAATACTAGAATCTGTCTGCTAATTAGATGAAAAACCACGGTATATACATTTGGAGTAAAGTAGTCACTCAAAGGTGCTACATTAGTCTTTTATTTCTATAAAATTCATCTAAAGCCATAACTTTTCTTCCCGATCTTTGTTCTGTCCTTACTCAAATAGGATGAGATCCTTCTCAACTAGGGAAATTTTCTCCCAGATGATGCACCCTTTTGAGGAGTTGGCTATCCCCATAATTAAAAACCAATATATGCCTAACTTTGCCTGCATAGAGAGATGATTAAGTAGGTACACACAAAAACATTTTAATTTGTGACTTTTATTTTACCAAATGGTTAATAAATAATATTTAGTTGACAAATTATTAGAGAATGTAGCAGAGTAGCAGTTACAGACAAGACCCAGTTTTCTAGTGAGATGATTTTTATTTTGGAAATTAATGTTTTGTTTCATGACTTTGTAGGGCTGCCATTGTGGTAATTTCCTCTGATATTGGAATATCATCGATCATCTTGAATCACTACGAGACAGCTGTGTGAATCTGATTTTGCACAGATCTCAAAAATTGTGCCTTGGAATTTTTTGTCTGCATGAAGTCCTCTTCATTAGCCTCTCTCTATTTTATGCTTATATATATACTAGCAAAAGTACCCGTCGTTGACTGGGTTCAAAAACAGCCTACAGAAAATGAACTCTGATTTATGAAAGTATGATAGGTTATGAAAAGGAAAGATTGTAAAGAGACAGCTTCGAATTTGGGGGTATCAAAACCAAAGCAAAATATGATGAAAGTAAAAATAAAATAGATAAACCTCATAATTTATTATACCATACCTGTTCACACTGAAACACTTATCACAATATTCTGTGCATCTATATTAAAAAACCTTGTTAAACTTTGTGACATATTTCCATTCTATGAAGGTCAGGTGCGAACGAATGCCCCATGATTTTATTATGCCATATTTCTTCAAACTGAAACATAATTATCAAAGTATACTTACGCAGATAGATATGAAGTCTTTATTAAAATTTGTGCCTGTTTCCATTCTATAGAGGCCAGGCGCGAACGCAAACCACACAATTTTATTATACCATCCCTATTTAAGTTAAAACATACTTATCAAAGTATTCTTATGTACATGTGGGAGGGACATCTCCAGGGAAGATCCTAACTTACCCTATATGTGCTTCCGGGTTGCTTTAGCTCACACTACTGCATTTATATTTACTCTCTATCGCCCCCACAACAGCGGAGTTACTATCTTTCAAAGCATATCTGAGAAAATTGACCAAGTCCTTTCTACTTATCCTTCAGCTAACATTCACGTATGTGGAGACTTCAATGTTCACAACGTCGAATGGTTGACCCACTCAAACATGACCGATGATGAGGGGAGGTTCTGTCATGATTTCTCCATTGCCTATGACCTCACTCAGATTGTTCAGGAACCTACCCGTGTGCCCGATAATGACGGCCAGTATGCGAGCCTACTAGACCTTTTTCTCACAACTTGCCCTGAACTATGTTCAGTTTCTGTTCTGTCGCCTCTTGGATCTTCCGACCACTCTGTTGTATCAATTAAGATAAAAATGAAATGTAATAAGTCCCCAGACGTACCTCTTCATCGTACAGTATATCGATACACTAAGGCTGACTGGGATAGCTTCCGTACATTTATATCTGATCTACCTCTGCATTCCATGTTTAAAAAGGATGTGTCCTCTATAGTATTTGACCTAACTGAATGGTTAATTGTAGGTATTGACCATTTCATACCCTCTAAAAAGTTTCAGCAAAAACCTAACAGCCAGCCATGGTTCTCTCCAGAATGTGCTGCTGCCATTGCGCACAGAAATCACTTTTTCCACTGCTTCAAACGTAATAGATGTATGGAAACTAAAGCCGTTTTCAGGACTGCCAGCAACCATTGTAAGAAAGTAATAAGGAACGCAAGAGAGTTATATGCTCAATCTGTTAAGTCCAAAGTAGCTGAGCAGCGGCTTGGTTCCCACCAGTTTTGGCAAATAGCAAACAGAATCCTGAACAGAAGCGTGTGCTCCATCCCAACTATTATCAATGGACCTGAGGTAATCTCGTCAGCATCAGACAAAGCCAAACTCTTTGTCAAGAACTTTGCAGCTAATTCTACCCTTTGCGACCAAGACCGCCAACCCCCAATATTTCCTCTTGTATCAGAAAACACGCTACGTGATATACGTATATCTGTACGTGATGTTGCCAAGCTAATCAAAAACCTTGATTCGAGTAAAGCAACTGGCCCTGATGGTATTCCAATTATAGTACTCAAAAAACTTCAACCTGAACTAGCGCCCATACTTACAAAACTGTTTAAACGTTGTCTTAAGGAGAATAGTTTCCCATCTCCCTGGAAAATCTCATCAGTATGCCCTGTATTTAAGAATTCAGGTGATCGCTCATCCCCCTCTCAGTACAGGCCAATAAGTCTCCTGTGCGTCATGAGTAAGTTGCTAGAATCTGTATTAAATACAGAAGTAATCAAACATCTCAACAAAAATAACCTTCTTAGTGACACTCAATATGGTTTCCGTTCTGCTAGATCTACAGCAGATGTCCTTACAGTTATATCGCATAGGATTAGCAAATCTCTCGACGGTGGCAATCTTTCTAGGGCAATTGCTCTTGACATATCTAAAGCCTTTGATAGGGTATGGCATAAAGGTTTACTTCATAAGATCGCTAGCTATGGTATAGCTGGAAAAGTCTTCTCAATTATTAAATCATTTCTTTCTGATAGGTTCATAAGAGTAGTAGTTGAGGGGCAAAAATCAGAAGCTCACAGTGTTAATGCCGGTGTCCCTCAGGGATCCATCCTGGGCCCAACTCTTTTCCTGATCTACATTAATGATCTTCCAAATCATATCCTTACATCATTTGTAGACATTTATGCTGACGACACTACCATTTATGGTAGCACATCTAAGACAGTAAACGAGCAAGTTCTCTCCAATTCTCTCTCCTCTGATCTTGAGCACGTAGTACAATGGGGAAAGGAGTGACTGGTTACTTTTAATGCATCTAAAACCAAGCTTCTCTCTTTACATCATCAACATTCTAATCCACATTTGTCATCAATTGAAATGAATGGCTCTCGTCTGGGTGAGGCCTCAAGTTTTGACAATCTTCTGGGCTTGACCATTACTCCTGATCTTAAATGGAACACGTATATCAAATCTGTTGCCAAGGCCGCTGGAAAAATGGTGGGATCTTTCTATCGATCCAGTAGATATCTCACTGCTGATGCTATTCTCTATCTATATAAGAGCCAGGTACGTCCAAGGATGGAATACTGTTGCCACATCTGGGCAGGAGCTGCTAGAAAGGACTTGGCCTGCCTTGATAGAGTTCAAAATAGACTTCGTAGCCTCGTAGGAGATGTCCTTTTCTCCTCCTTGCAACCTCTATCTCACAGAAGAGATGTTGCGAGTTTGTCTCTGATGTATCGTTATTTTCATGGAAAGTGTTCAACTGAGCTTCAATCTATGGTCCCCCCTCGCCAAACTTTCACAAGAAACACTCGTCTAGCTGTAAACACTATCAATAATTTCCCCCACTCTTTATCTGTGCCTAAACCTAAACGTAGATTCCATGAACAAAGCTTCTTTCTTAGAACTGCACGCCTGTGGAATTGTCTTCCGTTTTCCTGCTTTCCGGCTGACTACAATATGGTTTTGTTCAAGTCTAAAGTAAATAAGTTCTTGATGAGCCGTTCCATATAAGTTATTAAATTTACCAAATTTTCATTACTAATGATTACTATATTGACCAACTTCTACTGTACACTCTTTAACCCTTATCCTTGAGTGGCCTCTGGGCCTTGATAATGTGGTGATGCCTTTGTAAAAAAAAAAAAAAAAAAAAAACATACATCTATATCAAAAACACTTGTAAACGTTTTTTTAATTTTTAAATTTATTTCCATACTTTGTGGACCAGGCGTGAATGCAGACCCCACAATTTTAATGATCCATTGTTCTGCTAGATCAAACACACCCATTCCTGTGTCTCAATACATCTTCTATCATTATGTAATCAATTTTTTAAAATAGTCAACCATATAGGAGCCTATTCGTGACCAGACACACACACATTCAGCTTTATTTTATATATATATATACATATATATATATATATTATTATTATATATATATATATATATACATATATATATATATATATATTTATTATTTTAAAGTAAATAGATATTTTACCTAGAAAATGCAACTTTTTTTTTTTTTTTTTTTTTTTTTTTTTTTTTTTAAATTACTTGCTCTGCATATAGTTTGTTTATATTTTAAGTCTTTACTAGTGGGACCTAGTGAAATTCAACAGGGGACTCATATGTAATATATTGATGTTGGTATTCTCTAGATGTTCAGCATAAATGGAGACACTGATATTATTGTAGCTCTTTTGTTAAAACTACAAAAGTATTTATCTAAGCTAGTAGGGACGTCCAGCATAGTCTGGTCTTAAAGTACACTTAAATATATTTTAATTCTTGCATCGATTTTTATATATAAAGTTGTGACTTCAAAAATTAAAAAAAATATATTCATATGACTTGGGTGCATCGGCTTGAACCGAAACTTATGAAATATAACTCGAGTTCCTTTAGCTATAATTGAAAGCAAAACTTATGAAGAATTCTTGGTAAAATTATTTATTACAAGAAATGGAAGTCCATAACAATTAAATGATGGTCACTCGGAATTGTTTTTGATGTATTATTATAGTCAATTTTCTATCGATTCTTATATATTATAAAATTGATTTCCAAAATAAAAAAAAAAAAAAATATATCCATATGACTTGGTTGTGTTAGCTTGAATCAAAACCAAAATGTACATAGAAAAAAAAAAACTACATGTATATTGAATTCCTTCAGCTATAACCGAAATCAAAATTCATGAACAATTTGTGGTAAAATTATTACAAGAAATGGAAGCTCATAACAATTAAATGACAGTCACTCAGATGTAAGCGTGACACAAAATAACACGTTATTCTATTAAAATATAGGTCTTTGTAATCTTATGCTATTGTTCGGATCAAGGATTAGAATATTTTAACTCCGTTTACTGGTCATCTCATTTCTACTTGCCTAATTTTAGAATTCTAGTGTTTTAGATTTTTAGTGATAATGGAACTAATCTTTGCTGTATGAAATTCATGAAATGGCTTTCCTCTTTTCCTAAAAGGTGTTTGCGACCAATAAGTTAATTGAAAAACCAAATTCTTTCTCCTGTATTCCTATCACCATATTTCCTCTTTGCACACGTTCAAAATGCTACATGACAATTCAAGTTTTCAACCACAGCAAGTATTTCCTCTTCACAACTTTGCTGGTTACTGTCATAAAATTTGTATTCGGCATCTTCACCTGAGCTGCATTGTGG
The DNA here is from genome assembly GCF_053919585.1 of Euprymna scolopes. Classification (NCBI taxonomy): domain Eukaryota; kingdom Metazoa; phylum Mollusca; class Cephalopoda; order Sepiida; family Sepiolidae; genus Euprymna; species Euprymna scolopes. The sequence continues at coordinate 37,294,111 of NC_136488.1, forward strand.
TGCATAAACAGAATATCAAAATTTTCTTACCAAGCATCCACTTTATTAGTATCCTTTAAATGATTAACTTCAATTTCTGTAATAAAAAAAAAAACTGTTCATTTTTCAGTCAAAAACTGCTCATCTCGCTCTTTCCCACAGTCAAGTTAGCAGATTTACCTTTCCAACAAGTTTCTTAGATACAAAACAGATTAATACATTCCCCCACCCCCTTTTTATTTTTAAGACACAGCCTGAAATTTAACCCATTTTCCTTTTAGTGCCTAGGTCATGGGGACCAGTGCTTTTATTAAAACTCCATCTTGGTGATTGTCTAAGAAGGTTAAAGAGTGCTTCACATAATCTTTTTGTCTTAAATAAAAAATTAAAAAAAAAAAAATTCTATCAAAGAAAGCCCTATGTATTCTCTGATCAAATTTTATTTTATTTTTCAGGGTACGATATTTGCCAACGATAACTTTGATTGTGAGACAGCATGTCGAACTTTGAAGGATGCCATGGATGGCTTTGGTGAGTACTAATTTTTTTTTTTTTTTTTTTTTAAATTGCATGTCCTCCCCTACACACAAATATTAAGCTGAAGTTTTCATATCCATGTTAGATGACATTCTTTAATCTTATCACAAAACTATTTCACCTCCTTTAGTTTTGAATTGACGAAACATGATGGACGACTTATCTCCCAGGATATAAAGAGATGAGCATCTAATTTTCACTAGAGTAAAAGTAAATGTTTTAGAAATAGTGCCTTGCGAACTTGTAAAAGAAATTCTTTGAAGCCTAAACAAAGCTAGAATCGGGATATTTAAACTTGTACATATTTTATTTATTTTTATTTTACTCGCATTCACTCCAAACAAGGATGCAAGGTGCTACTAATTGGGACTATGGCCAAGAAAGATTAACAAGATGTTGGTTTATGTTACATTTGAACTTCTGCTTATAAGTACAGTCAGGGTAGGAGGAAGAGAATTCCAAAGTCTAGGCTGTTCAAGGGAAGAAAGTCTTAGAGAGTAGAAAGTCTTCTGGCATTTAGGGACCTCGATAGTGAAGGGGTGTGATCTTGTTGCTAAGCAGATTTGTCGGATATGTACGTCAAGGGAGGCACAAGTGCAATGAGTTCATCAGAGCATATTCCATTAAAATATATCGTTAAGAGCAGCTTAGTCTTACTAGCATTAAATGTTACCATCTATTTAGTCCCCATTTCACTATCGTCTGGAGGTCATTTCCTAAGGATTCTTAGATTTGTGTGCAGCTGTTTAAGATATATTCCAATTTTCTTTTTTTTCTAAAAGACCATTTATGGTTGTTTAATTTTTTTACTAAAACATTGAGCAGTGTCCATTAAACTGCCATAACTCTGTACAACTTCAAAACTCTTGGTCCTCCTGAATGAAAGAACAATACAAGAACACTCTTCCAATAGCAGACGTTCAAACACTGAAATTTCTTTCAACAATTTCATAAACTCATAAATTGTCAATACTACCACGTATCTTGCTGTTTGGTTCATTTTGTCCCATGCATAAAGACATGTTGCTTGTTATCAGTTTACATGGTGATTATGAAAATTACCTTTCTGGCTTTTATGTACAGAACGGGTAATTCTTTTTCATTTACAACAGGATTGGCTCTGTCTGTTACAATGGGAATCTTCCATGTTTAAATTCTGCTGGGTCTATTACATTACTAATAACTTTTTGTAGAGATATGCCCTATCTCTTTCCAGCTATGGGTAAAATAGGGTACCCCTGTAAGAGCTGGCCTTATCAGGAAGATGCTAAGACAAACGCTTAGATATTAATATGCAATAAAAACCTAACACAAAAAGTTTTTTTTTTTTTTTTTTAAATGAAAATATTTAATTATCTACATCTTTCTGTATAGATGGAAGAAAGTTGGACAGTATCCAAGTGAAGAAAGGAAAGATAGAAAGTTCTTGAGGCTCTAGAAAGGTTGTCGGCAGTCTTCAGGTACAGATGGTCAAGGATTGGGCATCTAGTGGAAAGAAAAGAGGAAAGGAACGTTGCCGTTGCTCTAAGGTTCTCTTTATTGACCGAACATGACTCCTAAGAGTATAAAGTAGTTCATGGGACAGATAGAAATGATGTGCCCTGCAAGATGATTGCTTAGTGGGTAACCAAATTGCCAAGCAGGGACAATTCTGTGAGAAAATAAGTATTTATTACTGCTACAACTTTATCTCTAAAACTTTTGTAGAGGAAATGGTTAAAAAGGAAAACTGATAGTGAATCTAAGATTCACTAATTATCGCTCATGTGACTGATTTTACTTTTGAAGATGGTTTTATAATTTATGGATGTCTGATAGGAATACAAACTCCACAATATGATTGGAAAATCTAATACAAAATTACTATTGTACTACTATTGTAGAATCTTGAATATTTCTGCTTCTGGTTAGTTGGCTTTTTTTGCTTTGAGTAACTTTAGGGGACTGCTGTCATAACCAGCAGAGCATTACTATTGTCGGCCAAGGGAAGAGTCTATCGGAAAGTGTATGCAGTTGAAGCATAGAAGTGAAATCTGACCAGTGAGCATTGAGGACATGAATTGCATGGAGAGAAATGATAAGAATATGATGAATGTGTCATGTCTTAAAAACTGGCTTGAATCTAATGACCTTGGGAAGATTAGATCTAGACGGCATATGTGTTGAAAGAATAAATTCTTGGGTTAGATGTATAACAGCTAAAGTAGAGAGGAAGTGATAAGAATTGAGCTTTAGATGAATGAATATCTTGCCAGGGATAGGTTAATTTGGAAGTCAGTTTTTAAGTCATCCAATGCCTGCTATAATGTAGGACGGATGTTAGACCAAATTTAATTTTCTTCTTTCCCATGATATAATTAACAAATGTTTTAAATTCAAAATTTTTATTTAAGGCACAAATGAAAGCGACATAACCGCTGTGCTGACAACTCATTCAAATGAGCAGAGACAAGTTATCAAAGAAGAGTACAAACAGATGTTTGGAAAGGTAAGCTCATTATTACACCTCTCTGGCCATCTCTTATACTCGAGACTTATTTTTAATCGTTTTTAATGCCCAAAATTGGAAATTACCAACTTCTCAAAATTCAAATCCGATTATAAACCAGACAGTTATCTGTATGTATCTGTTGAAATACATAAACTCCACTCTCATCTCCGGCCTCTCGTATCATAAGTCACCACTACAATTTAGTCCCTAACAAAAATCCTAAAAGAACTTATCAGTAAATAGTGTCAAATCTACACAAGAACTACTACAAATCCTAAAAACAAAGCAACTTGACAATAAAATTATCGCCTCTTGTGACATAGAAAGCTTATTCACAATGTACCTGTCAAAAAACTGAATATAATCCTTGAATATTTGATAACCCATCTCTCCCTCCACTTAAGATAGTAATATACTTAGTTATTACTTTGTAATTAGCTCTCTCTCTCTCTCTCTATATATATATATATATATATATAATTTCAGAAAACCTGTATCGATTTAAATAGCATGTAAAATATATTTAAAATTTTTAAATTTATGCAGGTTTTCATATTTATTGCTAGTGGGATATCATGGAAATTCAAACAGGGCTATTTTCATAGAAGTATCTTTTTTTGAAAGGTCCAAATACTATGAACTGATACTATGAATTTCATTTTTAGTAAAATATACATTTTCAGCTTTATTTTGAACAGTTATTTGTATCCATGTTATTTAATTAAAAAAATATTCCACTTTAAACAAATTAATCTTGTAGACCTGCTTTATCAATTTCTTTTACAAATTTCTCTAAATTTGAGTTAATTTTTTTATTTAGCTAAAATTTTGTATTGTTTCTATTAATACAAGTGACATAAAATATAAATTAAAAATAAGTGGAAGACTATACTTTCAGATCCGGCAAAAGTGCCAACACAAAAATATAGAAAACTGGTATATTTTTAATAAAATACATTTGTTCTTGCACATATCCAATTCTAGGCTGGACCAAATCCATTTTGTCTTTAATTTGGAAAAGTTACATAAGATGTAAAATGGGTTTTAGAATCAGACATGTCTGCAAAACCTGACTTTTCTTTAAAAAAGTTGTACTGGATAATTTTCTGTAATGTTTGTAGACATCGGCTTTTGCTTAATTTATAAGTATGTCAAATATTTTCATTTTGAACTGCCACATTTCACTTATATGTTAACGGAAATGAGCACCAAATTTTTGTAAGCAAATTAACTTGGAATGAATCGGTCCTTGTACAATTCTTGACATATACAAAGAAAGCAGTATTAAGTATACTACTGTATAGAGCTTGCATTGATTACCTCCCTTTGATTTTAGCACATGTATATTGAGTGTTAGTCATTTTTCTTTTAGTGGGAGGGATAAAGTTTTAATTCTCAATAATTTGGAAATTTATTAAAATATTTAAAACTAGCTTTTTCATGGGTTTTAAAATGCTGTTTAATTTGATGTTTTTTATTGTTTCTCTGTAGGATTTGATTGAGGATTTGACATCAGAGCTTGGAGGTGATTACGAAGAAGTCTGTTTGGCACTCCTTGATCCGCCCCGTATTTATGATGCCCATCAACTTCATGCAGCTGTTTCTGTGAGTCCTTCCAACGATGATTAACTTGATCATATTCGCTTCAAACAAATGATGTAAAGTGATACATAAAATTCATGATGCCTTTACTCTATTATAGGAGCAACCATACTCATTAAAAAAAAAAAAATTCAAAACCACCTGGCAAATATACTAAGTGCAAGAGGTACAAACAATTGCACTTAAAGAAACGGTTAGAATCTTAAAAAGATTTGTTAGAATGTATGAAATAACGGGTGAATGTTTGGTATCCAAGAAGATTCCACATAAGACTGGAATGAGATTATTTAGTGAGGAAAGTTTTTATTGATGTGTACTCCTTTGAGAGTTCTGACAAGCTTAGTAATCGATGGTATTACTATAAAGTTTCTAATTTTAAAAACATCAGGAACTTAATTTTCATTTTGTGGGTTTATTAATTCAGCCATTCAAATAACCTATAGTTGTTAAACTTTAAATAGAAATAAGCCATATTTGATTGAACAAGATTGTTAAGACGTTTCTGAATTGGGATGAGGATTGGTAATTCGTATTTGGATTCCTTGAACTACTGTTATCTTGAATCTGATTTTCACAACGTTTCGGTCGATGTAACCGCCAACTTTCTTCAGGTGTGTCTTGAACTCTGGAATGTTTCTGAACTTGGCTGATAGAACAAGAGCATGCTACCCCCATGAAGTAAATAAAGGGTTCCATTCGAAATTCTTTTCAAATTCCAGAGTTTGGCAGAAACATTTCAAAGTTCGACAAGATACACCTGAAGGTTGGAGATTACATCTGAAACATTGTAAAAAAAAATCACTTTCAAGATGAGAACAGAAGTCTGATGAATCCAAATAATACACAGATCTATTAAATTATAGGTGTATTTTGAAATAGTTGACGATAGGCAAGAGATATTAAGCAGATTATTTGTTGACCACATGGGAAATAATTTCCAGTATAAATTGAGGAAATTAATTCCTCAAGTCAGTTGTGAAATGGATTTACTATGAACTTTAAATGTTTTGTTGCAATAGTTATATACTTGCTTGACAAAGCTTGTTATATATTGTGATAAGCATTTAATTTTGATTGGGATCCAACCAATCTCTTGTGTGAGCAAGATTTTTGTAATGTTCACAATTTATCTTTTATTGATAAGACCATCCTCTGTGCTTCCCCAAGGGAAGCAGTTTCATTCCTCATTCATTTTTCTATTGTAGAAGTTTTTATTTACTGCAATTTTACACTATTTCATTTTTGTGCACATTTGAAATCGATTTGATAGCATGTTTTGCATTAGTTTTTTTTTTAAATATCTAAGTTCAAAGCACTGCTTGTAATTATGCATTTAATTTCATAAGAATCTAAATTAGGAAATATAATTCACTAAAAGGAAAGCCTGTAAGTGAAAAGTACTAGCTTCAGAGGCGCATTCATATTAAATTCCATTTTACACTCTACTTTTGCATTCTTTAAGAGGTTTTGCCTAAAAAATATCAAGAATATTACACTATCCTGAATATTTAGCAGGTCTCACATATTTACTGATATGATGGGAAAGATCTCTTGAAAAATAGATTTTGAACATTCGTAACAAATGCTGTCTTTGTTTTTATTTATTTCCGTTTTTTTCTGCATTGCTATCAGCATTCATAAATACATGTCTGTTTATTACCAATGCTTTAAGCATGCTACATTGCACTTTTTGTACTAATTTTTTTTTTTTTTTTTTTTTTTTAACAGTATTGGCAATCAATGATATACTTTTTTTTTCTCTTTAGGGTGCTGGAACTTCTGAGACTAAACTCATTGAAATTATGACAACGAGAACTAATGAAGAACTTGAAGAAATTAAGGAAATTTATAGAACGGGTAATTAGAAAATATTTAAAATTTGCTTCAGTATTAAAGATGACAATTTGCTTTTGTTATATTATATTGCTCTCCCTTAATTTTGATTATCATAACTCAAATTAAGCATTCAATGAATCTTTGAAAACTAAATGTTTGTTAGAAAACAATTTTTATATCATAATTGAAAAAAAAATTAATTATTGTATCATGTATTCAAGATGGCTGCCATCGATTATGCAAATCAGATTGAATTGTATGTTTTGAACATGTATCAATTATGCATTAGTGGAAAGTGTCCAAGAAATCTTTTGTATTATTACTGTTCTTATCTTAAGTAATAGTTGCACAACATTTTGGTTGAGGTAACCTCTGGCCATCAAGTGTATTTTGTTGAATTTTGGAATCTGCACAGAATTTTGAACTAAAGCCTTTATTCAATCCACAAGAGTAACATGCTCTCGTTTGGTCAGCCATGATTGGGTAGAAGTCCTAAGTAATTCACAATTGTAGTTTTAGGTCTTCTGCACAAAGGATTACTTTCAACCAGGAGTTTGTTTGGAATTTGAACATTCCAAGTTTAACAGGATGCACCTGAAGATCCGGTTACATTGACAGAAACATTGTGCAAATAACACTTAAGATGAGAACAATAATCTGAAGAATCAAAATAGATATCAATCCTCATCTCAAAAATTCAGAACCAATATTATGTCCAACTACAATATAAAGAAAAAAAGTTCGTTTGAAGGATTTGTCAAATGACTTCTAAAATTAAGCTTAAAGATTCTTGTTTCACCTCTTACTTTATAACTCTTCAAAATTTAGGCAGGTATTTTTAAGTTGCTCATTCATTCCTTTTCTATCTAAATGAATTTGATATTTTTAAATATATTTTGGAAATTGAACTTGAAATCTATTGTGAGTATTCTCAGTATAGGCATCATATACAGAATTGAAGGGGGGAGGATAAAAGAAAAACCTTGGCTTTGGAATTTTAAAGACTACAGAATTAGCTAGAAGTATTTTATATTTTGAAAGTAACTAAAACTTGCCAATTGCTAAAGAAAAATTACTTGTATTTAGAAAACATCTTAGAAGAAAATCAGAATGGGACTTGTCACATTGCAAAAAAGATCAGTTTATGAGACTATTAAAAAAAGATGGGAGAAATTATTGTGAATTGAGTGACTTTGGGTTACTAAATTCTCTCAATGATAGAACACAAATACTCAATTATAAAATAAAAAATCTGAAAGTCTATTTCATGAATATTTGGAATAATTGGAAGAGGTAAAGTTTTTTTTTTGTTTTTGTTTTTTTTCTCATGAAAATAAAAAAAAACTGCTACTCAGTTGAACACTGCTAATTTTGTCTTATTTCCCATCACTTTGTAAAATTTTACAAAATTTAACTCTTTCTACAATGTGTGTGTGTATATATATATATATATATATATATATATATATATATATATATGACCATCTAATATATAAAAGGCAAAATGGGCGTGTGTTTGTATGTCCATGAAAGACTTTGTGTTGGTTCTCGCATCGGTTAGATTCCGAGAAAAGTTTTCTTATACTTCCTAGATCATAATATCTCTGATTCACAAACGGACATTGTCTTGATCTTTTTTTGATCAAGTTTTAAAAAAATTCCCTCCTTTCAAGTGTTTGTTTGTCTTTCTCGTATAAAGTAAAACTAATCGGACGCAATCACAGCCTTCTGGCTGGATAGTATCTGTTCTGTAATTGGTCCTTGGTCAATGTAAGGGAAACCCTTCATACTGAGACAATTACTATTTACTTGAATACTGCCAGAGTGCCCCCCCCTTTTTTTTTGAGGGGGGAGCTGCTTTTCCCCTGCATTAAAAATAACCTTCATGGAAGGTTTAAAAGCAATGCCATTTCTGCAAGTCATCTGTAGCAGAAACAAATAGAACTCTTTTTCTTGTGTGTCAGTGCCTCCCCTGACTGTGCGATATGGCACATACTGACCAGAGGCATAGCGCAGGGACCTTCCTTACCCCCTAAGGAACTCTGCTTTCGTTCCGGATGAGAAAAACTCCCTTTTCCAGCCAGACGCCAAAGCGAGAGGACCTGTTTCCTCTCTCTCTCTACACCGCTTGGGAATAACTACCGGACAAAGAGATAAGTTTTATCCGCGTTATCTTTTTGGCATCTTACCCTGACTCGCATCAATAAACTTTTTCCTTGTTAAGTTTTACGAAGTTGTTTGTTTGTTTTTTATTCAGTAGCTTGTGTTGAATAATTTATTTTATTAGGGAGTGCCCGAAAAGCACTAACTTAACTCCCTAAACATCTTTTTGATTGACTACGTTAGATTTGAATGCTTTACACGTTCGGTTGCATTGTGAAGTAGAGGTAAGATGGCAATTGAGAACTCCTCCGTATGAAACCACTGACTCCTCTACCACATTTTGGATATTTTTTATTCATATGTATTTTAGTGATTTACATGAACTGGAATAGATCTTGTCAATGCAAAAACGTTTTTATTAAATATCAATATTTTCTTATTTATTGCAGTCCAAATTAACAATGAAAACTAGTATCATAATTCCAGTTTATGAAACTATTTAACAATACAAGAAGGCAAGATTGTGTTTTGCAAAATTGAGACGACCATACATTGAATGCTATAAGTTAATTTTGACTCTGCCTAAAGTGTATCTCACTATAGTACAGGAAGTTCGTCTAAACCATAGTATTTAGATTTTTATTTATTTTTATTTATTTAATTTTTTTTTTTATACATCTGCCTCCATATGTTGTTGCAAAATTATAGGTAAATCAACCGAGAAAATAGGACTATTTGAAATGTTTTGTACTCCAAAAGATTGAAATTAAATGCAATGGCGTATAAAGATTTTTTCATAGGAGAGGCATTAAGTGAACAATTTTAAAAATTCAGTTCTAACAAATTTGGCTTTTTACAAAAAAATATAAAATGACTGTCAATTTCATTTAACTAAGAAGCTTGCGTTTTGATTTTTGTATTAGTGATCGCAACTTATAACTGCAGTATCCTACTAGTGCAGAGTAATTTTCTTTTCATTGTCTGAAACAGATACTCTGCAAAGCACCCACTTTGAATATATCCAGATCTGTTTATCTTATTTGCATATTCATATCCAACCTCCTGCCATTTTTGTCGGGTACTGCCTATTCATTTTTAACTTATTCCTCAAAGCACAGGTGTTACTGTGATGGTGATACCAGATTTAGGGTGGGCGGGTATGAAGGGGATTTGGGCAGCAAAATGTTTTAAATTTCAAATTTTAGTACAGTTGGAAGAGCAGGGAGGAAATTCCAATGACAGATAAGCTTAGAGTAGAAAATGTACTAGCATTTAGGATCTCTATTGAACAATTTTACTGTTAGTCAGGAATAATTCTTGGCATTTGGGACAAGATTACAGTGTGGTATCTGTCCTGATGCTATACTTTACCTTTTGTCCTTGATCAGTGGAGAAATCCTTCATGACAGACTATTTTTATTCCTATCCAGAGTGCCAATTTTTGGGAGCTGGATTTTCCCCACATTAAACACCGACCTTGTGTCTAACTCTGCCCTCGTGGGGAGACAAGTAAATAGGGACAATAGTTTGAAGATAATGTGAATGATTCTCTGCTTCATTTGAAAAATTCAGAAAAGTTGTGAAATCTTCTAGTTCCATCTATACCCTTTCCCTTTAAGATCTTAAACTCTTGCCTAGTACAGTCACTGTCAACAATTTTCCTTAAATAAATGGTGATATTTTTTCTTCCTCTCCAGAAAAAAATTCTCATATTAAGCATAATTTTACTAACTCATCATTCATCTGTGCTTCTAGCCTAGTCACAGAGCATTGACTAAATTAAATCTTTGATGCCCGGTGCAGTAATATTGCTTCATGAAATATTTTTTCTATTGTAGAATATGAAATCGAATTGGAAGAGGATCTGAAGGGTGACACAAGTGGTTATTTCCGTCGAATGTTGATTTCTCTGGCAGCTGCAAACCGAGATGAAGGCTGGTGGGCTGACCAAGAGTTGGCTGCAGCAGATGCGCAGAGAATATATGATGTAATTTGACTTTTTGATACTAAGCTTGTGATAAACTTGTATTCAGTTGAATATCTGTTTAACATGTTCACGTTTGAGTTTTCTTTAATAAGCAATATTCTGTAAGTATAAAATTAACTTGAAAATCCTATCTAAATAAAAAGATGGTCCATAATCTGCACCAGTAATAGTTTTTAACTTTGGAGATAAGAGAAAATATATTATCCTGTATCTGTATCACATATGCATATTCGGGTTATTGTTCTAATCTTGGATGTTTTCACATTTTAGCTGATGTTAAGTCCAACCTTCTTTAGAGATGTTTTGTTAAATTCAGGAATACTTATGCCAAAATTAGGTTAAATACAAAATTCCATAGAAATTAGTTTGAGACGCATATGAAGGTTACCTTGACCAAAATGTTGTTGGAATAATATACAAGATAGGACATTAATCTGAATAATCCAGCACTACCTTATTTTTTAGCTAGGATGGGACATCCTACTGGATGCCAGACATTCACCTTCTATCTCGGACATTCCAACTAAGATCTTAAAGATTCTAATTATCCCTTTTAAGTGTAATTATTTGTATCTCTTCCACTTGGTACACAGTACATCTGACGGGTAGTTTTTAAAATTTTTCATGAGTATAACATTGAGTCGATCCCTAGTGACCACCCAACAGTTACAAGGAAATCTTTTTTTAAAGAGTGAAGGCATACCTTGAATTAGGTGTGGCTTTTTTCTGGTTCTGCTTCCCAATTTTGTAAGAATGCCTTCTTGAAGTCTGGTTCTGGCTGGGAACCTTGTCTTGATGCTAAAACATTAAACAACATGCAACACAGGTTGTAATGTATATAAGAATCTTAGCTATTTTATTTTACAAAAATATTACAATATATTACAATAAAGAAAAAAAATAACAATTAAATTTTTACTGTAGTTAGCTATTCTTAGCTAGTACTGGGGAAGAGGTGTATCTCCCCTTTTTTTCAGACATAAAATTGTACATGCTTACCCTATGCTGGTCGAGTGAAAGAGTGAATAATGGCGAGTTGTATTGTCCCTTCCCGTATCCTTCTGCTAGTGATTAAATCACCTCCAGGCTATGGGGGCAGTGACTGTGGTGGCACCTGAGTCCAGTGGCTCCTTTAATTACTGGAATGATCTTAAGATTTCAGATTCTTTTCATGTCTTGTATAAGACCTTGGTATTTTATCTTTCCCTCTCTGCTTTAATTTGACATCATTGGGGACACTTACCTTTTTAAGGTGTGTGAGATATATATATATATATATATATATAATAATCTCATATGATATGCATTTTACCATTGGAAGGAGCATTTAGCCTAATGGATACCATTATGGAATTGCTTAAATGACAGGAGTTTAGTAAGCAAGATTTTTTAAATATATATGCATACATATATGGAAAGAAATTCCACGACCCATATATAGCAGTTCTATTCTATTTTTTTTTTTTTTTTTTTTTTTTTAAATAAATAGAAAAAAAGGTCTTAATGTGAATATCAATACACACAAAAAATTTATAGGAGTACAGATTTAAGTAAATCTTCATATTTAAACATGTAATTTAAATTTGTTCAATTATTCTAGTTAATTCCACAGTCATAGATTTAATTCTTTTTTTATTCAGAATTTTCCTGAAATGTGAAGGCATATTCTCTTTATAATTCTGAATATAAATCTGAAAACAAGTATAAATTTTCACCAAAGCAAATATAAAAACTTAATGAATTTTTTAATTTCTTTTCAGTCAGTTTCCCTTATTTTATTTTGTGCATCTACAAAATTTGGACCGAACCAAATCTACTTGTGCCAAATTAAACTTAGGTTAGGATTTAAAACAATATGGTTCAGTTCAAATTCTGTAGAAGCACTTATTTTAGATTTCTATTTTATAAATATTTCATTAAAAGTAAAAAATTTAAGTCCTGGTCATAAAAACAGTTAGCAGTAGACAGCCTACCTAGCTAATTAAGAAATGCATAAAACTTAGAAACATCACGTTAGACAATATAAAACTCCGAAAGTGTGACAGTGATACGTGTTCATTCACATAATTCTGAGGCAACATGTTCAGAACAGCAGAACACAATGCAAAAAGAGATTGCTGGTACATTTGAACAAACACCTGTGAATCTAATGTGAATGTATATTGTTACAGGTTTGGTCTATTCACTTGCAATCCAGGATGGCAAGAACCATGAAATAATCTATAAGCAACAGATACAACTGTCACATTCCAGCAATTAGACATCCGATCTAATCCAAGCAGATCATATGCTCCAGGGGGAACAGGGTCGTGCCAGGGAATATATATATATATATATATATATATATATATATATATATATATATATATATATAGCAAAACGCTGTAGAGGTGTCCATTTCATGATACCTGACAAAATTGAAAATATTCAGGTTTACATTTTGAAGTTTTTAAAAAAGATTTTAATAAATCGTTTCAGTGTGCTCTTATTTTATTTTTGGCTTTCTATAAATAGTTCAGGTTTTCTTGTCTAACCACAAGGATATGCCTAACACATGATTTTGCTTTTTTTTCTGCTCTTGTTTTCTTTTGAAAAATTTTTATTCATTTTTCAGGCTGGTGAAGGCCAAGCTGGAACTGATGAGTGTGAGATCAACTCTGTTCTTTGCTCAAGAACACTCCCTCAATTACAGGCTACACTTTTTGCCTACAAAGATTTAACTGGTAATGATCTCCGTGATGCTATTGAAGGTGAAACCAGTGGTTCTGTGCAAGAGGGTTATCTGGCTATTCGTGAGTATAATTTAAAAACAATTTTAATCCATCAAGAATGGAAGATGGTGCTTATGCATTGTATGACCTGCAATTTCCACAAAGTTACTCGGGTTTGCCTGGCAGCTGTACATAGAAATTCATCAAAGCAATCACTAATCATAAGAAATTGTGTGAGCCCGCTTCAATATTAGTGCTATAAGAACTCATAATTCAGTATATAACATCAGGAGTAGCTAACTTGAAATATAAAAAAATGAGAATTGTAGCATCAAAATAGATACTTTGTTCCTATCCCAATATTGCATTCTTTTATTCCATTTCTAGGCATGCTATCAAAACTAGGTAAATACATTTAACCAAATTTAGCTAGCAGGGACTAGAAATTAAAATTAGGTTTCCATTTTATATATGGAAGACTATAATAATATGTAGATGATAGAGGTTATGCATTTCTTTAATGTGGGGGAATCCTCCAATTTTTCAAAAGGAGGCACTTGTAGACTCGGCCTGTCAGACTGAAACAAAGGACCAATTCACTATTGTAAGTGACACTATTGAATTTTTTTTTTTTAATGATTTTCTTCCACATTCGATCCTGTCGAATAAAATTTCAAAGCTGCTTGATAATGCAATTTTTTAAATTTAAATTGCTAAATTTGGAATCTCCTAATGCATCAAAAGGTTTGATCATTAACTTCTATTACTGAATCCATGAAAAAAAATTCTTAAAATATTGGATTGTTTTCTGTTAAATTTGGTTACCAGTTTTTAATCACCATAACAAGTATTTCAAGATTAGTTTTATAAATATACTAGCAGGCTGCCTGTTGCCCAATCATAAGGTATGATTAAATGTGATATTTTAATTCATGCACATTACATTTATTATTATAGATAATTCTCTATTGATTATTATATTGAATTTAATATATGGTAGCACAATAAAAAATGACTTGGGTGCCATCAGCTAGAATCAAAAACAATGACCCCGCTAATTAATTCCCTAATAGTAGACCCCTGCTTCAAAGTGGCACTGTGCCTTGTTTGGGGTGAAAATTGAATAAAAAAAAAAAAAAAAAAAAAAAAACCTAACTTTCTACCCTCATTCTTTAGCCTCTGAGCCATACCTATACATGTACATATAAATATAAAATTCACCTGTCATCCCTTTTTAAAAGATGGAATCATTCTACTGTCACAAACAATTGCAAGAAAGCAAGCCAGGTTCAATTTTATACTGAATTCACTTGACCGCTAAACTTTCTAAAATCAACTTCTGGAGGTTGAAGGCTCAATACTTACAACAGTTAACTAAGTAACAAAAACAAATTATAGCAATTCATGACTAAAAGCATGAGAACCCTCTATGGATTAAATGAACTGTTCAGTTCAAATTGTGTAGGTTATAATAATGATATAAAGATGTATCTGAAGGTGAAACTTTGTAGATATAACAGCCAAGGTCACATCAAAGCATTAATGTTATTTTTAATTTACAATCTTTTAAATGCAAATATCATCCCAGATAAGTAGTAATAGATCTGTATTGAAATCTGTTGTCTATTAATATGCATAACAATTATTGTAAATATATAATAGCATAAAAAGCATATGTAATATAAATAGCCAGGCTGCCAGATATATAATCACAGCATATATGGCATGTTATTATTAAAATATTTCTTTTTACTTGTTTCTTTTGAGCTCGTGTATGCAAATATTGACTAGCGATTTTTAAGTTAGGTATGTAATATAAGCTACTGTAAAATCCAACTCCCTAAAAGAGGCCACTCTGGATTTGAACAAAAATAAAAATTGCTTCAGTTTAGAAATTCTTTAGTGACCCGACAGAATATATGTATAGCATCAGAACAGATACTACAGTTTTTCTTAACCAAAAGGATGTTTTTGTTTTGATTGCTTATGCATTTTTGGTATCACACTATTTTCAAATAGTTTTTCAGGTTAAATTAAAGTTTCACAATATTTTTTTTTCTTTTTGTTAAATAGAAGCTCAGAATAGTTACAAAACACTCTGTCCATGTTAAGAATGTCTTTCAAAATATTATTTCAGCACGGTACCAATATATATATATATATATATATATATACCATGATTATAAGAAAACTATTTAGTATTAATAGGTCATAAGAAAATGGATAGTGAAGATGAGTGGATGTCCAAACCCCATAAAAAAGTTTTTATGAAGGTCAATAACTCTTCAATGTAATGTCCTAAAGCAAAAAAAAAAAGTCAATGGTATTACTGTGTAATATTTTTTTTTTGTGGGTGGGGAGGAGGCAAATTTGAAAAAAATTAGAGAGATTAAAGTAGGTAGGAGTTAATTCCAATAAATACATGCCATGCTCTACAGCAGAAGTCAATGCAGACTGGTAACCCTAACACAGACATCCAATTAGTCTCCCGACTCCCAACAAGGAGGTGAATGTGTAGGAGTACACCTTAAAGAACTATATTCATACACTGTCATTTTATTGGTTAATAAACCAATTATTTGATGCTTAATTTTGTTCACATAAGTAGAAAACTGCATCAAAATGTGACTTCATTATGTAATTTTTATTTTTCTTCCAGTTGATGCTGCAATTGATCTGCAAAAGTTTTTTGCCAAACGCATGCATGAAGCGATGGCTGGACTTGGCACAAACGACTCTGACCTCATTCGACTGATTGTTTCCAGAAGCGAGGTAGAAAATTTGATTTAAAATTTAATCATTTATATTGTATCTTTTTCATTATCAATATTTTAAAAATCTTGTCAATTTATTCTCAAAATGACTATTGGTGGTGGTAGATTTAAAATTAATCCTTTAATTATTACTAATTATCTAAAAATCAAAAATAGTGGCCATAAGTGTCTATATTTGATTAGAACAAATACTAATTGTAGATAGCTTAAAGTTGCAATTTTAAATTGGTCTTAATTTTTAAATATAATTTTTAATTAAAAATATTAAATATTCCCCTCTCATAATATAGCTGTGACTATTTGGCATTTTAAACATTTCTGCTTAACCTAGTTTATGAAGAGTAAACATTTTAGTGGAAATTCTGACTGAACTTTAGTGAATAAAGGTGTATCAAAGTTATAAACCAGTTGCAGTTTTCAAATAAAACAATTCCAAAGCGCTCAAGGAATTTTTCCTTGGTCAACCATTACTGCTTATCTCTGTCCATGTAGAGCCAATATGTCTGGTTAGTTTCATGCCATCGTTTGATAAACTACTGATTTCGTTGAAGGGGACATAACTCTTGATGGCAATTGTTAGCAAGCAGTTTCCAATTTTAAGGAACTTTATTGCATCTGATGCACCAAACAGCTTAGATGGATGTCTTAATTTCGTAAGAGAATTTAAATGGCTGATATTTAAACAAACTCCAGTAAATGATTTTCAGGCTCAGAAAATTTTAATTTCTGAAAAATTCATAATCACTTGATAAAATTTTGAACTTCAAGAATTTAAAACCAGTTGAAAGAAAACCATGAAATTGCAACATGTACATACTTAAAAATGGGATCAAAACCTGTTAAACATAATCGTGAAAGTAGCACTAGCTGTAATTCAAAATACTAAACTTTCCTTAGATGAAAAAATAGTGCCAGTCAAATAATTCCTATTAAACCACCAAAATAAGTAATGATTCAGAGAATAATAAATAAAAAAAATAACATTCTAAATTTATAAAACTATTAAAATTAAATCCTAAAACCCTTAAAAAGAATAGTTACAAAAATAGCTAACTCAAATAAACTGAACAAATATCATTTAACAAGTTCAAATCCAATGTTCTTACCTGTAGTCCTTCAGCACAAAATATGTAGATGACAATCGGACAAGAAACTATCAGTCATGTATTGTTGACTCCATCGACAACATAAACAAAGCGTTTATGAACGAGTGAAACTTTCTGATGCATAAAATAAAACTGAACATGAAAACATTTTTTAAAAATATAATTTTAAAAAATGCTTTTAAATTTGATTTTGAAATTCTGAATTTTTTTGTATTTTGATTTTGGTAACTGTTTAAACTTTTGGGGAATTGCTTTCTGCATTTAATTTTTTAAACTATGCATCGCAATGCTTCAATTAGCACATTTTTTTAATTTGCTTGACTTTTTTTATGTCTATGGCTAAGCCTTATTCATTATTTTTGTCTTAGTTTTATTTTATCTATTTCAAAAATAGCTCTGGCTTGACAACCATTAATTTTGGAAATGGGTGCTTTCATAAGCTCTCCATGAAAAAGCATTAAATGGTCCAATTTTTAACATGGGTGAAACTCTGATAGCCACACTCTGAAAATATTTGATTCAATAATCAAGTTTTATTAATTAGCATTACTCATATCACTGTTAAACTATTGAAACAAAATACTGACTCGATTTCCAATTATTGATGCACCTAAAAATTACATGTTTACAAATCCGTCAAGACTAAAAAATTTTCAATATGCACACTCTAGTGATTGGCTACATACTTGAAAACAACACTCTGCTTAAAGTTGACTGCTTTGATATGTACTTTAGCAGATTACACTGAAGCATCATTTGGGCTGGATAAATATAACTCTCCGAACCTGTACACCTTTGATTTTCAAATCTCTAGAGTCATGCCCCTTCCTATTAAGAATGGTCTTTTATGATCTCTTTCAAAGAATTCATTTGTTTTGGTCACTAAAACAACCCACAAAGAATACAGTCAATTTTTGTTTACTTTTCTAAATCTGTTTTATTTATGTTCATGCATATTACAGTGTAATATTTATGCACTGGCTCTAGATAAGTCAAGCTTAACTAATGTTAAGCTTAATTAGTACAAGATGGTGACTATTTGAGAATACTAAACTCTATATTTAGGATGTTGACGTCTTCTTGCAGGAACTGCAAAAACTAAACATTGCCATCCCCCCCCCCTAACTGTGATATACAAGTGACTGAGGATTGCTTGTGAATGTGAGTTTCCCATGAAACTTCTTCCTTTTGAAGAAAAATTGTTCTTACCACCTATGGTGAGTGCCACTTTGGTATAGTAGAGTATATTACAAAGCTAAACTTGTGGAGGATTTGGTTCTTTTTGCATATCATCTACTGCTAGGATACATGGTTGTGGATGTCTCTAATAGACAACTTGAAAATATACTATTCCTATATAAACTCTTTAGCCTAAAATTTTATGGCTCCAAAAAAATACTCCTTTATCAAAATGCCCAGATTCTAAAGTTTGACTATTGAACTACCTATGTTAAAAATTGGACAATTTAAATTCTGGGTACTTTAGAATTCCTTGTGGGTTAATGTAATCTAAAATGAAATTTTATAAATTTGAACTTTAAATTGAATCTAAAAAAATTTTTTATATAAATATCTTTAAGATTTTTGTTAAATTCATGTCTTGTGGTTTGTTTTTTGTATTTCTTTATTCATTAAGAATTTCCTTTTTTTTTTTTTTTTTTTTTTTTTTTTTTTTTCACAACTTCTGAGGGTTTCTTTTCAATCTATTATTAGGAATTTCTTTATACTTTAGTAATTTTATTGTGAAATCAAGTCTTGTTTAGAATATTTTATATAATTTTATTTTTTAGAAGTTAAATGTTGGTAGTAATCTAGAAACCTTATTAAAAAATATGATGCATAAATAACAATGACACATTTGAGAGGGTGGACAATTAAGATACATGGATGAAAAAAAATTGTAATAAAAATCATGCATTAACATTTTTCTAGAGGAAAATTTAGTTATTTTCCTTATTTGCACTAAATTGTATTTTTTACACATTTAAGCTAATGCTTTTCATTCCTTATTTGTAATTAAAATCGTTATCAAATATTAACAAAGGCTGATTTTCCAGTTAACGCCTTTTTAATAGTTGAATAATTCAAATCTTGGCGTATAATCATGCCATACAAAGGGACATCATTTCTTTCTGCCACAAAACACCAAAAATCACTAATTTGAGTATTATACATTTAAGATGCTTCCTTTAACAGGTTAGTGCATTTCTAAATATAAAAAAAACATTTTGCCACTAAAAGCTTTATAGTATTTTAATGTCTCAACAAATATCAAAACCATCGGTATATGGAGGAATTTTTACTTGAGCTGTTTTTATATTTACTTTTATGATCTGAAAATTAACTTCCAAAAATTTTATAAAACTAAGAATTGATTTGTTAAAAAAAAAAATTGTTTTTAACAAACAAAAATACCACAGGTTGCATGTATTATTTTAATAACATAGGCAAATTTTTCACCACTTACATGCTGTTATTATTAGTTTGAAACGCTATAAAATTAGACTCTTCTAAAGTGTTCTGTTCATTGTAATGGGTATGAGAATCAGGACCAAAATTCTTTCAAACATTTAAAAAGAAATTCGTTTCAATAGTGCTTAATACATTGAATAAATAAAAACGGGTATAGAAAAATTTAATTAGAGCAATCAAGTTAGTCTGTTTCAATCTAGCAATAAAACCTGATTATATCTGTAAGCACCCATTTTATCACCACAAATTTTTCTTTAAGATATGCTTATATAGATCTCCATTATTTGTAATATTGAAATGGTATTTGCTAAATTAACCAGAAAATGACTCCCGCTTAGTTCCTTTTCAATCAATTGAAAGAAATTTGAAATTGACTTTCTGTCCAATTTTTTAAAATGCTAGTAATATAAAGCTCTGAAAGGATGTTGCTTTCCGTGTTTGCAAGGACTACTGCATTAATTTGACTCTTTCTATTTTTGATAAGTTAAATTTTCATATTCATACATCATCCGTCAGTTCTACTCCCAAGTGCATGATCTAATGTAAAACAATCTGTTTTTTTTTGTTTTTTTTTGTTTTGTTTTTTTTATATCAAATATTTGTGACAAATGTAAGAAGCAGCTCAAATAAATATTCTTGCCATATCTTAAAACTCCTAAATATCCCAACTACAATTCCTAAAAATTAAAATAAAAAAAAAAACTTCAGGCTACATGCGTGCTTCCATCTCTGCTTTTTAATTTTTCAAGCTCATTTCAATTCTCAGCTAAGTACGTGTACTTATTTCTTCCTTTTCAGGTCGACTTGGAGATTGTGAAGCTTAAGTTTCAAGAAATGTATGAGAAGTCATTGGCAGAGTGGGTCTCTGATGAATGTAGTGGAGACTACAAACGCATTTTGTTGGCTATCATAGGTTAACATCTTACATCTGTTTTATTTTTACAGAGCTCTTTACATAATAGATTGGTGGATTTGTTAGAAATAAAATACTTATGTGCACACATGCATATGTAGCAACTCTAGCGCAACATTTTAAATCTGACTGTAAACATAGTGCACACACAATTTAGGGTATCGTTTGTTATATCGGCCTAATTTGAATCTGACCTTACTTGTTACATTATTGTTATATGAAGATATTATGAAAAATATAATCAGATATTTACACAAGTGATGAGGTTAATATAAAATCTATTTTATGAAGAATATAGACTATAAACACTTCAGGGATATTTTTATTCATATGTCAGACAAATATGTCAATCCATGTTGCGCCTTGATTGTTCTGGTTTCTTAATTAAAAAAATATTTGAGAGTTAGGCTAGTTTGGGTTAACCTAACTAGCCGGACTGCTCGTGTTACTATAATTACATGCATATATCGTATATACTGCGTTAATAAACTATATTTACACTCTTCACGAAAAAGTATATTTTCTACACGAGATCAAAACTTACCAATTTTAAAAAAAATGTTTTGGAATTGTTTACAACTTCGCCGGAAGTTTTTTGTAGTTGAAACTTGAAATTTGTAAAATAAAAATTTTAAACTTCATCTTTTTATTCATTTTTTTTTTTTTTTCTTAATCTAAACTTTTACTTAAATATTTCTCTTATTCTCGTTTGACATTAAAGTTTAGAAGGCTGCATTTTTGGGAGTTTTCTTTGTGAAGTTCTTCAAAAATGATTTATTTTGAATTTTTTTTCTTTTGAATAAAATCCTTTCCATTAAACATGTTTTGGAGAAGGTATAACCTCAGATTCAGTGATATAAATCTGTTCCTTTCAGATGCTAAAGTTACACTTGGTTCCAATTATCTTTTTATGAAATCAAATACATCCAGGAAATTTCATTAAATTTCATCCAGTTTGTTATGGAACTCTTCACTTGTAACGTTTTCCATAACAAAAATCAAGTCTTTATACATGCTGGTCTTGTACATACATTCTGCTTTTCACACAAGTAACACAAGGAGACGTTCAGTGCAAGTTTTCATATATGGTTTTATTTGAAGAGAATATACTCAGACTAGAGTAATGTTATCGTAGCTACTTATTTTTTAAAACTTTCTAATTTGATGAATTAGTGATGCACACAGACATTTGCTGAGGTTCAGTTTTCCACATCATTGACAATGGCTTATTTGCATCCTTTCATGAAGAGACTGATGTGAAAAACCACACATTTTCTCTGCTCAAAACCGTGACTATCTTCATAGTCTTTTGTTTAGCTTGGCTTTTGCTCCCTGCCTCAACTTTACGTCCCCCATCTTTTCTTCAACTCTGAACTATTCTGTTTTACAAATCTGGGTTATCATGCACTAGGTGCAACTCCTGTTAAAATCGTAACTTAATAGCCATTGATGTAGGGTTCTTAATATGTACCGCTTGTATTTGTGGTAGTATTCACACTAGTTGAGTTAAGCAGATTATCTCCCTGCCATGCACTACTTTTCTAATCACTAGTCAATGTGGTGGTCTTGCATAAGGTCACAAGAGATAGCTAGCCATTCATGATTCCACTACCAAAAACCAACTATTTGTGAATCAAAATCTGTTGCATTTGTCATGGAAAAGTTTCTTTGGGATTTGTTTAGGGGTAGGGGGTCCATATATGTATGGCATAAGCACATCGACACATTAGACCACCAATGTTGAGCCTGTTCTGTATCAGATGGGTGACCATTTAGGAGTACCAGGCACTATCAGTGTTGGAAGATGCCAGCTTCTACTTGCAAGAACTGTCATCTTCCTTTCACTAAGATATATACATGCAACTGGGGGCTGATTTTTAATTTAAGGTTCTCAAGAAACTTCCTCCTTCAGAGGAAACCAGATCAACCTGCTTAGAGCTAAAGCCACTGTTTTTAGGGGTTCAGATCAGATTCTGGCTTTTAATAAATTGGCTATAGCACTGAAACCTTTTGCTTTGACACCCAGCAAATTGTTTTTGACAAAAGTGAGTTATGTTACAGTCCTAGTAGTAGGGCTAATAGTACTTTCCATTCTTCAACTCGGACATAAACCTATTTAGAAAGTAAGGGTGTAGCCTCCAGTGTCAGTAACTATAGTGATTACGATGAAACATGACCTGATGTCTTCTATTATCTTAAGACAATGGATACTCCCTGTAAGGGTAGCTGCACGAGTAATTATGGAGCAAGGGTTGCGCAATCACTAACCACATTTCTCCTGAATCAAGAGTGCTTGAATCCAGTGGCAAGAAGTCCAAAACGACTGGAAACAATGCAGAGACAAGCGGAGAGCACATATAGCATACATCACCTGGAATTTCCAAATGGTCACCCACTTTTTTTTGTATTGACTAGGCTCAACGTTGCTTAACTTTGATCTAACAGGAACCAGTGTGTCAACGTAATTATACCATACACTGAAACTACATAAACAATGGTTGTAAATTGTGGATTATTAAATATTAGTAGTCATTATATTGGATGGTTTGAGATCGTTAAAAATACTTTTACCTCCAGTTTTAATTTCCCACTTTTAGTATTTATCAATTTCATTTTAACTCTAATAGAATTTCAATTTGGATGTGGATAGTTTGTTCTTCAAATATTTTAAATATACATTTTATGAGAGAAGAATTTAGATGAATTGAATATTCTGAAAGTTTTAGGTAAAGGTTCTTATAATTTTGTTAAACAATTTAAAAACAAATAAAACTTTATTTCTGAAACCATCATTGTGGTTTGTCCATTCTTTAAAGTTGAAATCTGTTAGTGTATTTTCAAAACCCACCAATTATGCTTGCTCATGAAAAGAACAGATTTTGCATTTAACTGTATGTGAGGTCATTTAAATACCTTTTTCCTGCAAACACGATTTTGAGTAACATCAAATATGATGTCATGCTAAATCTATTCTTTTCAATTGCAAATACAATAGATAAAAGTATACTTGGTCCTAAAATTGCATGATTTTTTTTTATTTTTTTTTATTTTTTATTTTTTTTTTTTTTTTTTTTTCAACCAAGGAAGATATACTGCCAAAATAAAGATTATCTTATCTATATAACTTGTGCTGGGATTGATTATAGATTTGGTAAAGTTTGATCCTATCATTTTGTGCCCTTTAAAAAAAAATTGTGCATTTTAAAAAGCCTCCTGCTCAGATTTAATTGGGACGGCTGCAACAGCAAACATGTAACTATGAAGGCTATAAATATAAGTTTGAAAATGGTTTTTGGTCCCTGGGTTCTAATATACCAATAAAAGCACATTGGAAAGATCTTCTTTAATTGAAGACACCAGATATAGAGAAGAAACAAACAAGCAAGTTACAGTTTAAATATCTTTCTCTACTTATACAGGGTGACTCCCCCCCCCAAAAAAAAACAAAAACAAAAGCTAAATGGAGGCCATCTAGAACATATGCTGTAGAATGGAGAAAAAAGGCCAAAGACCCTAGTGTTTTGATGTGATGTTTTGAATATAATAAACTAGTTATGACCAAACTTTCATTTCATTCGGACAAAACACTAACAAATTAGAGTTGAGGCCCCGTTTTTTTTTTTTTTTTTTTTTTTTTTTGGGGGGAGGGGGGTCACCCTGTATATAAAAGGCGGGGGGGGTCACCCTGTATATAAAAGGCACTTTGAGTTTCTTCTCTATGGACTCTGAAACGGCTGGGTCGATTTTTTTTTTTTTTTTTTTTTTTTTTTTTTTTTTTTTTAATTTCACACCTTAAATAGGTTTCATAGTGGAATACCTCCGATAAGTATCAAAAATCGATAATTGAAAATTTTTATATGAGAGTCGATGCTTATCAGGCAATTCCTTTTAATTAAACATATGCATAAATGGAGCATAAAATAAATGTCTAAATATAGTACAAAAACATTCTGCCAAAAAATACCTTATGCTACAGTATGTAGTATTGTTAAAGAAAAGAAAAAAAAAAGACTAACCTTGAATTTCACAAGGAAACAGATAAAGAAAACTGTTCTTTGAAGCCAATATATGTATATATTATGTTTGCAAAGTTTGAGATGGGAATTTATAATAAAATCTCATGTCCTCTCAGCAGCTCGTAAATAAGGAAATGGATCCATAGGTAAATGCAATACAACGTTAAGTGAAAACGCCATCTTTACTGTCCTTTCTATGAATGTCCAGCAATCTGCCCTACAAAATTTCCAAACTATATTGCTAATCCTTTCCAATGAAGATACATGTAACAATTAAATCTGAAAATGTAATTTAAAATGAAAATACTTCTTGCATCTGATCATTGTCAAAACTGAATTCCAAGAACTCTACCAATAATGCTGTAAAACTCTCTCTCTCATATATATATATATATATATATATATTAGCAGGCCACTCGGCATTGCCTGGCCATAAATAGAGCTATGACAACAAAATATTCTTTTCATCGTTTTTATTCTCGAATATGCATCCGACACAGTTACAATTAATCAACCGAGAACATCACTCTATATAGAAGCATGTAAAATATACACGGATACACACTCGAGAGTCAAATAAATGAAAAGAATATGCTGTTGTCATAAGCTTAGTCATAAAATATTTTTAAATATTTTAATTTATGCAGATTTTGCATCGGAGCCAATACTGTATTAATTATATTGTATCCAATACATATTAATGATTTCAAAAGTTTACACAAATGACTTGGATGCCATCAGCTAGAATCGAAACAAAACATAGCTCTCTAGCTTTAGTCTTTACTGCTTGAGCTATCAGATAAGAATTTTAGATTTAACTGACTTTAATATAGAAATGTATGTTTTTTGCATGCATACAAGAGCACTCCAAATAAACTTATGCCAATTTTCTTTTTTCAATTTTGACCTCTTAGTAGCTATTTTTACCAGCTAAAGGCCAAATCGAATTTGTTCCACAGATGAAAATATCAAGTCTGTAGTCTGGAGTTTGGTAGAGACTGTTCTTCAGAAAGATATCACATATGTTAGTTTTACAGCATCATTTATTGATAGTGTTCCTAGAATTATGGTCAACGATGATCTGACATGTGCAATACATGTATTTGTGTTACATATACACATGAAAGTCTAAAAAGTGCATTCTGTTATTTGGTAACTGCTGGTCTATAAGTTATATTTTGGTCAGTTTGGAATTTGGCAGTTTGATCTGGTTATTTTCTTTACTCTTTAACTGGCATACCTGGCAAATACCTGTTCATACATGCTACTTTATTCTAGTGTCACTACTTTTAGTAGTACAACCTATGTATCACAGTGGCACATAAGTCTACACTTCCTTGGTTGATAGGTAAGCAATTTGATTATTTAGAATAGATGAAATGATTTTTGTAGACAATATTTTTTCTTTTAGTAAATTTGTTAATGCTAAATTCTTCTGCTTTTTTTTTATCTTCGGTTTTCTTGGAAACAAAACCAACTTTTCTGCATGGAAAAACTTTGAATGTCTATAGCCTACTAACCATATTTTAATTTGCTCCACTTTTTCTGCTCTCAAACTAAATTCTTTAGATTCTAAAATATTCTCTTTGTGTGCTAAGAAAGCAGAACATGAGTATTGTACCAATTGTGTATGAACTATCAGCAGCAGTTACTGCATCATGCTCCTCCTACATATCTTATCCAATTAAGAGATGCCAGTGATATTTTAAACTTTTTGTCCAGACAAAACCGTAAATAAAAAATAATTCAGGTTAAATATGTAGAAAATATAAATTATAATTAGCATCTAATTATTGCAATGACAAATAGTAAGTGCAGTATTAAAGCAATTTTCATTTCAGAATCCAATTAAAAATTGGAGGCAAATATGACAGTTAGTTACAAACACCATAAGTTTTTATTGTCAGTTAACTTGTTTTATTCATATTTCACCCAACATACTAAATTATAACTTGTTTAGATTTTAGTTAAAATTTCATTTCTGTGACGTTGTGTTCACATTGCTTCATAGTTTTGTTAAGGGGAAAGCCAAATATGAAAATCTGTACAAAAATATTTTGGTGCCAGTAAAATTATATAAGTCAATTGTGAGAGGTAATTCCTTTTGTTGGCCTTGTGTATGAGGTTAAGAGTAATTGTCACTTTAAAGGTAGTTCTTATGGGTGAGGTGTGCATTTTTTTTTTTTTTTTTTTTTTTTTTTTTTTTAGAGAGAGAATTAAGTTGTTTGCTTGTGTGACTGTAGATTTGCTTTGGTTACCTCTTGTTGCTGAAGAAAGTTTTAGTTTTTGTGCTTCACTAAGAGGAATTGAGACTGTTTTGCAGGGCTAAATATTGTAAATTGTTTTCTATATTGCAGTGGCATATATTTTCTGCACTTCTGATTAACTGAAAGATGTTTTATATTAAGATTCTTGTCTAATCTAATAGTTATTTTTTGTTTTGTTTTAATATTCACTTGCTTGTGCTTATTGAAACAAGAATTAAGCTTATGCAAATCCAAGATAGATTTTTTTTCTAATAATTAGAAAAAAAAAATCCAAGATGAATTTTATATCAGTTGATTCCTAAGTCTTATGAAAAAAAAGCATCCCAGAATGTTTAAGTAATGAATATCCAACTCAACCAACCTAAATAACTATATATTATTCAATCTCTGAAACTATTATGTAATAATTTAAGTAACTACATTTCTCACAATGAACATAAAATGTGAAACGTACTCCATCAAATGTCATTCACTAAAAACTTGTGTAAATTCAATTTTTTGTTATACAATGTTATGGTCGGGTTTTAATGTGAAAAATTTAACTCCCTTAAAAAAAAAAAGTGGGGTTGACAAATGACTTGTTTGGCAGTTTCTCACAAATCATAGTGCCTCAGGTGACAGAAAATAAATTCATCTCCCTCCAAAAAGAGATAATTTCTGGAAGAATGACTTCTTGAAAACATGTACTGCATTTTGATACTAACTGGATAATGTTTCATTATTCATTAATGGTTTGATTTGTTGGTTCACAGTAACAAGGCCAAAATCAACCATTAATATCTATGCATTGTGCAACCCAAAACATTAGTTTTTAGTCACTAAATTTTTTTTTCCTTTTAATTCATAAAACAAATTTTTTTAGTTAAATTTGGTTACTTTGTGCATCATATTCTTATATTAAGATGATCCAACAAGGAGTTAATCTTATTTTTACTACTTTCTTAGTTTTATTTTATTTTTTGCATGGATTTTCAGTGAATGTTGTGCGCTGTGTATCTTTCTTTTGCATTTCTTGAATAACGTTTTGCCATTAAACAAAAAATTTCTAAAATGGCAAAATTTAAACTCTTTATAAATTAACCATTTTATGAAAATTAAAACTAAAAGCTAAAAATGAATTTCATCTTATTGGAATATTCCTGCTTTTGGTAAGTTGCCTTTGCAGTGACCTTTTTTGTCTGTCTTCTGACCTTTTACAAAAATGATCAAATCTGA
The DNA here is from genome assembly GCF_053919585.1 of Euprymna scolopes. NCBI lineage: Eukaryota > Metazoa > Mollusca > Cephalopoda > Sepiida > Sepiolidae > Euprymna > Euprymna scolopes. Next base: position 37,322,120 of record NC_136488.1, read on the forward strand.
CAATTAAAAACAAAACTATCCAACATTGTATTTCTCCTCGTTCATTTTTTTCTTTTTCTTTTCTCCCCCCCCCCTCTTTTGCTCCTCCTTCCCTTCATTGGTTCTTTTCTTTATATTGAGCGTAAAACAGTGGTTACCAGTATGGACTCTGTATTGACATGTTTGTATTCTGTCAAGGTTATAGCTTCACTTTCACTAATGCCCTTAGAAAAGGTATGAACCCATTTATCCTCTCTCCCCCATGTATGACTGAAATAATTAGGTAGACTAAACTTAAAGTGTAAGAAAAAAAAATTTAAGATCATGCCATTCTTATCAGCCTTATTGAAAAAGTATTGTTAATAGCAACAAAATTGAATTTTTTAGATGAGGATTGATAATTTGTATTTTGATTATGCAGACTACTGTTCTCATTTTAGATGTTATTCTTACAATTAGATCTAGGTAACTTCAGATCTTTAGGTGTATCTCGTTGAACTCTGGCAATCTGCACAGAATTTCACACCTTTTTATTTAATCTTTGGGCAAGGAGATATAGCCTGTTCGGTTGGGTAGAAAACTTAAATAATTTGCAGTTGTATTTTTTTTCTTTTTTTTGTATCACTAGTATTGAGCATTGAATCTTCAAACTTTAGAAGAATGTCACTTAGAACAGACTTTTACTTAGTAGCCATAGTATAATGAACTACTAAGAATACATTTGTGAATCACTTAAGACTTTTACTTATTCATGGCTGAATGAAAGTGTGCAACTCCTGTGGATTAAAAAAACTGTTTTGTTCAAAATTCAGCACAGATTCTCGAGTTCAACAAGCTACACCTGAAGGTCAGAAGTTACATTAGTGAGAACAGTAGTCAGAATAATACCCAGAAATTGTTTTCTGACAGTTGCTAATCTTCAATTAAATGTAGATGTAACAGAGCACTGACACAACTACCGAACTGTGTGCGAGATGACAGCATGCTAAGGAAAAGACTAAAAAGCGAGTATATTAGAAAGGATGATCATGTTCAGCACGTTCAAAACTATATTCAAGAGGACAAAGGTCACAAAAGGAGCATGATCACGGTTTATTCAGAAAAGTATCCAGAAATGTCCTTACAAAAGAGTTGAGTTATTACTTGTACTTGTACTATGTTCCTTGCAACGTAAACTGCATACAACGTGTGGGTCCCGTGTGTAACGTTACATTCCTATGATTCTGCATAGGATGACTTTTTTGACTGGCTTGATTCTGTTGGTGTTAGTTTTCTTGATCCTTGAAAGTACAGGAGGGACTGAAGGTTTCCAACATCTATAAATGAAAGTGGTGCTATGGAATCGACAGGATTCAAACTTGAAACTTCCAGATCATCAGTCTGTGTTTTTATCCACTTCACCACTGCTGTCTCCCAACGTTCAATTGACAAGAAATCACTAAAGATAATTCACTTTTCTGTTTTTCTTTTCCAAACACATTTTTTCCCTTTTATCGTCTATTTTCATGTGGGAAATTTAATCTTTGTCTGGACGTATACGATGCAATCACACTTCCATCTAAATCATATTTGAAAAGATAATTTTTAATTGGAAGGTTCAATTCACGTGTAAGTTGGCTATAAAGAATCACTTTAAAGTTTATCAAAGATTTTCTCCTTTTTTTTTTTCTATTAAGTTTTTAATTTTTGGACAAATCAAATCTTTGGATTATGTATCAATTAAACAGGGTTTTCAAGTTATTTTTTGAATAACTTTTTTTTTTTTTACATGGCGTTCACCACTTATCAAGGTCCAATGGCCACTTGAGGATAAGGGTTATTGTGTGTACAGTAATCAATGGGATAGTGTAGCAATAGTATTGGAGAATTGATAAGGTGTCATTACTTAGGGGGAACGGTTCATCAGGAATTTGTGTTGGACTTGAAGACATCCAGGTTGAAGTCGGGAGGAAATTTTAGTTTTTCCTGTTTCACATAAAATGACTAAAATTCCCAAGTCGAGCAGTTATTTGTTAATGATATGCAGAGTCTTTTCGTTTTCACATTCCATGAAGTAGATCTCTGGGTCAAAATCTATCCATGTAACACTTACCATTGGCTAGTTTTTGACCTTGAAGTATATATATATATATATATATATATATATATATATATAATTCCTCACATCAAATGGCTTCATGTCTTGTCTGGAGCGATTTCCATAAAAGAATATATTCTTGTAACCAATCTCTTATAATACAGTTGATTTTATTTTATTTTTTAATCCCGACATACTGGGTTCCCTGGTTAATGTCTTTGTCAGTGTTCATATTTGTTGCCATCTTTTATGTCAGCACAGCAGCATTCACTCTAGGTGGGTTGAACTAGCTTTCACTGAAGGAGGAAGTATGACTGGAACATGAATTTAACAAGCAGTCCCCAATCGCATGTATATCCTAGTGAAGGGAGATGTTAAGTGCAAGGAAATTTCTGTCCTACATGTAGTGACTGATTTCCAAATGGTCATCCATTTGGTACTGACCAGGCTCAATGTTGCTTAACTTCAGTGATCTAATGAGAACCGATGTATTAGCGTGATTATTGCCATCTTTTGCCAGACTGAGAATAATTCAAGTCGTTTCAGACATGTTAATCAAGAAACATATTTACGGAAGATGGTTTATTTTGCCGAATTCATCTTAAGACTGTAAAGCAACAAAGTGGTGAGGGAGGGGGGAGGCAAGGATAAATGGAGATACTTAGAATTGCTTTGATAAATGAATTTTAGGATATCTCAAAATACGTCTGGTCACTCTGATTTCTCAATTCAAATTTACAGAACCTCCCATGTCTGATATTATTTTGCTAAGCTTAGTTTCCATGCTGGGCAGATTGCTCCAAAATATTAACTGTCTGAACCCTGTTGATCCTTTTCTATAAGTTATTTGCTTATAATGTGACTCGTGTTAATCCCCACTGCCCAGGAACATAATTCAACCAAATAAACAGACTTATGCAAGACATTTAACAGTAAACTTACATCGGCAATTCCTGAACTTATTTATTCAGAAAGGTAGGAGTGTTGTGCATCTTATACGTCCCTTGAAACTTTGTTTCAGCTTGCTTAATTTTTTTTTTCTTTCTAATATTTCTTTTGATTTCATTATTTAAACAACCTTGTGTGCCATTTGTTTCTGTAATTTGTTCAAGCCAACGTGAACACAAACACCTTTGGTATGTAGGTGTTTTTTCATTTTATTTTTTTAAATTGTATTCTTGTAAATATGAGTAACCCCCCCCCCCGCCTTTTGAAATTTTTATTTTTCTTTCCCCAGATTTCCAAATTATAGTGATAAAATGGCGCTTTCTAATTTTGTTTTATCTGTAGAAATTAATATCACTAGCTTTTGAGTGATACTGTAGCTTAGGGATTCTCAATCAGGAGGAAAATCCATGTTTCGCAGCGGTTGGGGTAGCACCACAGATTAGCATACACAAACTAGATCCAGGGCCATAAAAGTGTACATTACTCATTGCTACTAAAAATTCATATTGGATTTTCTGTTCGTTATTATTAGTAATATTAAATGCTATTATGTCAGTATTAGTTATTGTTAGCTTGAATGGACATTTGGAATAACTTTTAATTAATTTTTAAGTAGAGAAATATAAAAAAAAAAAAAATTGAAAACAACTGCTGTAGTTAATAACTAATAATTGCTGGAAAAAATTTTTTTTTACATTGAGAAAAATCTTAAAACAAATTGTAACATGTTTGAAGACCAAATTAGTTGAAATAGCTGTACCAATAACATGACCAAAAAAATGAATTTTTATTTAATTTTTTTTTTTTTTAAATAATTCTGAACTGAAAATTATGATTGCTATTTTAAAATACAAAATTTTACAAACCATTTCTATTATATAAAAATGATTTTGTTCTAAACTTAATCCGTATCTGAAAGTAGTGATATAATACCCAAAAAAATAAATAAAAAATAAGTGACTTTTGAAATGATCGCCATGGTATCATTGCTCTGCACATACAGATGCATGAGTCTTTTATATGACAGGGGCGCTCTTGATAATGTTTTTTAAGAGTAGAAATCTTAATTAATCTTGTATATATTGTTTCAAATGTTCAACCAGAAGATAAACAGGCAAATGACATATCTATCATACTAAACTTTATTCAAATACTTTATTAATCTAGAGAGAGCCAAAGATCAAAACTTTGATCTTATACAATGAGAATATATGCTACATTTATATTAAAGAAAGCATGGATATTTAACATGGTCACTCGCTTGCACTGGTTTACTACATTCGCATATAGGTGTTACTTTTTGAAGTTTGGAAGCATTTTCATTGGCTGAAAATACTTTTGAGTTCACACGTTCATGTTAAAATTTTCTTTGCTTTGGAGAGTGCAAAGGAAATCAAATTCCACAGACGTCGAGAAGGAAAGAGTGTAAGCAGTCATAGCTATTTTCTTTTTAGCATTTGTAAGAATCACTTTACGATTAATTTGCCATAATTTTAGATTTAGTCACATTTTTTTACATTTTATAATTTTTAAGGTGATCGCTGAAGAGTGTATTGTGAATGTAAAGTGATATCAATTGGAATAAATTTCAGTAAAAAATTTGTAGCTTAACTACTTCACATTAACTTGGCATTTTTTTTTTTAGAAGTCAATGATTACCTCTGTACACTTCTGATCCAAACTCTGAACCCCCATAAAACCATTTCTATTTTTAAATTGCTGTACTTTTCAAATTTTAAATAAAAATAAGATAAAGTAAAATGTCCTACATCCTTTACGGATGTTAAACAAATATAAAAACATGACAATGTTGTATTCTCTTTGATCAAAATGAAATATATTTATTCAAGTACTGTGGTTTCAGGTTATTAGGGTCTATCTCCAAATCCTTAGGAGCTTATGAATAAACAAACATAGGAATTAGATTTTGTATTTCTAACATATGTTGTAGTTGGCCAATGTTCATTTATTCAAGCTGGGCGAGACTTTCAACTGTTAATGCCTTGAGCTGTAAGATTGTGGCCTTCTTCTAAAAGAATTCGGATTAAAATATTTGGAACATAATTATATATGATTATTTATAAGTTTTATTATCTAGTTAATACAACTATTCCTGGTTATTCTCTATCTGAGGATGACGGTGACTAAGTGTTTAAATCTAGGTGTGCCGTATTCAAATCCCGTTGCTTCCACAGAAACACTTTTATCTCTCCTACATTTGACCTTATACCTAACCTCCTGAAGGAGATAAATACCTATTTGGAATTATGGACTTAGATTCAAAAAAATATTTAACTGTTAAACATTTTCTTTTTCAAATTAATGTCGCTGTGAGATTTTCCATTCAACTGAAAGTTTGTTTTACAACAATAACAGCCAAGATGCGGACAGTAGTCTGAAATCTGCAAATATCAATTCTATTTTTCAAAAACTAAGAATGCAGAAAGATAGTTTTAACTGCTGTTCTAGACACATGAATAAATGATAAAACTTTGTTATGGCCCTTTATTCCTCTTATTTTTATACACAATGTTTTGGTCACTCTACACCATTTGTCAGAATAAGACCAGAAAATACAGCAGCTAAAATGTTCTGTTTCACAACAATACCAGCCAAGATGCGGATCTGCAAATATTAATTCCACATTTCAAAAAGACTGCGATCAAGATCGATTTAAATGCTGTTCTAGATACACAAGTTAATACTTAGTTATGTCCCTTTATCTAGTTCTTGAGATTGTTTTTATTTACACTTTTGAATGGACATCTTTTTGGTTTTTACATAGAACGTTAACTTTCTAGCAGCTTACACTTAATTGACAAATAAAAATTTAAAAAAAATTAAATTTAACTACAGCAGATCAAATAATGGACACTCTTATAGTGATGATTGAATGCATCTAAAATAAAATGCGTCGATTCAATCTCTACATTTTAAAAACTTATTAAAAGCAGAAGAGAAATGCAAAGCCTCTTATAAAATTTAGCTGTCTCTAAAAAATTTTTTCCAAAAGGTTGGTGAAATTAGCCAGCATATCAATTTTCACATTTTAAGAATTTACGAGATTTTATAAAATATGAAATAACTGTGCTATGATGAAATAGTTATCTTATGATGAAGACTTCCCAGTATACATGGGTGGAAGTAGATTTGAGCGGGAATGATAATTCCTCCAATTTCCTCTCTGGATGACTACCAGAATAGAAATTGCCAGTAGAACAAAATATAATATTAAAATAAAGTGAACATAAAGATTGTATAATTTCAACAGGCATGCGTCAAGATTTTCCCTAAATCACTACAATAGGATAATTCTACATGCTATTTGTTTATCATTATATGGTGTGATTATGACACTAGTATTGATTTAGATCCTAAAGATTAAACGATATTAAGCTTAAATGGTATCAGTAGTATTGAAAACCATTAGTCCTTGTATTTCATGAGCAATGTTTCTGACAAAGGGGAAAGAATTGCTGAGTCAGAATCTATTCATCTTACTGATTGTTGGCTAGTTTTACATTTTGAATTAACTTTATTTTTTCTTTTTTTTTTTTTTTTTTTTTTTTTAGTTCTTTACATTAAGTGTCTTTGTGCCTTATCCGGAGTGATTACCATAAAGTTGGGAGTAGATAAGATGTACACCTAGTTATGGGTAAATAGCATTGCCAATCTGCAGTGTTTAGCATAGCACCTATGGTATAACCCCTGAATAACATACATCAATAAAAGATTAAAGGAGACCAGGAAAAGGTTCCTCATCCAGAAGTGATTTAAAAAAAAAAAAAAAAAAAAAAAAAAACTTCCTGATAATGAAATTATACTTGTCAATGAAATAGGGGGAAAAATCACTTTCTAACCATTTTTTTTTTTTTTTAATTTTTTTTAATCATCGATATATTTTGGTGTTTTTTTTTGTTGTTGTTTTTTTTGTTTTTTTTTTTGTTTTGTTTTTTACAATAATACCGCCATTTGTGTAAAAATAAATTTAAAAAGTTTAAATGTTGCTTTTGTAAATAGTTGAATTTTTGGCATGTGTATTTCAATAGTCCTAAACTCGTGCTTTGATAACAATTTTATTTATAACTAGTATGGTTACTTGGCATTGCCTGGTCGCAAAATGTTTAAATATATTTTAATAATTTAAGAGCAATTTTCTATTATATTGTACCCGATAGGTAGATAGTGATTTCAAAAGTTTAAAAAAACCCAAAAACTTGGGTGCTATCAGCGAATCAAAACATTTAGCTGCTGCAGTATTTGCTACCATCTAATCTAAGGATAGATGGATATTAAAAAAAAAAAAAAAAAACTTTGAAAATTCTTGAATATTTAACATGCCCTGTCATCTTCAATAGAAAAATTGTCTCATTGACTCTGAAGTAGTTGACTCATTGGATAGTGATGTCTTCCAGCAGTAGTGACAGTCATAGATTTTTTTTTTTTTTTTTTTTTTTTTTTTCGACAAGTCTATTCTGATGACATCTTCCCCTTCCAATCTTTGTCTGGTGGTAGAATCCTCAAAATCAGCATCTGTTCACTTTGATGCTGGATTCCTAAAAGCAAAACTCTCTCTTGGTACAACTTCCTAACCTACTAATGGAAAATTTCATCTTGATTAAACTTATCTAATGTGGAATCTTTTTAGTATGACATAATCACGTTGACACAACCATTCTTATTATATCCATGCAATTAAGCAACTTTGAGCCTGGTCAGTACTAGATGGGTTCCCATTAGGGAATACCAGGTGTTGTATTTGGGATGAGGTCACCACCTTCCTGCAGGAACTCGATGTCATCATCTTCCCTGACCAGGATATACATCTGATTGTGAATTTGATATTCCCTAGAAACTTCCTCCTTCAGAGGATGCCGGCTGCATCTTATGGTGAATGCTACTTCATTTCATTTATTTTTACAGTAAATTTTCTATATTTAGCCATATTTTTACATGTGCATCTAGTCTTGCCATGATTTGTGAAAACACAAATTATTTTGAAATAACTTTTTCATTTTTATACAAGTTTCTCATTTCTTGTATTCAAAAAGTTCTGAAAATTCTATTTATAAAGAATCCAATCATTAATGACGATTTTAAAAATCCATAACTTTTACGTATCGACAATAGAGATGACGTATTGTTGAAATCAGTTGGTTTTTAGTTTTCTTTCGAACTTTTCACTATGAAACTGAACTGTAGAGCTGATTTACAAACTCTACTATTAAGTATTATTTAAATTTTAAGAAATGTTATATATATCTTCCCCCAGCCCACTACATAAATTTGTTATATCTTATCACTATATATATTCCTCATCACAGATCTCCTTATAGCCACATTTGTTTTTACTTTGTTCTTGATCGAGCCACCGAAATATTGAGTCTTTACATCTCAGATTCATACTGTCGGATTTATTTTATCCTTTCATGTTATTCGTATTCACTTTGAAAGAAATATCTTCTGGTTATACAGTCAGCCCGGTGTTTACTTAAAAAAAAAAGCAAAAAAAAAAAAAACAACAAAAAAAACACTGTTATGGTGGAGTATTTATTAGTCCCAATTTGTTTTGCTAAAATATTCTTTAGAGGATTTATAACTGATTTTTTTTAATAAAAAAGAGGGGGGGGACTTTAATCTGATAAGGTAACAAGAACATGGTTAAAATATGTACTGTTATCATGCAAATTTTAAATATAGAATACAAACTTATTAAAATCTCAAAGCATTTTGATAATTTATGATGATTAGAATATTCACACCAAAAATGGAACTAATTTAATTCTTTTAAATCATGAGACAGTTTTTTTTGTTTTTTTTTTCCATGGCGGTGTTATTGTGACGAAACACCATTCTTTCGACTTTAACCATTCTTAAATTATTCCTTGGTTTTATTTTAAATTTCAGATTGATTTGGCTTCTGTCAAGACTCAATTTGCAGAAATGTATGAAGAAAATCTTGCCGATAAAATTGACGGCGAATGCAGTGGCAATTACAAGAACATGCTGTTGGCAATTATTAATGCATCTTGAATTTTTATTTCTTGATTTAAAGTTTTGATCACCTGGAATATTTGTTCAATATTTCCTTTTCCTTTTTCTGAATGGCATGTTTTATCTTGTTCTTAATCCTACTAATATAAAAAAATGGATTTAGAGGAAAATTTATTTTTTATTTTGCTGAAATTAAAATTGATAAACAGCCAAATGTTTTTCCTTCAAATTATTGAAGCACAAAAAATGTCTCTTGCTCTGTTGCCAGTTGAAACGCAATTTTTATTTGTGGCTAAGCTAAAGTAATAACAAATTCAGATCAAATCTTACAATCAATATCCACACTTTAAACGTATACAGGTCGATAGAAAATTAAATTTTAATTAAAGCTGTTAATTATACATTTTTTAGTTTAAATTTTTGAATACTGAAAGATTAGCAAATAATCCATTTAATTAAAAGCCTTCTTATGGTGTGGGTGGCAGTAATACCCAGAAATCGATTTGAAATGAATTTTTTGCTGACAGCGACTCCATTTGTATTTTCATTGTCTCCATAAACTACTGAGGAAAGTTTTGTCATTGTACTTGAAATAACTGGTAGACAAACCTTTTTCTTTAAATTAAACTTTTTTTTTCTTATTTCAGTCTAAATAAATTTATGACCGTTCAAAAAATGTCTTACTATATTTGTGCCTTTGTTAATCTTTTATATATCTCTATTCGAGGATGCAACTTTTTTTTATGGAAACTACTTTAGACAAAGCATAGAGCCACTGTATATAAGGGGCTAAAAGCAAAAAAGACTCAAGGTCAAAAACTAGTCCACAATACGTGTTAGATGAATAGATTCTGACTTTGAAAACAGCAATTTCCACTTTTTCAGAAACCTTGCTAATAGAATGTGAGGATTAAAGAACAAAATAAAGGAAGTGAGTTGTGAGACAAAAGTAAACCCAATGTCTACTTTATATTCTCCATAAATTGAAACCAAAATCAAATCTTACAATCAATATCCACACTTTAAGCATATACAGGTCGATAGAAAATTAAATTACGGAATACAATGATCACACCACTTTTCTTAAATAAGATTTTATGAGGAATCCAATGACTGCCTTAATTTTGCATCGTTTTGTTTGTTACAGTATTGCAGTTTTTTATCAAGGCAGCTAAGATATATTATTTTATTTGAAAATGATAGAAATTTTGAGAAAATTATAAAAATGTTTGAGTTATATAAACACTTTAATCCTGGAATGTTTAATATTTCTCATTGTCTATAGTCTTGAACTTTTGACCGATACCTTCTCATATATTTATCAAATCATGCCTTTCAATAGACAATGGTGGAAAGCCTTGCATTCCTCAAATGGAATTAATTTTCATGTGCAACCCATCAAATGCCTCTCTTCTTGGGATCACCTGTTAAATATCCAACACTTATTCATAGCCAGGTAAAACCAAGTAATTTAATAGGCGATATAGAATTAATGTCTCAACAGGTATTGACTAGTGAAGTGGCTAGGAGAGACTAGATATATTTAAGACCTTTGACAAGGTCTGGCACGAAGGTCTTATGAAAATTAAATCATATGGTATTACTGGACGAATACTTAATATAATGAAATTTTTGTTAAATAAGATTAAAATCCTGGTTGTCCTCGATAGTAATACTTCAAAACCTGATATAAATGCAGGTGTGCCTTGGGTCGATCCTCTGACTTTTCTTATTCCTCTTATTTATAAATGACCTCCTGATAAAATTGTCTCAGATGGGTGTATTTGCTGATGACTCAATCCTCTATAAGACATGTGATCATTCGTTTTCCTCTCATATCTAAGGCAATGGCTTAAACATTAGAGGAAAGCCCGAGAGTCTTCTACTTCTACAAAGCCACCATTTTTTTTATTTTATTTTTTTTTTTAATGTTACTTTTGGGCCGTATGTTTTTGTTTTTTTCCCCCCTGTTTTAATTTTGTTTATTTTCGTAGTGAAACCTTATTTTATATTAATGACCTCCTTGATACAATTTCTCATAGAAAATTTGTTCTTAAAATTAATGTAAAAATGGTTGTGAAATTTTTTGGTTTATTTAAAAAATAATTGACTAAGAATTAAGATACATTTAACTTACTCTATTTAATATCTTTAATTAGAAATAATAATTATTGAAACATTTCTACTGCTGCTGTGGAATTTCCACAGGTCCCGCTAGTTTGGAAGAATTTTCACAAGTTTTTTTTTTTTTTTTTTTTTTTTTTGTAAAAGACGTGAGGGTCGTTTATCTTATGGTATTCTGAGACAAAGACTACTGCCCACTTAAGAATTTTATTTTTTTATGTGAACGAGCTTCATTCAAGTATTGACCTTTATTTTTCCACAAAGGTTGCTAATACCCTATAGTGGAAGTATCTATCACAACTTGTCTGGCTGCAGCAGTCAAACATTTATTTCCTTTCTTAGAGAACTGTCCCTGTTAGGCGATTTGGTCACACACTGACCAATCAGTTTGTAAGGTGTATTTATTTCATCAATTACTTTAGCCCCTTTGGGAATTATGGATGATCATCAGTTTCCTGAAATCAAGGATACTACCTTTTTTTTTCTGCTTTGATTCACCGGATTCCTGAGCATTGACGATCTTTACCCAAAGATGAGCTGCTTATAGACTTTCATCACTTGGACACTGTCCTAACGTTGCCAATCTATACTCACCAGTAAAGGTAATTTAGATACTGTTTGTTATAAAAATGTTTTTTCTTTTTGTGCTACATTTTCATTACTTAGAATCTTCCTCTACCATGTCGAACTCCTAATGACATCTCAGGAAAAGATCTAGCTACGGCTGTGAAGTAGACGGTTAGAGATTCCTCTCCCCCTCCTAGTAACATGAGAATCTCCCTTCTGAGATTCTCCTTCCCCATTCAGAAGTACTCTAGCTCTAGTGGAAAACATTGAACTGCCTGAGAACAGGAATGGTACAATCAAAGTTATAACCAGACGGGGCTACAAAACTTACCCTATTATCTGCAGATGTTGAAAGGATGACCATAGAATACAACACTGCCTTGTCTCTACTGCTGAACCAGTGCAGCTTGAGAGATCTTACAGAATACAATTATAAGAGATTATCGATGACATTTGAATATCATAGACTCCTTTATAAAAATAAACATAAACTGCAACACTCAAGAACACCAACAATTTACATATATTAAAAAAGTTTTACTTAACTTTGTGTGTGTGTGTATATATATATATATATATATATATATATATTTGCCGTTTTGCCTGGTAAACTGTTACAAAATTAGGGACGTTGACGTTCATTAATATGAAATTAAAATCCATTACGTTTTTTATTAGAGCAGGCTTAGAAATTTTTTGATGGAGACAGCTACGTATAAATCTATATGTTTGGTTTAGAGAAAGCTATTCATTCCTACTTGTGTAAATAGAAATCTCTTGGTAAGATATTTATCCATTGATGTAAATCACCTCAGCATGTGTATTTCCTGATAAATAATTTTTACATCTCGTGATGGAGTTAGGACAGATGTTTCTCACTAAATTGATTTGATTTTTACCGTGTACTGTATTTGTTATCAAAATTGCAACACTCCTGGCCTCTTTACTGTACTCATATACAAGACAAAAATTACTCCCTGTAGAATTCACATGACTTTGGATGAAGCATGCATTGCACCATCTGTTTGCATGAGTGACACGGTCTTTCTTTTTGATGACTACTTCACTAGATGCAAACGATCTTTAGAAACTGGGATAATCGTGATTTACAGAAGATTCACACACTATGAAGTGCTTCCTGGCAGCAGGGAGTTTATCATTATTTGCAGAAAAGAGAATTCCTATATGATCAGTGTTAAACACAAGTGGTTAAGCTGTAATTACTTTTGTTTGAAGCAAGTTTGACAAACTTGTCATTACTAAGACTGTGGTATGTTTATTGAATGTTGGAGTAACTAATTTCTAGCGCTGTTCCTAGCTACAGCGTGTTTTGGTGATAGTATGTCTTTGGAAAATGCCAAGAATAGCACTATCTCTCACAGGACGACGTAGTTCAGCATCACATTTTAAACGATCGTAGTAAATGAGGATGAAAGAAATGAAGACATTTGATCAAAAGGTAAATTAATGATAAAATCCGTTTTAACATTTTATTAACTTTATTTCATGTCTTTGCTCAATTAAGAAAAAAAAAAAAGCAAGGGAAAAAAAATTAGACCCCAACGTTACAAAAGTGCCCCATGCTGCTGATAAATTAGACGGGCGCCCCTCACATCTGCTTGGGTTGACATTTTAAGCCTAACTTATTTAGAAGTGTGGGAAAAAATATTTAAGTAGTTCAGCGGAAGTACATTTCATGTAAAATGTTTTCATTAGTTGAGCAAGATGTAATTGCTACAAAAGATAGTCGTTTGACATTAATTACACATTTGCTAATCAGGATCTGATCGTGTTCTTCAAGCACCAATTGAAGGTCAAATTTAGATGTGATAGGAAAAGATTACATCCTGCAGTCTGTGACAGAAGATGGATCAAAATAGTGAGCTGGTGTGCATGAAGAGGTGCCAAGTTGGAGTACATGTTTTCTGCCTGAGCTTGGTGCACACAGTTCCAGGTCTTGTCGGATCCCAAATCCCTTAACGTAAGCCCTTTGCCTAGTCTATCTTTTTAGCTAGTCGAGTGAATGCCTTCCCTTCTCCTGATACGGAACCTCCAAGTCTTACACCCCAGCTTTTCTTTTCATCCCTGGCCACCCCACTAATTGATTCCATCTAAGAATGACATCAAATATCCCCTAACTCCCCAACTTACTTTTTTATTTTTTCCTATTTAACCCCGGTTAGAGATCAACCTGCTTGTACTTGGCCCCCATAAAGCAGAACAGTGGGTGGTCTACCATCTAGAAAGGGTTGGGAAGGCCTTACTAACACTTTGTTTTGGGGTCTACACCCACCCCATGCCAATGAAATATATATATATATTTTTTTTACCCCCCCCCTCCCCCCCCCCCAAAAAAAAAACTTGATTTGAGAATCTTACATAGGACGACTTCTGGTGTGAATGTGATATTATAATGACTGAGAACTCTAGCTAGAATTAGCTTAGTTAATAAAGGTACAGTGACAATGGTGACCATAAATCCTACTCCACATTTTTGATTGGCCTTGTGCCTAATTTTATTTTATTTACTTTGCGTTCATGAAATAAAATATATGAATTAATCACTCATTTGGAGCTTATCTATATAATAGATAATAATATAATATATTAAAACTTTGTATCAAATTGCAAATTTTCTTTAATCAGTTTTCATCATGCTTATTATCACCACTTACAGATGTAGAAAGTCAAAGGGGGGATAACCCTGTTAATATTATCAGTGTTATCTCCCTTTGTCAGACTTTTCTTCTTAACTGAAGAGTAATTTTGAACTTTCTTACTTTGGCAAATTCGCCTCGATTAAATTGGGGGGGTTGTCTTGCCTATCAAGAAAATAAGGTAACCATTTTTTTTTTTTTACCTTACAAAATAAGACCAATATATTTTTTGGCTGATACATTTGTAGATTAACATCTTCTGCTGAATTACTTCTCTCACTCTAAAAATGAGATTCTAAATTTGTAGGCGATTATTGTATTATTTTCTTTTAGTATTAGTTTACGCATATAACTTTAACGTAAAATGATCTATTTCCAAGCCACTGAATCGTTTTAAGTGCAGTAAAAAAAAAAAAAAATATCACTAATCCTTTGAACATTTCAACATCACAAAATTGAGTTTGTGAAAATTTTTTATCTTCTTGCAGGAATGAAGGAGTACCTTTTACTTTGTCTTTCACACTGTTATTCAATGCGAATGTGATTACAATAAATAGGAATAAAAAAAGATCAGCTATGAATGAATTTAAAATATCTGGTATAAAATCGACTTCATATTGGTAATGAGAGATAATACAAAATAAAGACTAAATAAAACGAAATTCCAAAAACTTGCAAATAATTTTTGCAATATTTTTAGTATTACTGATTAGGGTAAATATTTATTTTCATTTAAAATATAAAATTTTAAAAGAAAAATTTGGTACAAGGCCGAAAAATAGGCAGGGGTGGGTGGGACGGTCTTCACAAACTAATGCTAAGCTAGTTACTACTTTCACTCTACTCTCACCACAATACCACATTCATGCTATACATCCATCAGCATATAAATCCTTCATCGATCACCCTAAAAACACCATTCCATGAGAAACTTACTTAAAACCTATATTTAAAAATATGCAATGGAGTGTAAGGGGCATAAAATTTTATTTACAGAATATAATGGTATTTACAATGTTAGTAAAAAGACCCCCCCCCCTTACTAAACTGTGGCAGATATGCCGATTTGCCAGTAGAAAGGGTGATGCAGATCCAAATGCTTTATTACAATCGCCTCTTGCAAAAATTTTGAAGAAACCAGCATATCTGTCAAAGCAAGCGATCTGTCACCTAATTGGGGAAGGGAATGGCAAAAAAAAAAAGAAAATGGGGCCTAGTGATCACTATCTAGGTTATGAACTTTCATGTCTAAAAACTAGTCCTTACTCTAAATTTAAACATGATCTGCTTTTGACTTTGAAAAACGTATTAAAGCTGACATTTGTTTCTATGTCTCAAAATTCTTCTACCTAAAACACACCCAAGTACCATTGAAGACTTGTTTATTTACTTAACAAACATGCACAACAGACACCCACCTTTCAGCAAAAATAAGTTCTCGGCCTTAATACGAACCTTCAAATGATAATGGAAGATTTGTATAAGATCAAGAGGAGCGAAGTCCTCGGATGCATAAACCACTTTCATACAAGTGTTCCAAATCATACCTCTAATCACGGCTAGCAAGGTCAAAAACAGTTCTTCTCTAAGCCCATTGGTTGTCAGAGCCCAGTTGCTACAAATATTGATAGGAACCAGCTGAAAAAATGACACATTCAGTATGCAAGCCATGAGACCTGCGACAAACTCAACCAGTGGCACAATGATGCGACCATAGATGAAAGTGTGACATTAAGTCTCGTCTTTATCATCACACGGTTTTATATAGGCAAAATAGCCAAGCCAGCTTACTGACCTAAAGAGCATTATGAATCACCAGCCAGGTATGAGATGCCTCATCATTAGTGAGACACTCTGACCCAGGCATCCCAGGCCAGATTGAGTGAAGCTGCCCCTTCATCAATGTGAGCTCTTCACTTATATCCTCTCTAATGAATCCCCTAACACCCAATATAATACCTTTTGGGACAACAGTAGAGTGTCAGAGAGGCTTTCTTTCACTCTTAGAAGAAACTAAATGCACAACAACACTCACGATAGAAGTATTGACCTTAGAGCAACTTGTATGCCTCCCCCTTGACCAAGTACACACTTCTCAAAGCTGGAAAGACTTTCTTAGTATCTTCTTTTCAGAGGCCACCGTTTCCCTCACTCTGTGTACACATTCGATCTAGATAATGGAACCGAAGTGTGTGTTGAAGGAAGATGGAGATAATAGATATCGTGACTCACTTTCTAAGCCACAAGAACTGGAAAAGAGCCCGTTGCAAATAGAGCAGTGTATCTGATGGGACAGGAAAAATGGAAAGACGATATATAAAGATTGGATAAATGTGCGATATGCAGACCTCCACTCTCCCTTTTAATGAAAGGTTCCTACTGATCCACTAGCTAGCTGCAGACTGTACCACTTTCAAAACCTCCAACCAATTTTTCTCCAGCTGAAGATCAGAATTAAATCAGACACTGAGTATCTTGTAAGGCCTGTCACTCCAGCTAAAGGACCTCTGAAGGAGTCTCCCCTCCAGGCACTGATGTGCAAGCCAGAAGAGTTGCTGCGGTTAATTTTGGCCCCTGTTACCGTTTCATACAATCTGATTTCCATGCTGACGATGCTAATCTCAGTATTGCTCATTACAAGCACAGTTACATCATTAGCTTAAGCAGAGTACTTTACCATAGAGGAAACACCCAGCAAAGTGATACCATGTACTACCGGATTTACCTTTAGCCTGCAGAGGAAAGGTTCTAATGCAAGCACATAGAGCATCAGTAATAAAGGACAACTTAGATGAATAGATTGGGATAAACTGAAGGACCTTCATCTCTTCTTATTCACTTCTACCATCATCACAAGGTTTGCATAAAGGAGGTGAACTCAAGAGCAAAATTGAGGGCCAAAACCGACTATCAACAAAACAACCTCCAAGTAGCGATGGTCCACCTTATCAAAGGCTTAAGACTGGTCTAAATTGATTAGTGAAGCCTCGGTGTTGACTTTTTCTATCATCAAGTGTATTGAGTGCAAGTTATTCTGGATTGTCCTGCCCTTCACGGCACAAGTTTGCTTGGAGCTAATTAGACTAGCTAGGACAAACTACAGATGATTGGCAAAAATCTTGGCGAAAATGTTTAACTCAACATTAAGCATCGTTAAGGCCAATAATTATCTAATCCATCCCCATCATCATTACTTTTGCATAACAGCTTCACAATGCCCATGATAAAGTATTTGGGGATTGAGCCATACCTGAATCATGAGTTAAATAAAACTGTCTGTAAGGGAACAAACTTGTGCAACATCCTCAAATACTCTTTGTAGTGCAGACCATCAATCCCTGGAGATTTGTTATGGCCGACCTGCTTTAAGGCTTCAATGACTTCATCCTCCATTACGCCTAGCTACTTCAGTTGCCAAAAGGTGAGAAAAGTCAGCCAAATAGGTGTCAAACTATTTTAATGACAGACGGGGTTCCATGAAAAAAAGTTCCTGAAAATGAGTCCTAAACGCCTCCAGAATGCCTTTGTTTGTGGTCCCGGTACATCTATCTGGCAATGTGATATATATGATGTGCTGATCAGCAACATTGTATGCAGATACGCAGCCATGTTTATTGCTTCCTGAGGCACTCTTTTTCACTAGATCACGAGATCTTAGTTCTCCTTTTCAGCCAAGGAAAAAAGTATGCCTTTATTACATTAATGCTTGCATTATCTTTCTCCTTCACCGCCTTATATAATCCAGACTCTAGTATCTGCTAAAATTAGCAGAAAAGGATGACTTCCTTAATTTTTACTCACCACTCATTCCCAATTACAGCCTCTGACAGTTCCAACTGTAAGGCTGTAGTAGCCCATCATAGTAGCCTTCCATGTTGAACAATGATGTGTTGAGCTTCTAGTAACCGCCAATCTAGGCTTAGCACTATCTAAGTTTACTCATACACAAACAAGTCTGTGATCTCAGTAAACTATATTGTGAAAACTTGGACAATGTAATACTTCTGGGTCGACTTGCCTAACTAAGAACCAGTCAAAAGTTGTACTGCACTGGAGCTGCACCTACCTATCTGTCCACACTAATTCCCGGGGCTTTTCATTTCGGAATGTGTCGATAAGATCAAACTTATCCACAAACTCATGAAATAAAACAGCATCCCGATCTCTGTTAGTACACCTAGAAGGTAACCCAAAATGATCTAAATCAGAATTCGTCCAAGAAGTATTCATGAACTGCTCCATTTGTTGAGGAAAAGCAGCAAGCTCAACATGACTATTAAGTGCATGAACTCAAATGAAACGAAATGGTCTACTTTTTTATGGTAACATCCATCCAGATCCATGCAGCACAGTTCACACAACACATCTAAGTAAGAATAGATATTTGTCTGGTGTCCACCGCACCAAAGTGTGACACAAGATCGGGAAAATGGAGAGTAGGCAAGCTCTCCTAAAGAAGGGGCACTTTTGCCTCAACAAAAATTGCCTACCCCTCCCGTTGGCATTCCTGGTAGGGCGCCTCAGGCGACAAACAATAAACTTGACCCACTCGAAAGCCAGGTGGCAAGGCCTGGGAGGGTGAACCTCCTGGATGATACCCAAACAGTGTTCCTCAGTCTGACAGGTACTGGGCCGGTTCCCGGCCCCTCACCTGTCGGGCTGAGTGTCAAGAATGGATCCTTGACGAATACTCTACCCTATCTCCCTGCAGCCGAAGCTGCTAGGAGACACATCCCATCACGAGTAATGGAATATAAGTAAGAGTATGATTACAAAAAATTGGAAGATTATATTTATAGACAAGGGTGATAAAACCTGACCAATCAGATGGAACCACACTGCTACCAACCAATAAGAATTTGAAATTGCGCCATAAAACATACTGCATTTAGAATTCCTCCACATAACTTTTTATATTCATACAGGGAAGGAACTCTGCTCTCTGTCTGCAAGCTTTTATACTTCAATTCTTTTTCAGATTGGCTAACTATCAGAATCTCCTTGTCTTCATCTGCAAGCTTTTATAATTCAAAGCTTCTCTGGATTGATACTGCCATTTTGTTTGGAACAACATTTCTTTTCTCTTCTGAAACTAAAATCATCAACTGAACACATATTTATTTGTAAAGCTAAACACAAGGTTGGCTTTTAATGTGAGTAAAATCCATCTACCCACAAAGGTGCACCCTAGATTGAGACATTTAAAAAGAAAAAAAAATACACTGCGTAAATGGAATTTTCCTCCTCTGACGAAGAGTAGAACATTTTGACCACAACATTAAGACCAGACTTAAATTTTCCTCTTTTATATGTCAACTGCACTCAAGAAATTTTTTTTACATTAAATTTTTTAAATTTAATTAAAAATAACTTTTTTATTGATAATTTAGATTTAGTTACATTCTCTTCAAAGTTTCCCTAAAATAAGACTAATTCATTATTATTGACCAATAATAAAAAAAAAAACAAAAACAAAAAAACTCATTTCTATTCTGGTTTCTTTTATTGGCAGCGAAAATTTTGATACTTCACACTCAATAACTTCACAAAACAAATCGGTTCCTTCAGTGTTATTGTAGCGAAATTCAAAAATTGAAATATTCAATTTCAAGTGAAACCAATGGTATCCACTGAATTGTCATGTCACAGTAATGAACATATCCAAAAATTACGAAAAACCATGAGGTAGAAAATTAATTATCAATGAAAATGATTTTCAAAGACAATTAGAAAAAATTGAGTTTCACAAATAAAAGAAATCGGAGAGTTCTAATTGTAACAAAAGGGAGGTAAATCTTTTCTGAAAACTGAAAATCTTTGGCCAATTTAGCAAAACTTAATTTTTGCGAATTGTCTTCAAAAACCGTTTTCATTAATAATTAATTTTTTACCTACTCGTTTTTCGTAATTTTTGGATATTTTCATTACTGCGACATGACAATTCAGTAGATATCATTGGTTTCAGTTGAAATTCACTATTTCATTTTTCAAGTTTCTACAGTAATAAAGAAGAATCATTACACATTTCCTGCATAAATTGTCCATTATTGCACTCTTTACAATAAAACTATCTGAGTTTCCCATTTTATATAATACGTTAAATACACATCATAAAATACTTGGCTTATAAAAACTAGCATCCAACTGGTAATAACAAAAATAAAAAGTAAATGAATAAATAGGACTAGCATGTTTGTTTTTTTTTTTGTTTTTTTTATAAACATTATTAAATGTTTACTTATATAAAGAATGGCAACTGTTTATACAAAGTTATTTTTTCTTAGAAAAAGCTGTTACTGATCAGTGGTAGGTGATTCACAATTTCCACTCCCTTGCTAACAAACCAAACACAGTTTGCTCTATCTTCCCTTCTTGCACAAGAAAATTGATTTATGGCCCATTGAAGTTGTCAGCCTGTTAATCATGAATTCAGCAGGCAGAGGTGGAATACAATATGGTAGCCTTCAAATCCAGTGTACACAAGTTATTGTTGAGCAGTCTGTTGCAGGGCCGAATGTCAGTGGCAATCGACCCTACAACTAAAAGATAATACAGGCAAAAAAAAAAAAAACACACGAAAAACACGATGATGGCAAAGAAGAGATGACAAACGCAGTAGGTACCATAGGGAACGAATATAAATCCGTCCACCTTTATTTTTCAAAAAGAAACTGAATGATTGTAGATTTTAGGCTGAGGGTTGGAGTCCAGCTGGTGTTTGAATTGGTACAGCTATAAGGTCGTCGCCAGTGGCTACAGGAAATATGCGCTGACTTGGGATGCTGGGCTGCTGGAAATCAAGCGAGTCTATGGCAAATGGCTGCTACTGGGTTCAGCTATCAAGTGAGTCGGTGGCAAATGACCGCTGTTACTGCGGAGTTCGGTTGCTATCTGGGGAGGTAGCCAAGCCCGTTCTGTAGTGGTTCAGCTGATGCTACGTTGGGTTGAGCTGCTGGTGGGAGTGACCCTCACTGCCTGACGAGCCAGGCTGGTCTGTCCCTTGTTGAAATAACCCACTGTATTTATACTCGTCTGGCAGACGTAGTTATAGATAAAAGCGGCTTGCAGCAATGGTTGTCGTTTTCGTTTTTGATTTGTGTTTGTTTTTTGTGTTTTTAATGTATTGTAGGGAGTCATCTGTTTAAGGTTTATATTCATGTGTCATATCAGATTGAAGCTAGGAATGTTGTGAATATTATTGTACTGTACAGAGTTCTACAGGATAATTATTCACGTCAAAGTACTTGTTGAAAGGTTGTCGGCAGTGGAGTTTGTTTTGAATTGGGATCTGTTTTTGATGAGCAGTTTCTTTTGGTTGAAAACCGCAACAAGTCCTCATAAATAATCAAATTCTACTCAATTTACACTATTAACGATTACTACACTAGCACCTTACATTCATTAGCCTTTATCCTCGAGTGGCCTTCAGGCCTTGATAAATGGTGACTCCCAAGTGAAAAAAAATCATCCTAGATAAACGATTGTCAAGATCCAAGTGTAGATTTTGTTTTTACGTCCAGAGATTCCATTGATTACTATTGAGATATCAGCTTGTATCTGATCTTGATTCCTGACCCCGAGACCATATTGACTGACCTCATTTATTTTTCAGTCTGGCATGAGGATGCTTGTTGCAATTTGATTACAGGGTGGAACGATAAGTGTCGCTCTAAAGAAAACAACACTACAGCTTTATTTTAAAACTTTTATAGAGAAAATCTTTGGTGTTGACTGCCAAGCCGACTTCGAAGATGTTAGGTGGCATGATGTGGCCCTCACTTGAAACTACACTTGGACACATCCCTATTATTTGTGGCAATCCAGCAATGCATTTTGAGGGTGCTGGCAATGGTCCTGTTGTCATAACTTGGATTGATAGAGAGCATGAGTTGTACAGTGGCACATCTCCGATTTCACTTGTTGAACATTGTGTCACTTTCAGACATCATAGAAAGTTCTTATCACTCTTGGGATTTGTACACAACTGGCCAACTAGTAGATGGTCTGCAAAAAAAAAAAAAATTTATCAAATGTCATCTTTTCTAGGTTGACAACTTTGACCGTTTCACCCTGTAACTATAGGAGAGTAGTAAGTGGCCTTGTGTTTACTTTCAGCAGTTTTGAAACTCTCGCTTCCCTCCCTTACATTATCCTTTAGTCCTCACATGAGCAATGTTTCTGACGAAGGGGAAAAATTGCTGCTATTTGGATCAGAATCTAATAATCTGACACCTATCGTTGGCTAGTTTTAACATTGAAGTAGTTTTTTTTAAGCTTCTTCCATCAAATGGCTTCATACCCCACCCCTCAAAAAAATAAAACAAATACTAGTCCACATGATCAGCTACTAGAGTCATAACTAGCATGACTTTGTCTTGCTGTTGACTAACTTCATGAGCCCAGCAAGTGACTTAATCAGCTTCTCCTGATAATCTTCTGGCTACTTTGTCTTACTATCATTTAACATTGCTTGTCCAGCCATTGACTCAACTTGTTCTCTAAGATCATGCTGTCATTTTCAGAACAATTTCTCCTTCAGTTCATTGAGTTATTCTTCAATCTTAGTGCGATTTTCACACTTGACCATCATCATTGGAAAAGTGAGTCAACCTGATGCTCTTAACACCAACATTCCATTTTATATTAAGCCAAAGTCCTTTGTCTCTCTTTTTGCCAATTGTCTAAATAATTATAAGATTGATCGCCATACTTTTAGTCCTTGCAATAAGTGAGAACCCTGGTGTGATTAGAAGACAATGGCTGGGCAGAAAACAGGGCAGAACACATGGATAAACTGGCGATTATTGTGCAAGCATATCTGTTATGTTGTCCACCACAAATCCTCTAGAATCAATCACACCAGATCTGACTTATGCTTTTGAATGAGCTTTGCATTTTCAACCTTGTGTCATACATGGAGTAACCATATCATTCAAGAAATAAATTTCACAAATTGCTATCCATGCTTTGTTGCTGGTTGTTCTTCTTGTACAGGCTTTGTGTGATCTTCACAGACTGGGGATTTGCCATCCTATAATTAAATCTCTTATTTATATTTTCAAATAGACTAACTTGAGACAAAGCTGATGGAAGACAGAAAACATTTATTCAACTTAATATTTGTTCCAAACCACTGATCGAGAGAGAGAGAGAAAGAGAGAGAGAGAGAGATTGATTGATTGATTGATAATCACTGTTTAATCATATGTTGTCAGCCATTTCATTTACATGTCTAAATATGCTGTGTGCTTCCTTAGACTATCTTTTTTTTTTATCATCCTCTATCTTTTAGTTCTGTAACGTCATATCAATTTCTGTTATGAGATCTTAATATATTTTCTCTCTTACTTCTCTAGCAATTCAGAAAGACTTTCTATCGTGAAAATCTCTAATTAATTGAGAAAAAAAATAAAATGTTTTAGAAAAGTCCAGGAGATTCAAAAAGGTTCTGGAACATTTCAGCAAGATCAGAAAGGTTTTAGAATGTTCTATTACTGGTTGGCAGTCTCTATAAAAAGAGGTGCTATATTTAAAATTTCTCTTATTTTGTTGTACATTTTTAACAAGGCATCCTCTATTTGGACACTAAGAGGTGTTGCAGCGACTACCATCCCACATAGGCTTTGCCACTATCACAGGCCTCGGACGAACAGTACCAGTATCCTTCCACCTGCGTTGATGGAATGAATCAGTCAAAGACAATAACAATGAGACTCTTCCAGCAACAACCCTAGAATAAGTGGTTAACACTCAACCAGGCCTGAGCTAATGTTGTGAAAACATGGAACAGCCTACACAAATGAGGCTATGTGTAACAATGTTGTATGCTTGGGTAACACCAATTCTTGAATTGGAAGCCATGTTTAATTTTAGAAGAGTTTCTGATGGGTAGCTATTCTATACAAGTTCTGGATATGAAAAATTTTCAGTGGGTTGCTGTTCTGTACATGTTTTGGACTTTATAATTTTGCAAGTGTTATATAGTGGGATGCGTTAGGATCAATATAACGTAAAATATCTTACCGCAGGATGTCCAGCTTTCACGTGGGTATGTTTGCAGCACATGATGAAAGACTAGAATAATTATGAACAAATAAGAAAATCACTCGCTGTTACATAACGATATACGTTTGTTATGGAGACACACGTTACGACAATTCAAACATAGTACAGGAAAGGTTAGAAGTCCAAGTATGATTACTGGAATAAACGGAATGATGCTTATTTCTCCATTTTGAATGTCACTCTGTTTTCCCTCCACTCTCTACTTCCTGTCGTTGATCTTGCGAGAAGTCGCAAGAATTTAAAGTCTAGGGCTCAGACAAGGGAAGGCAACTTTGCCCAAAGAAGTAAAGAATTACTCCCCATGCATTATACTTTTGTATCATCCTAACATCTCCCCTTTAAATTTTGTCGCCGGTACGACTTCAGTTGGAGATCCACCTGCAAATGTTGTGTTGGACAACGGGTGTGAGCTGACTTCCGGATGTTAGGATCTTGCACTCCAGCTTCAGTGCTCTGAGAAGCTTCTGGTGTTTGTTGTGGCAAGTTGAAAGTGTCCAATAAGATGTTTAATGGAATAGAGTGATGTGGTATTCTGTCTGGGAGATGTGATGGTCATTGGTTGGAATGTCAAACCCAAATTGAAATTTGGACATTTACCTGGTACGTTACATTTCTGGTTCGTCATACAATGTAGCCTTGGGTCCCTGACTGTTGTTCTAGTAGTCTTTTGTTCGGACTTGTTGACCAGGTAAGAATGTTCTTTGAACTGAACCATGGTGGCAGTTGTATTGCCGTTCCATTTTTGTGTTCCTCGGGCATAGCTGATAATACAGTTTCTTTGAAGCAACTGGGTTCGAGAGAGAGAAGAATAAAAAAAAGGAAAAAGAGAATTAAAGAGAAAAATGAGTTAGAGGGAGAGAAGGAAAGAGAAAAGTAAAACGATAGAGAAAGAAAAGGGTGACCCCCAAACGACAGAGGAGGAACTAGTGATCTGAAAAAGATGGTGGTTGGAATTAGGGTCCAATAAAAAAAAAAAAAACTATTGTGTTTGGGAATAGTGAATTTGTTGGCTGGTATCAAAGAGTATGCATTACCTTGGGCTTCCACCCAAGGGCCAAAAACCTCCCCAGAAGAGCTAAGTTGAAAAGCTCTTGCTTCTGAGTAAAAAGCTGTCTAAACGAATCTAAGATGAAAACACCCTGATGGATCTTAAGATGGAGTGAAATGCTATGATGATGATGATGATGATGAACAAGGCAGCACTATATACTCAAAGCCTAAGCAGCTTACTACTAGGATTTATCCAGTTAATTTCTGCTAACTCCTCAGCAGTTTTATTTCCTGGTTATTTCATAACATCTGCTCAATATCTTATATGAGAATTCAGGCAAAACGAGCACTAACAAACATACTGAAACACTGACAATACCCAATCAATAAAAGCAAGACTTGATGCTACTAAATGCCTGAATGAATAACCAAATCCCTCAAGCAAAAGAGGTGAACTATTATTATCTACTTTCATTCATCTAGTATGAAAAATGTTTGGAATAACACTATACAAGAAATCTCACCAGTTAAAACCATGACTCATTTGTGTATCCAATGACACAACTCATTTGCATAGACAATGACACAATTCATTCACATAGCCAATGATATGACTCATTTGCATAGTCAAATATACAACTCATTAGCATATCCAATGACACAACTCATTTGCATGTCAGGCAATAAGAATTACTTCACTATCCTGATTTGTTTTTTAATGCAAGCATTCCTGGGATTTTGTTGACTTTGTTTTTATTTTAGGAATCACAATAGACATGGCATTCAAGATGGCGATGTTATATCCAAGAACAGTAAAAGGTTATAGCAATTCATTTGCCTATTAGCTTTCCTATGGAAGTATAACTTGCCTATTAGCTTTACTATGGAAGTATAATTTGCCTATTAGCTTTACTATAGAAGTATAATTTGTCTATTAGCTTTACTATGGAAGTATAATTTGCCTATTAGCTTTGCTATAGAAGTATAACTTGCCTATTAGCTTTGCTATAGAAGTATAATTTGTCTATTAGATTTACTATAGAAGTATAACTTGCCTATTAGTTTTACTATAGGAGTATAACTTGCCTATAGCTTTGCTATAGAAGTATAATTTGCCTATTAGCTTTACTATAGAAGTATAATTTGCCTATTAGCTTTGCTATAGAAGTATAATTTGCCTATTAGCTTTACTATAGAAGTATAATTTGCCTATTAGCTTTACTATAGAAGTATAATTTGCCTATTAGCTTTGCTATAGAAGTATAATTTGCCTATTAGCTTTGCTATAGAAGTATAATTTGCCTATTAGCTTTACTATAGAAGTATAATTTGCCTATTAGCTTTACTATAGAAGTATAATTTGCCTATTAGCTTTACTATGGAAGTATAATTTGCCTATTAGCTTTACTATGGAAGTATAACTTGCCTATTAGCTTTGCTATAGCAGTATAATTTGCCTATTAGCTTTGCTATAGAAGTATAATTTGCCTATTAGCTTTACTATGGAAGTATAATTTGCCTATTAGCTTTACTATGGAAGTATAACTTGCCTATTAGCTTTACTATAGAAGTATAATTTGCCTATTAGCTTTACTATAGAAGTATAATTTGCCTATTAGCTTTACTATGGAAGTATAATTTGCCTATTAGCTTTACTATAGAAGTATAATTTGCCTATTAGCTTTACTATAGAAGTATAATTTGTCTATTAGCTTTACTATGGAAGTATAATTTGCCTATTAGCTTTACTATAGAAGTATAATTTGCCTATTAGCTTTACTATAGAAGTATAATTTGCCTATTAGCTTTACTATGGAAGTATAACTTGCCTATTAGCTTTACTATGGAAGTATAACTTGCCTATTAGCTTTACTATGGAAGTATAACTTGCCTATTAGCTTTACTATGGAAGTATAACTTGCCTATTAGCTTTACTATGGAAGTATAATTTGCCTATTAGCTTTACTATGGAAGTATAACTTGCCTATTAGCTTTACTATAGAAGTATAATTTGCCTATTAGCTTGTTGCAGTGAGGCCTGAAGGTGGTTAGCCAACTGACCGTGCAACTAAATAAACATCAGACACAAGGACAAGGAAGAAAACAACAGAACAAAGAAGAATGACAAACTCGGGTAGTTTAGTTTAAAGACGAAGTCTCGCCTTTTATTTAAGCAAACGAAAGGGTGGCAAATGCGAATTTTCTCACTGGGCGACGTTGGTCCGGGGTCCGTCACCGGTGTATTCTGTCAGGGGGATGCTTGTTGGCTCGCCGTAAGCTGGAATGCCGGGATGACGTTGGAGAAGTCGGCGTGGTAACTGGTGCGGGTGATTGGTCGACTTGGGTCCGACTGGGACAGTACTGATGCGTTAGCCTCAGGTTATGAGAGGAAAGGACGGACGATTGGCAACACTGAGGGTTCAGTATTCATCAGGTACGGACGGGCGCTCGGATCGGCCAGTAACTGAGAAAGGTGTCAGTGTATGAGAGGTACGGACAAACGAATTGGCAACACTGAGGGTTCAGTGTTCATCAGGTACGGACGGGCGCTCGGATCGGACAGTCACTGAGAAAATTATCAGTGTATGAGAGGTACGGACGAACGAATTGGCAACACTGAGGGTTCAGTGTTCATCAGGTACGGACGGGCGCTCGGATCGGACAGTCACTGAGAAAGGTGTCAGTGTATGAGAGGTACGGACGAACGAATTGGCAACACTGAGGGTTCAGTGTTCATCAGGTATGGACAGGCGCTCGGATCGGACAGACACTGAGAAAGGTGTCAGTGTATTAGAGGTACGGACGAACGAATTGGCAACACTGAGGGTTCAGTGTTCATCAGGTACAGACGGGCGCTCGGATCGGACAGACACTGAGAAAGGTGTCAGTGTATTAGAGGTACGGACGACATGGAGGACGGAGTCGTGGTGATGAGGTGGACTTCTACGGTGTGGAGACCGGAGCCACGGTAGTGGTGGTGGACTTCTACGGTGTGGAGACCGGAGCCACGGTAGTGGTGGTGGACTTCTATGGCGTGGAGACCGGAGCCACAGTAGTGGTAGTGGACTTCTACGGCATGGAGACCGGAGCCACGGTAGTGGTAGTGGACTTCTACGGCGTGGAGACCGGAGCCACGGTAGTGGTGGTGGACTGGACTGCTACAGTGAAGAGACTGGAGTCACAGTAATTGCGCGAGCGTCGAACGGTTAGGGAACCGTGAGCAAGTGCAGAGCTTTGCCGAAAAACCAAGCCGCCGAACGGTGAAAAATATCGCCGTAATATTCAAGAGATTGCTAGTCACCGGGAGCGGGCCGGAAGTTGTTTCTATTTCTAAACAACAGTTAATATTAATTCTCGGATGTGTTCTTTACAAACAGTCGATGCTGAAGGAGTTCGTTGTTTGTATTTCACGAAGTTTTTCCAGGAAATTAAAGTTTGTTGTTTTGTTTTTGTTGTAGAAAAGATGTCTTTTTTAAATTTCTTTCCTAAAACGGGGCTCTGGAATCACGTGACGGCTGCTGATATTACTGCTACTGCTGATTTCGGCGGAGGCTGTCAATGGCTGGTCGTCTGTTGTGCTGTTGTTGTTGTTGTTGTTGTTAGCGGCCAAGCCGCGACAAGCTTTACTATGGAAGAATAATTTGCCTATTAGCTTTACTATGGAAGTATAATTTGCCTATTAGCTTTACTATGGAAGTATAACTTGCCTATTAGCTTTACTATAGAAGTATAATTTGCCTATTAGTTTTACTATGGAAGTATAATTTGCCTATTAGCTTTACTATGGAAGAATAATTTGCCTATTAGCTTTACTATGGAAGTATAACTTGCCTATTAGCTTTACTATGGAAGTATGATTTGCCTATTAGCTTTACTATGGAAGTATAATTTTCCTATTGGTTTTACTATGGAAGTATAATTTGCCTATTAGCTTTACTATGGAAGTATAATTTGCCTATTAGTTTTACTATGGGAGTATAATTTGCCTATTAGTTTTACTATGGAAGTATAATTTGCCTATTAGCTTTACTATGGAAGTATAATTTGCCTATTCTAATGAAAAATAAAGACCTTTTAAGATATTAGAAAAGTTTTATTCAACATAAAATTCAGCAGGTACAACAACATGGTCGGTAACGAACGACTAAGCTGGGAAAAGGCGCCAATTTCGTTCTATTTGTAAACATCTGGTGCGCATGCGCACTAGCGCTCTAAACTCACAACACTCTCCACCACATTTTATTTATATTTCGGGTTGCAGGTGATCTTCCTTCCCCTTTTTGTAGCTTCTGGAAGAAATTTGAAAACGCCCTTCTTCGAGTCAGACTGTTGCTGCTGCTCTTCTATTTCTAAACACTTTGTTTTGTCGACTGAAGAGAAAGACTCTCCATTTGGTGAGGTATTATTTTTGGGGTCTCCTGTTGATCAATCAACTCTGGTTCGCGGATGTTTGATGGAGTAGTAGAATCTGGTGATGTACCATGATCAGGGGAGACAGGAGATTCCAAGTTTGTAGAGGAGGGGTCAGTGACAGGAGTGGGGGCTAGGTCTTCTGTTGAGACTGTTGACTGACGGCGGTCAGGGAAGCGAATTCTGGCAAAGTTGGGAGTTGCAGATATTATATCTACTTCCTAAGGAGGGCGGTCCTCCTTGCAGCCACTCGGGTAAGGTATATCCAGTGCCCGACCTTCTGGAAAAGTTAAACATTCTCTCGTGTGGGGTTGAGTTAGTTGCTGTACAAAGTAGCGATCGAATAGAGTGCAAAGCTATGTCGAGTACTTCATGCCAGTGACGTTCGTCCAATTGCCTGATTTTGAGTGCAAGTTTGATCGTTTTCCAGATTGTGCCATTTACTCTCTCGCATTGTCCATTGCCGATTGGATGGTATGGAGTTGAGTGGGTAATCACAACTCCATGTTGCCAGAGAAACTCTTTTAGTTCACATGAAATAAACTGACTTCCTCGATCACTATGGATGGAATCTGGGCAGCCAAAAAAGGTAAATAAATTCTGGAGACAATTTATAACAGTTTTTGTTGATATGTCCTGACATGGATAGACAAAAGGATAGCGTGAATATTCATCTACAATCACGAGTAGGTATTTGAGATTATTCGTAGATGGTTTCGGTCCCATGAAATCTATTGAAAGACGTTCAAAGGGGGATCGGAAATGGATTAATCGACCTGATGGAGGTTTGAAGAACCTTGGTTTTAGTTCAGCACATATTTGACATTCAGCGCAGGTGCGCTTAGCATCTTCCATGGAGAATGGTAGATTCTTCTGCCTCACAAAGTGATAGAGTCTCGCTACTCCAGGATGACAAAGTGCTGCGTGCAAGTCCTTTAGTGATAATGAGCGCGAAGCAGAGCATGATCGAGAAAGGGTATCTGCAGAGTTATTAAGAGAACCTGGTCTATATACTATCTCATAAGAATAGTTTGAAAGTTCAAGTCTCCACCGAAGCAGCTTATCGTTTTTAATATGATTTGGTGTCTGCGTGTTGAACATAAATGATGCAGCCTGTTGGTCAGTAATAATGGTAAAGTGTCGACCGAGTAAGAGGTCACGCCATTTACGCACAGATTCTACAATGGCTGCCAATTCACGTTCCACTGCTGAATGTCGACGCTCTGACTGCGTTAGGGTTCTGGAAAAATATGCTACTGGACGTCCATTCTGGGAAAGGCAGGCTTCTAATGCTGTCGCAGATGCATCAGTTTCTATCGTAAAAGGAACTTCATCCTCAATGGCTGCAACCGAAGCCTTGCAAATTTCATCTTTCATGGCTTGAAATTGATTTTTGAGTTTCTCAGTGATAGGAAAGGACGTAATGTTTAATAAAGGTGAAATCCGATCTGAGAAATTCTCTATCCATGGTGAATAGTATGAGAAGAGACCTAGAGCCCACCTAGTGACTTACTGCAGTTCGGAATCGGTAATTCTTTTAGTGGTGTAAGTCTGTCTAGATCAGGACTGATTGTTCCATTTTCCAATAAGTGCCCTAGAAACTTTAATTTGGTTATACCATATTCACATTTTACAGGGTTTAGTTGCAAGTTAAGACGGTTGATAACCTTTCTAAAAGCTTCCATATTTTTATTTAATTCTTTAGTAGTTTTTCCTCCGATGACAATGTCATCAATGTAGGCAAATGTACCTTGGAGTTCATGTTCTTAAATCAGATTATGCATAATACGTTGAAACACAGCTACTGAGTTCGTTAGCCCAAAAGGTAACCTAGAAAACTCGTATAGTCCTCCGTCAGCTTCAAATGCTGTGTAAATTCTCTCGTCTCTACGTATAGGGCATTGATAATATGCAGACTTCAGGTCCAGCTTATTGAAAATTTTGTACTGTGATAGTTGGCGTATGATATCCGAAATTTTGGGAAGCGGAAAAGCATCCAAAAGTGTAAACCGATTTATAGTTGCAGAATAGTCAACGACCATGCGACGCTTATGTCTTTCATTTCTAGTTACTAGTACTTGGGCTCTCCATGGGGAATTCGATTTGATTATGATACCTTCTTTTAATAATTTTTGTATCTCATTCCGGATAAATTCGCAGTCCGATGCTGAGTAGTTTCTGCTTTTTGTTGTGATGGGTTTACAATTCTTTGCTAAATTAGCAAAAAGAGACGGTGGCTCGATTTTCATCTGAATGACGTTACAAATCTGTAAAGATGGTATCTTTCCGTTATAACGGAATTCCACCCGGTTATGGAATTGCATGAACTCTTGTCCTAGTATAATTGGAGCACACAAGTTGGGAAGGATAGATAGACGCATATTAGTGTAAATTTGTCCATTAACAGCGATGGACGCAACACAGTGCCCTAAGGTTTTGCTCGTGAGATTCGAGGAAGCCATGCTTACCGTATCATTAGAAGGTAATATACTAAGGCCGAGTGATCTCACGATGTTCATTCGTATAAAGTTATGAGTGCTTCCACTGTCTACCATAGCTTTCAAACAGGTACTATTAATTGTTGCATTTACTACAGAATATTGTGTGCATGGAGTGCATTGGGATGATGCAGTGAGGGCAATATATGCAGAACTAGTCCTGGTATTATAAGTTGTTTGTTTTATTTTAGATCGGCAGACTTTAGAGAAGTGGCCCCTCTTTCCGCATTTAAGGCAGTCAGCATTCCGAGCTGGGCAAATATTTCGAGAATGATTTTCTCGTCCACAGAATTGGCATCTGGCGAAGTGAGTCGCCTGATTATTTCTGGAAACAGCAGCACATTCATTAGTTAGTTCCAAAATAGAGTTATTTTCAGATTCATCTGCATGAATAGATGCCTTTGCTACAATTGATGTGTCATAGGCTGCTGCATTATGTTGGGCCATTTCTAGACTTCGTGCAGTTGCTACGGCATGATCTAGGTTAATTTCAAAACTTTCAAGTAATCTCTGCCTAATAGTTGAGGAAGTGAGACCTGTGATAAATGCGTCACGTATCGCTAGCTCCGCATGTTGAGAGGCAGTAACATCTTCAAATTTACAATCCTTAGAAAGATTCTTTAGTTTTAGGAGAAACTGATCAATAGATTCACCTTGATTTTGTTTCCTAGTGGCGAGAAGGTGACGAGCAAACACAGAATTTACCGGTTTTACATAGGTTGCTTGAAGGATGCTAATAGCCCTCTCGAATGTTGAACAGTGAGATATAAGAGAATAGACCTTCGGTGAGATGAAATTAATCAGAATACTTAACTTATTCGGAGGATTTTGAGGATGAGCGACTGTGAGAGAGTCGATGCAGTTGATGAGGGTGCGATACCAATGATTCCATTCGTCAGCGGTTGTATCTGACGATCCTTCGAATTTACCAGGTCTCAGTATAGCATCCATTGTTGCTGTTGATTTTTAATTTTATGTTGAATAAATTGTAATGAAAAATAAAGACCTTTTAAGATATTAGAAAGGTTTTATTCAACATAAAATTCAGCAGGTACAACAACATGGTCGGTAACGAACGACTAAACTGGGAAGAGGCGCCAATTTCGTTCTATTTGTAAACATCTGGTGCGCATGCGCACTAGCGCTCTAAACTCACAACACCTATTAGCTTTACTATGGAAGTATAATTTGCCTATTAGCTTTACTATGGAAGTATGATTAAAATTAATATTTTCTTCTATTTCTGACTCACCATTTTTTTTTTGTTTTCTGCTTTTTACTTTTATTCTTATTTTAATGCATCATGTTTACCTAACTATTCTATTAAATGAACATTAAATGTTATTCAATTGAAAATAAAAACAAGCTTTTTTTTTTTTAATCTGTGTTCCATTAATTTATACTGTGATGGTACGTCTCGGTTGAGAAATCCCCAAAAGGAAATTTGTCCCCCAAACCGTATCGTATGAGAAAAAAAAAAAAAAGTGTAATGTGTCAGCCGTGAAATTATTACAGCCAAGTAGTACTTTACCCAGATTCTAATCAGTACCGCCGTCGTGGAATATCCCAACAAGATTCACGGTTGATGAAATACCAGGCAATGAAATGACGAAACAACACGGCTATATCTATGCATTATGTCATTTTATTACACATTCAATTTCAATGAACAAAAAATATATATAAATGATAATAAAAGAAAACATGCAATGTCCAACGGGTCAAGAAGGGGGGGGATATTCGACAAAGAAAAATTGTTCAATTAAATAGTTTCTTTTCTCTCCATTTTTTGTTATCTTTTTTATTTATTTATCGTATGAAACGTTAGTTAGGTCATGCAAGGCAAACAGAAAATATTAAATTTTTTTTTTTTTTTTAAAACAATTCAGTTGAGTAAGTCAATATGGATGCGATAGGAAAGAGGATTGAGTGAGGAAGCTGGTAGGAAAGTATCTGAGAAAAGTTATCAATCCAATGTTTATGGTGTGAGACGATCCGGCTTCACCGATATGCGATTCAATGCTTTCAATGTTCTTTCATTCACAGTTTTTCCATTTCTTTTTTCAAGCACCGACTTGAAGACAAACAAACTTGGTAATTTTTTCTCACTTGGGGAGGCGTCTTGTTCCAATATATCTGAGCCATGGTATATCCATAGTTTTTCTATATTCCCTTTTTCGTCTGAATGGAAAAGGTTTAATTGGAGTGAACTAAAGGTTCACCATGCAATTTCTCTCTGCTAGTTATTTAGTGGGATGTGGTCGCTTCCATTCATTTCGCCCAACTAACTTCTCCCTCGCCCCCTCCGCCGTGATTCGTGCCAAAAGTTTTTTTTTCACACGCTTTTTCATTTAGAGATGGGAGGTAGGATGTCTGTCACTCATAGTTTGACACATGGCGTTTTTCACTTGTTGAATGTCTAGGTGGAACATAGTGATGGGGGTGTCTGGCTAGCAGTGTCAGAAACCGACATTAAAATGCGTGATAAAAATTGAATAATTCGACCTCCAATCTTTCCAAGCTTATAACTACTTGAAAAATGTAATTCAAACCCCATTTTTTTTTCAATTAAAGAAGAAAAGACCAAATTTAAAAAAATAACAGGTCTAATAGCAAATTATGCAATGTTTGTTTATTTAAATCGGTTTTCTTTAAAAAAGATTTGAAGAAAATCAACGAAATTCTACTTTGATTATAAAAAATATATATAAATTCCAAAAAATCACTTACCTATAAAATATACTATTTAATGGACACTTCCATTCTTCATTGTTAAGAATTTATCCATATTCATATTTTAAATTCCATGTATTTTTTAAATAAAAGAATTTTTTCAAACAACTATTTGAAAATACCGCCATTACATAAGCATTTTTATGGTGTTAGCGAAAAACCGAACTGGTGTTTGTTCTTGTTTTGAACTACGGATGGACAGAAGGACGTAAAAACCACAGGTTTGCATTAGCCGTCTAGCCTTGTGCGTGAAGAAATATGTGTCCCCATAATTAAAAAATAGTCACATTTTACTTATAAGTTTTTGCCTTAAAAAAAAACAGTCGATGAATTTTTTTCTTTTCTCAAAGAAATACATGAATTTTTGATTTAATATATTTTAATTCTTGTTTATCGAGTGAACTTTTTAAAAAATATCTAAAAAAAGAAAACATTGAGTGAAATAGAAAACATTGTCGTCAGCGTCCAATATTTACTTGACAATCTAAGCGTAACACAAGCTTCCACTTAAAAAAAAAATCAATGTGGTTTAAAAAAAAAAGGTAAGGACTTTACAGGTAAATTTCCAAAAAACACTTCTTTTTTGTTGTTTTAAATTAGAATATTTTATTTATTGATCTTTTATCTTCAATTTGTGATATATAAAACTTTGGTGAGTAAATTAATTATTTAAATTTTAATAGACATTTCAAAATGGGGGTGATTTATAAAAAACGTTTGTCTAAAATATTATATTTGGTCTATTGGAAAGAGCATAAAATTTCACATTGACCCTGAAAATATCGTAAAAATTGAACCAATAGAAAAATTTGGATAGATTTTTAAAGTTTAAAAATTGAAAAATATTTAACTCGTAAAATTCACTTGATTTCATTACGTAAAAAAATGGCTGCATGAAGGCGCGCCGGCACTTTGTAAAAACTTTGAGGGTGTGGGCTGGAGTGGGGTGTCTGACTGATAGGTATATAAAATGAAAGGAAAAAGGATGGGGGATAGCCACTTCTGCATTATGCCATGTTTTCCTCATGACAATGACAATACCAATTATCTTCTATATAAATAAATACAATGTTTTTTTTTTTTTTGTAAAGCGATACAAATATCTGATTTGCAATTTAACATGTTGACTAACACGACCAAACCATTTATAGAATCTGCATTTGGTAAATTGTCATTTCTGGCCATTATTCTATTTACAGATTCATCTGATGTAAATGATATATCAGTCAACCGTTCTAGCAATGTAGAATTGTCTTCTATAATTAAAGTCGGAGGTTTGTATTAGTTGCATACATTGTTAGCAATTATTTGGCTTTAGCATAAATTCTTTTTAGTGAAGGATTCATTTTTTTTTCTCAAATCCAATTCACCTTATAAGTTTTTTTTAAGAGCATAAATAGCAACTATTCCCAAGTATTATTTATTGCTATCTCTGCATATTTATTTCAAACATGCAGAGCTACCAAGGTTTGCTAAGGCAAGTAGTAATTTATTTTATCAACAACAATTTCCTACTGTTTTCACATGCAAGATAAATCTTACTGCAAAAAATTGAAACAATTAATTAAGTTAAAGCTTACCAACCTCCAAAACCAACTACATGAGTTAAATCTTACTTAAAATGTAAGATTTCGGGGAGGGGGGTATTGTCTGTTGCGTGTCTATTTCATTAGATGTGTCTCTTTGTCTGTATCTACGTATGTAATCATAATACATCTTGTGTGTGTGTGCATATGGAGGCTTCCTTTCTAAGACAATTGCTCTTGACATATCAAAGGTTTTTGATAGAGTATGGCATAAAGATCTACTCCACAAAATCTCCAGCTACGGTATAGCTGGAAATGTCTTTTCAATTATTAAATCATTTCTCTCTGAATGGTTCATAAGAGTAGTGGTTGATGGGCAAAAATCTGAAGCTCACAGAATTAATGCTGGAGACTCTCAGGGATCTATCATGGGCCCAACTCTCTTTCTGATTGTGGTTTCAGCTAGACAGGTGTTTATTGCGAAAGATTGGCGAGGGGGGGGACCAGAGATTGGAGCTCAGACGAGCACTTGCCATGTAAATAACGATAAAACAAAGATAGGCTCGCAACATCTCTTCTCTGGGAGAGAGGTTGCAGGGAAGAGAAAAGGGCATCCCTCACTAAGCCTATTTTGTACTCTGTCAAGGCAGGATAGGCTGTTTTTAGCAGCTCCTGCACAGATGTGGCAGCAGTACTCCATCCTTGGGCGTACTTGGCTTTTATATAGATAGAGAATTGCAGTAGCAGTGAGATATCATCTGGAGCAGTAGAAGGATCCTACCATTTTTCCAGCGACCTTAGCAACTGACTTGATGTACATATTCCATTTCAGATCAGGAGTAAAGGTCAAGCCCAGAAGCTTATCAAAACATGGAGCTTCCCCTAGGCGAGAGCCATCCATTTCAATTGATGCCAGATGGGGTCAGAGCGTTGATGATGTAAAGATAGGAGCTTGGTTTTAGATGCATTAAAAGTAACCAGCCACCTCTTCCCCCACTGTACCATGCGCTCAAGATCAGAGGAGAGAGAATCAGTGAAATTGTCATTTACGGCCCTTGATGTGTTGCCATAGATGGTCGTGTCATCAGCATAGATGTCAACGAATGATTTAAGTATGTGTTTAGGGAGATCATTGATGTAGATCAGGAAGAGAGTTGGGCACAGGATGAACCTCTGAGGGACTCCAGCATTAATACTCTGGGCCTCTGATTTCTTCCCATCAACCACTACTCTTATGAGCCTATCAGAGAGAAATGATTTAATGATTGAGAAAACATTTCCAGTTATACTGTAGCTGGAAATCTTGTGAAGTAGGCCCTTATGCCATACCTTATCAAAGGCCTTTGATATGTCAAGAGCAATTGCCCTAGAAAGGAAGCCTTTGTCAAGAGATTCACTAATCCTATGAGTTATAACTGTTAGCACATCTGCTGTAGATCTTGCAGAACGGAAACCATATTACATGTCACTAAGAAAGTTATTTCTGCTGAGGTGGTTGCTAATGTTTGGAATACGTGTGCGGTGGCAGTGATGACAGGAATGTGGCTTAGTGTTCTGATGTCTGGGATACAGGTTTGGCGATAGCGGAAGAGGGGTAATCCTAAAAGCAGGTGTCACTGTGGCGAGTTGGTGACAGTGGCTCCTGCTATTGGCGCGACATTCCTCGCTGTCTGGTGAGCTGTGGTGATCTGGTGGCGGCGGAAGAGGGGTAGTTTTTAAGACTTGCTGTCCAGTATCACGAGTGAGATGGTGGTGTTGTGGCGGTAGCAGCAGGAGCATAGTAATTTTAATAGCTAGTGTCGCTGGTGAGGGATTAATGGCTGCTGGCTGGTGACAGAGTGGTGTTCACAGCTTGACACGCAGGGCCCATCTCTCGCTTGTCGAAAAAGCTGTCATTTTTATACTTATGATGCGAGCATAGTTGTAGACAAAAGGCGGTGTAGCAGAAACAAATGGAACTTTTTTCTTTCTCGAATCAATGCCTCTCCCCTTGCTATTTGGCCACATACTGACCAATCAGGGGTACGGCGCATTGATCCTTCCTATCCCCTAAGGAATTCGGCCAGCATCCGGTTTGAGGAACAAGAACTCGTCCTTACTGAGAGAGCCACCAAACAGAACGAACCTCCCTTTTCTTCTCTCTCTTCACCTCGGTGATTTCTAACGGTATCGACGATTCCACTGGGAATAACTACCGCGATAGTACCAGGTAGCCGGAGTCCAGCTTTTGACCAGGAACATATCACCTTCTCCTTAATAAACCTATTCTGTGTTACCTTTTATGAAGTTGTTGTGTTTGTCATTTCAGAAGCTTGTATTGAATTATTTATTTTCTTAGGTTGTGCCCTAAAAGCATTTTAAAACCCTAAAGCGGCTTTTACTGCTGGTCGGCGTTTTCGCTTTTTATTTGTGTTTGTTTTTTGTATTTTAATGTGTTGTAGGGAGTCGCCTGTTTGGTGTTTGTATACGGGTGTTATATCAGTTTAAAACTAAAAAAGTTCTAATAGGTGTTGTACTGTTGTACTGCTGCAGTGTTTTTGTTTTTTTATTTTATTTTTTTTTTTTAGATAATTATTCGTATTTATATGCTGCAGGAGTTGCGTCTGCTGTGATGTTTGTGTTTTGTATTTTGATCTTTCTTTTGATGTGCGTCTTCCTCTGGTGGTTTTCTTTGTTGAGGTGAGGTGCGAGTTATTTCATTGATGTGTGTACATAAAAAAAATGGGATTTGAAGTTGCCGTGTGTGTTTAGTGTGTTCATTTATGTTGTTTCAACGAACAGGGTTCGTCTTAGCGTCGTCATTATTGTTGTCGTCACTGCTCCTGCTGGTTTCTGGTTTATTCATGTAAATATGGAGGGATATGCGATATAGCAGAACGAAATGAATGATTTCTTAATGATGTAATCTTCAAAACATAAATGAAAGTTATCGATGAAATTGTTTTACTGAAACACCCGAAAACAAATGAAAATATGATTATATTGTTAGAAATAAATATATCCCATCAACATAATTTGAAAAGTAAAATAAAATTATAAAATATAGATAAAGTAAAATAGCATATAATCTGTCGCTTATTTTAATTTTTATGAATAATTAAATTTGTTGGGGACAGGACGGTCTGCCGTGTTTTAGACGATCCCGTCCCCGTGTGTATAATGGTGAAATGGATGTATTTAATGGTAGAGAAATTGAAAAGGCGAAAGGACGCATAATGAAGACGAAAATATACCGTTATATATCAACGAAACAAATGCAATTTATTTGCATAATTATATACAGGAAAAAGATATAGGAAGTGATAGGAAGAATAAGAGTTCATTGAGAGATAAGTAACGTTACTTGCGGTGACTGTCTAGTCAGGATGCGGTGGTGGCTCATGGCTTCCACCGGAGCGGTGGTTCGTCACATCTTGATTGTTTGAGCGTTCCGCAGAAAAGAGGGTGAATTAAGAGAAACAGGAAGTGACGTAGCTAGGTCGCTCTTCTGAGTTAAAGGGCGATAATCGAGTTAGGCTGAGAGTGTTCAACTCCCACAATACTCCCTTCCTAGTTAGCTGGAAGCTAGAGAAAAGAAAATTGGAGAAAAAGCATGCATATATGTGTTTGCGTGTGTGTCCACTGTATAGAGAACGAGGAAGAATTTTTTTTATTCATTAAGTAGCAGGGTGTAAGGATAGAGTTGCGACGTTAAAGAATATCAGGAAAAAATGTTCAAAACTTGTACAACTGAAAGATGGTCACAGGAATGACGTTATGAGTTTGAGTGCAAGTGTTGTGGTCATAGACTGTATTGCCGCGGAGTCTATGAAGCGTGCGCAAGAGTCAGCATGGTGGCTTGAAGTTAGTTCGCGTTGCTCGCGAATGTGTCGACTACACGCTTACGGTCACAAGTGAGTCTGCGAGGAAATTTG
The DNA here is from genome assembly GCF_053919585.1 of Euprymna scolopes. NCBI lineage: Eukaryota > Metazoa > Mollusca > Cephalopoda > Sepiida > Sepiolidae > Euprymna > Euprymna scolopes. The sequence continues at coordinate 37,362,602 of NC_136488.1, forward strand.
TCCGTCCGTAGAGAGCAGTGTCAACGTTGTTCAGGTGCTCGGGTGTACTCAGTGAGTCGGTACAGTCTGAACGTCCAGGATGAGTGTATCAGTGTGCATGTTGCAGCTTACTCATGTTAGCTGGAGAACTTCGGTGAGGTGAGGTGAATCGTTGTGAAATCCAGGAGTGTACAGTGTTTGGTGAACATCTTTGTGTTGGTTGTCGCGTTTGTTGCTAAAAAAGGTTGATATCCTGTGAGGTGTTGCTGGAAAGGGTTGATATGCCGTGGAGAGGCTTGATGCGCGTAACATGACATTGGAGAGACTTGTTGTCGCTTTTTCCTCTCCATAATTGTGGAAAACTGGAGTTGAAATAGCGTGAGAGTTGCTATTTGAGTTTTGCAGTGGGCTTGTTGCCACATGTTCTCCATGATGGAATTGAAAGCTGAAATATTTTTTTTTTATTAGCACATGGCAAAAAAAATATTTCGGTAAAGTGAAGAAGGTTTAAAGTTTTGATACGTAGGTAAAACGCGTGTGTGACGGAATGTTTTGAGACTTCATCGTCCACAGCACAATTCATATATAAAATCTGGCGTTGAAAATACGTTGAAAACACGTTGAAATTGCTATTGAAGTTGTTGGAAGTAATTTTCGTTCGTTGTAGCAGTGGATGCATGTTTTAATTTAATTTTGACAATAAAAATGAAACTAGCACAAATTGTTTTTTTTATTATTATTAGAAGTTGTTCATTTACAACATAAGACTGAGAAAGGCCACAGAATGGGTTATAAACATTTACAGATTTAACATTGATTCACAGAGTTTAATTTGTTTTATTTATTGGTTATTTATTGAGAGATAACTTGCCTATTCCCTTTGTAAACTTTTCACATCTATTCACTAAATGTCTATATGCCCCATCCGAGGGAGTTCACTTGATTATTAAAAGGTTTTAAATGTTCTGGACGGTTTTTAAAATTTTTTTTTTTATTACATTTTCACCCCAAACAAAGCACATTGCCACTCAGGTGTAGGGGGCTACTATCAGGGTCAGCAACTACTGGGGCTCTATGTAGGGATTTGGGCAGCAAGGTGTCGGTTCACGTTGCACTTGAACTTCTGCATGTCAGTACAGTTAGGGAAGCAGGATCCTGGAATGGAATTCCAGAGTCTAGCGGTTCTGGGGAAGAAACTACTGGAGTAGAAAGATCTTTTACATCTAGGGATCTCTACTGTGTGGGGGTGGGATTTAGCTGCTTGTCGGGTTTGTCGAGGGTGTCTGCATCGTGGGGGCACAAGTGTCTGCAGTTCGTCAGAGCATTCACCATTAAAATACTTGTAGAACAAGCAGAGGGATGCAACGTTTCGTCGATGGGACAGAGGCTGAAGCTTAGATGCCAGTTCAGGGTCTATCAGATTGGCGACTCTTCGTTGGTGCTAACTGTACATTGACAGTGTCTGTCATCGGCTTTTGAAATAATTAAAGTTTTATGGTCCTTCTCTTTGGATGACAATGAAAAATATAGATGAAAATCTCTGAGTTTATCAAAATCTTGAATGAAATGCATAAAGAGAAAACATTCTGAAGATTTTCTTATCTAAAAAATAAATTGTATCTACATTTAAACTTCCTCAAAAAGAAGAATGAGACTGGGGCATTTACTGTAATTAACAGAAAAAGAAAAGAAATGATAAACAAATATGCAACAAATAAATTGAAAATTAACAAATGCTGGTAGAAACACATAAATAAATGTTACAATCAATTAAAAATGTTATACTGTATGGGTATTTTGTTTAATTTTCGATTTTTGAGCGATTATGCAATAATGGGGTTGAAATGAGTATCATTTTACATTAATTTTATGTGCGAAACAGTTTTCATATGCAAAATTTTAAAATAATTGTTTCTTTTCTTTTTGGCACATAATCAATTAAAAATGTAGAAACCTACTTTGGGGAAGTGATTTAGCTAAAGTGATTAATATATTTGCTGCTGCTGCTGTTATTATTATTATTATTATTATTATTATTAGTAGTAGTAGTAGTAGTAGTAGTATCTGTAAATTGTTTTTCTTTCACAGTAACAAAAATCAATCTAATAATCACCCAAATGCGTATAATTGTGAGAAAAAAATGTGAAATTTTTTCAAAGAGGGAAGGTACAGAATAGTTAGCAGAATTTTTTTTTTTTTTTTTTACATGAAGGTCACCACTTATCAAGGCCCGAAGGCCACTCAGGGATAAGGATTATTGCGTGTACAGTAATCAATGAGATAGTATTGTAGTAATCATTAGTATTGGGGGTTTTGATAGAGTGTCTTACTTAAGGGGGCGGTTTGTCAGGAGTTTGTTTATGTTGGACTTGAAGACGTCCAAGTTGTAGACAGGCAAGCGGCAGAGAGTTCCACTGGCGTGCAGTTCTAAGAAAGAAGCTTTGCACATGGAATCTACGTATGGATTTAGGCACAGATAAAGAGTGGGGAAAATTATTGACAGTAGTTTCAGCCAGACGGGTGTTTCTCGTGAAAGATTGGTGAGGGGGGACGAGGTATTGGAGCTCAGACGAGCACCTGCCATGGAAATAATGATAAAACAAAGACAGGCTCACAACGTCTCTTCTGTGGAAGAGAGGTTGCAGGGAAGAGAAAAGAGCATCTCCCACTAAGCCACGAAGTCTACTTTGTACTCTGTCAAGGCAGGATAGGCTATTTTTAGCAGCTCCTGCACAGATGTTGCAGCAGTACTCCATCCTTGGACGTACTTGGCTTTTATACAGATAGAGAATTGCATTAGTAGTGAGATATCTTCTGGAGCGGTAGAAGGATCCCACCATTTTCTCAGCGTCCCTGGTAACAGATTTGATGTACGTGTTCCATTTCAGATCAGGAGTAAAGGTCAAACCCAGAAGCTTGTCAAAACATGGAGCCTCCCCAAGACGGGAGCCATCCATTTCAGTTGATGCCAGATGGGATCAGAGCGTTGATGATGTAAAGATAGAAGCTTGGTTTTGGAAATCTCTCCTAATGTTAAGAATGCTTTTCTAAATAGTACGTTATTATGTAGAAATGCATTCTTGGCAAAGGACGGGCTTTATTAACTATTCTCATCCTACACAGTTTTCTTATTTTGCATATCAATCATCGGTTAATTATTTTTTGGGATGCCAGCACGCCAGCACACCAGATTTCAATATGCCATTTTGGTTCACCAAAATGTATGTCAAAATGTACACCAGGTGCACCAAATTTTATTCTGCCATAAAAACAAATTTCTGCAGGGAAAATTTTTTTTACATTTTTATCTAGCGAATAAACATAAACGTACATATGAAAAACCATATTTATTATTTTTAAAAGTCCAACAACGAAACTGAAGTCAATGTTTTGCTTCTAAAACAAAATTAACTTTTTTAATTAATCTTTGTGTTGTGTACCGGAAAATATTTCTCTAATGAATGAAAATGAATAAAATTTAAAGAATCTGTAGGGGACTGGTGGATATATTATACATATCCTCCAGTCGTACAAGATAGGAGAAACGATTTGAATTGGGAAAGGAAAAATTAATTGCTTTGAGGAAGGAACGAACAATGCGTTTACTTGAATTAAATGAACTAGGATTCATTTCGTGAAGAAACAAGTGAAAGAAAAAGGTACTACACGTGTTTAGTTTGGCGTGCATTTCTCGCTGTTTACTGGTGAGGAGGAAAGTCTATTGTGGTATAGAGAGAGAGAGAGAGAAAATGAGAAAAAGTCAATCCAGACCATGGAGAGAGAAAGCATATAAGGTGTACATACGGTCTGTCAGCTTTTTGCCCCACATGGTCGCAATTGGCGTGAGACACGCGCGTGCGCGCGCCTGCCGAAATGGCGGCAGCTGGTGCGCCAACCACTCACCTCGGAAGCTGGTCCGAAAAGGGCTGGAAACAGCTTGTCTCTTGGATATATTTTTCAAGCTGGTGGTCTTTTGCGCATGTGTGGATTTTTTTTGAAAGGGAAGTGACGTCGTCCATCTGTGCGTACATGTGCGTACGTTAGCGTGTGTGTGTATACATGTGAATGTGAGTGTATGCACGCGAACGTGAATATATGTGTGCGTGTGGACGTGTGCACGTATGTTTGTGTGCGCGTATGTATATGACAAGTAATATAGCTTGAGATGTGAACGCATGTTTTTGTGTGAGACTAAAAAAAGGCTTCCACAAATCTTTATGCATTTATCTAGCCAATAGACATAAAAGTATGTATGAAAAAACATGTTTATTATTTTTGAAATCCAACAATGGAGCTGAAGTCGATGTTTTGCTTCTAAAACAAAGTGAACTTTTTATTTTAAAAAATCCAACTTATGCAACGAAGCTGAAGTTGATGTTTTCGATTCTGAAACGAACTAACTTTTTGATAAATCCATGTGCTGGTATGAGGTCGTCATACCAGCACATGGTAGAGGCAAGTGCCCAGACTATAGGTAGAAAGCTTCTTTCTATAATAAAAATAAAGAAAATACGACAACAGTAAATAACAATCAACTCGGACACAATGTTTGTATATTAATATATTTTTTTTATTTAACCAAAATAGCTTATATATATATATATATATATATATATATATATATATATATATATATATATATATATATATATATATATATATATATATGCAGAAAATGGACTCTGATTTATGAAAGTATGATAGGTTATGAAAAGGAAGGGTTGTAAAGAGATAGCTTCAAATTTGGAGGTATAAAAACCAAAGCAAAATATGATGAAAGTAAAAATAAAATAGATAAACTCCATAATTTATTATACCATACCTGTTCACACTGAAACACTTATCACAATATTTTGTGGATCTATATTAAAAAACCTTGTTGAACATTGTGACATATTTCCATTCTATGGAGGTCAGGCGCGAACGAACACCCCATAATTTTATTATATCATATTTCTTCAAACAGAAACATAATTATCAAAGTATACTTACACAAATAGATAAGTTAAAACATACTTATCAAAGTATTCTTATGTACATCTATATCAAAAACACTTGTAAACGTTTTTTTTTTTATAATTTTTAAATTTTTTATTTCCATACTTTGTGGACCAGAGGCGAACGCAGATCCCACAATTTTAATGAACCACCGTTCTGCCAGATCAAACATACCCATTCATGTGTCTCGATACATCTTCTATCATTATATGTAATCAGTTTTTTTTAAATAGTCAACCATATAGGAGTCTATTCATGACCAGACACACACACACACACACACACACACACACACACACACACACACACACACACACACACACACACAGCGTTATATTATATATATATATATATATATATATATATATATAGAGAGAGAGAGAGAGAGAGAGATGTGGGATATTGATTGCGTTTTTTCATTACTTGTGATTTCCTGTAATCATGAAATTAATTCCAGTTAAAAGCATTTTGGGTATTTTAAACAGGATAGTTCATAGAGTAAAAGTGGCATTGTGTTGATTTCTGAAGTAAAAATGATGGACAAATTGTGAAAGAATAAAAAAGAAATGAGTCGGAATATGCCAAGAAAATAGGATATACAAAAGTAATGGCTGGAAATCCTTCAAAACTGTGGCAATTGTTATTTCAAGCATATTTGGAAGAGAACCGTGAATAAAATGTATCCCATTCCCATATGTAGCATTGACTATCCAAGCCTTATTCAATTTACTTTTAATAGTTTTTATGGTAAGCAAAATAAATATTCTAAAGTTCACTTGCCTATTCAATCCTACAAATTTTAAAAAGCTTTTCGCACCTATTTGATAAACGGCCATATTGTGCCTATTAGAGATTCACACTTTAATGTTAAAAAAGGTTTAAAATGCCAGAATTATATGCAAATCGATATTTTTGTTCTAACTCCGATAGTTTTCAATGAAAATTTGTGAAACTTCGCACGTTATACAGCAACACTAACGCATGCGCAGATATAAAATTTTAAGCTGATCTGCGCAATAGCGAGCAAACGGCAGCCATTTTGGTGACTTGCGTTTTTTTTTTTCAGCGTGCCAACTTTATATGCAAAATGGGACGTAAAGGTACTTTAAGTCAAGCTAAGGAGTCTAAAATTGTTCAAAGGCTCCATAATAAGATTTCCACCTTAGAAATTGCCAAAGAATTACACCGTGATCATCGTACAATAAAAAAATAATGTACTAACACTCAACTTTGCAATGGACGTACTGACAAAGAGAAAATTCGTAAGAAATCATATCTGTCACTTCGAACAATGAGCAAGATCAAGAGAGAAGTTCGCCGTAACCCAATTGAAACTAGCAAACAAGTTTTTGAAAAAGCTGGTATTCCTGATGTGCCCAAATCAACTCGTTGCCGTATCCTGAGGACGATTGCAAAATTTGGAAAGCCAGAGGTCCGCCCTCAATTGAAGGATATCCACAAGAAAAAGAGGAGGGAGTGGGCAAAAGATCACATCTTTTTATTTATTTATTTTTTTATTACATTTTCACCCCAAACAAGGCACATTGCCACTTTGGTGTAGGGGGCTACTATCAGGGGCAACAACTACTGGGGTACTATGTAGGGATTTGGGCAGCAAGATGTTGGTTCACGTTGCACTTGAACTTCTGCATGTCAGTACAGTTGGGGAAGCAGTGACCTGGAATGGAATTCCAAAGTCTAGCGGTTCTGGGGAAGAAACTACTGGAGTAGAAAGATCTTTTACATCTATGGATCTCTACAGTGTGGGGGTGGGATTTTGCAGCTTGTCGGGTTTGACGAGGGTGTTCACGTCATGGGGACACAAGTGCTTGCAGTTCAGAGCATTAATCATTAAAATACTTGTAGAACAGGCAGAGGGATGCAACGTTTCGTCGATGGGACAGAGGCTGAAGCTTAGATGCCAGTTTAGGGCCTATCAGATTTGCGACTCTCTTTTGAACCTTGTCAAGGAGCGAGAGACTAGTAGCCGATGCACCAGCCCAAATATGACAGCAATACTCCATACATGGGCAAATGGTGGCCTTATAGAGGTACAGGATACTTTCAGGTGTTAGTAGTTTTCTAGCATGGTAGAGAGAGCCCAACTTCCTTGCAGCAGCCCTGGCAATGCCCTTGATGTAATTGTTTGAACTCATGTTTCCTGTGAATGTTAGGCCAAGGAACTTGAAAGACGTGATTTTCAAACTGTTTTATTCACCGATGAGTGTCAAGCGACCCTTGATGGACCCGATGGGTGGAGGGGAGGATGGTACCATAATGAGGGTCTACGTCCCCAAAGGATCAGGCGTCAACAAGGAGGTGGTGGTGTGATGTTCTGGGCTGCAATCATTGGCAATAAGCTGGTAGGACCATTCAAAGTCGCAGATGGAGTGAAAATTACCGCCAAACTCTACATTGACTTCATTAAGGAACATTTGGAACCCTTGCACAAGAAGAAGTATTCGGCATTCCGGAAAAAGATGGTATTCATGCACTGTCACATTCTGCAAGGATAGCCACTGAATATTTGGAGAGAGTTTTTGCCAGACATGAGAAAATAATGCGATTGCCAGCCTGTTCTTCAGATTTAAATCCCATCAAAAATCTGTGGAACAACTTGAAACAAAATATTTACTCTGGCAGAAGGCAGTACAACTCCAAGGATGACTTCTGGAATGCTTTTCTGACTGCTTCCAAAGACATTTCATCAGATGAAATCAAAAGTTTGACATCTTCAATGAACCAAAGGCTTTTTGCTCTTGTCAATAAAAATGGCAATTATATAAGATATTGATTGTACTATGAAACCATATTGAATTCGTTTGTTCTTTATTATTGTTGTTCTCAATTTACAAATTCCAAGAATAATCAATGTTTCGATGATCTTTTAGCACTTCACCATATTTTAGCATTGGTTTGCATATAAAGTTGGCATGCTGAAAAAAATGCAAATCACCAAAATGTCTGCCAATTGTTTATTACTGTGCAAATTAGCTTACAATTTTAGATCTGCGCTTGTGCTAGTGTTGCCATATAACGTGCTAAATTTCACAAAATTTCATTGAAAACTATCGGAGTTAGAACAAAAATATCGATTTGCATATAATTCTGGCACGGGGTGTATAAAGACCAAACATTTAGAAGTATTTTAACTTAAAATAATTTTATTTACATTTAAACTACTCCCAAACATATGAGATTCTACTTTTTTATGCGATTATGTGTGAATACTCTGAAACGTTATTTTAGTATTTAGAATGGGGGTTCAATTGTGCATATAAATATAATGCAAAATGATCCCATTTCCGGTACGTTCTAACTTTTTAAGCAGTTAAGTATATTTTACCTCTAATTCTAAGTCCGATCAGCAAAATCATAAAATCACATGTAATTGCTTTATTTTTCATATTCCCACCCAGACTTAGGGTTAGTAGTAGGAAAAGAGTGTGGCTTTTGTGACTTTTAACAATCACATATTTTATACTAAAGTTTGATTTGGAACATTAACATTCCCAAGATTTAAAACAAATAAAATTGGTTACATATCCTTAAAACCTTGTCTGATCAACAAGCTGTGATCATTTTGCGTTAAAGTTATATACAAAACTTATTGTTTGGCGTTTTCTTATATTTCTATTACTAAATTTTTCAAGCTGTTTACATGTAATTGCCTAAAAATTGGGAATCGTGTTTTTCTTTTTTAGGTGTACCACAATATAAGTTGGATTGTTAAAAATAATAAACATGGTTTTTCATGCATAATTTTATGTTTATTGGCTAGATAAATGTAAAAAGATTCTTGTAAAAATAAAGTTTATTAATTTTTATTCTTTAGAAAAAATATTTTCCCAGTACACCACTCAGAGATTTATCAAAAAGTTAATTTTGTTTTAGAAGCAAAACATCGACTTCAGTTTCGTTGTTGGACTTTTAAAAATAATAAATATGGTTTTTCATATGTACGTTTATGTTTATTCGCTAGATAAAAATGTAAAAATATTTTTTTCTGCAGAAATTGTTTTTATGATGGAATGAAATTTGGCGCACTGGCGGATAGTTTGGCATACTTTTTGGCAAACCAAAGTGGCAGATTGAATCCTGGTGTCCCCCCCAAAAATCATCGATTATTTTAAGTTAAATATATATTTCAAACTGATCAGTCACTCTAAATATTAAAATGGTTGCTTTTCTTTCTGTCAAGTTTTTTAAGGGTTTCACATGTAATCACCTATAAAAGTAATATTTCTTTTTGGAATGGTGATTTACCTGATATTGTTAATCTAAGAATTTATTATTATTATTATTATTATTATTATTATTATTATTATTATTATTATTATTATTATTATTATTATTTGCATCTCGTTTTTGTTTTTGTTTACAGTAAAGCAAATCAGTTTAATAATCCACCAAAATATTATAATTGAAATAAAATTTTAACTTCAATCATAGAGAGAAGGCACAGAATAGTTAACAAAGACCATGTCCTCCCCATGATAAAATCTTTTCTAAATAGTAACATTATTTAAAAATTTGTTCGTAACAATGTGAGGGGCGTTGTTAAATATTTTGTTCTTACATTGTTTTCTCATTTTGCCTACCAATCGTCGACTATTTTCCACTGTTCATAAAAACTTTCAAGTAGCATGTTGTACACTAACGACGAACTGATACAATCTGACTTTGTTTTAAAATCAAAATAAATCTTTTGTTCTCTTACAATTTTCGATCAATTACAAGGAAAACATTTGAGAAAAATATACGCGGAAATTACCAGGAAGTTTGAAAATTTACAAAAAAACAACAAATCTCTAATTAAATATTTATTAATTTTAAAAGAATCAAAGTTGGGAATCGAATGGGTGGCATATATATATATATATATATATATATATATATATATATATATATATATATATATATATATATATCTTCTCTACAATTATATAACTGCAACTTTGTGTGTGTGAGTTTGTTCCTTATTGATTCTGAAACGGCTCAATACATTTTCTTTAAAATTTACAGATCTTAAGTGTATAAGTCTGAGAGTGATCTTAGTTAAATTTTGTTTTGGAATACCTCCGATAATTACTGATAATCAATAATCGAAACCGTTATTTTAATTTATCTATCATCGGTAAAACCATTTTTTTCCATGTTGTCGCTAAGCAACAATGATAGAACAATGGGCCGTGAAAATTCTACTGTGGGTATGTTGATGGCGTTATTTTTTTTTGCATGACGTGGTCTGTAGTTTCAAACTCCTCACATAAATTTCTTCATTTTTTTTTTTGCATGACGTGGTCTGTAGTTTCAAAGTCCTCACATAAATTTCTTCATTTTTTTTTTCTCATTAATTGCAAAGAATTTTATAAGACTTGAAAATGTGTTTTTTAGCAGTGCAAAAGTAAATTATGTTTCTGTTTTTGAACGTCCATTGAATAAGCAACTGATCCTGAAGAAATTGCAAAACAGTCTACACATATATTTAGTGAAAATGCGATTCAGAGGTTTTTTTACATGTGAGTTTAACAAAATCTTTTGACACAGTTGACTAATTGTAGAACTATACAGCGACAACCACATAAATTATTACAAAGATAAGATAGTTGATGTTGATCCTGTGTTTTTTGGGGTTTTTTTGCATACGGTTCAAGAAATCATGGCCCCCCAAAAAGTTCGCCAAAGGTTTTGAGCTGGAAGAATAGCTGCTAAGGGGCCAAATCAGAGAAATTGGATTGTTGCTGGCATGTTGCATCCACTGTGTGGGGGCTACATTGATCAGAAAGGTGGCAATATAAACAAAATTTACTAAAATAATTTTAGGATTACAAAAAAAAAAAAAACGAAAGAAAATATTGGAATTACCAAAGATACAGATCAAAATAAACATAAAAAGGCATCAAAGCAACCCCTGAGCAAAGCCGAGTAATACATATAATATATATATAATGTGTATATATATGTATATATGTATACACATATAATATATATATATATATATTATAATTATTATTATAATTATTATTTAATTATTATAGTAAAAAATTATATATATATATATATATATATATATATATATATATATATATATATATATACTACTTTTTTTGGCAATTTTATCAGTTCCAAATTTCAGTAACACTTTAAAAATAAAATTATAACCTATGTAGTTAAAACTTTTAATGTTCGAAACTACTATAAAATCCCACTTTCTTAGAAATTCCACACCCTTCAAAATTAATCCTCTAATCTATTTTAACATTGCCCTATAATTTAATACCTCTATTCCCAATCATTTTCACAGTCCCTTAATTCTAGGCAAACTCAACACTGTTTTATAGCGCCTACATTATTAATATTTTTCCAAACAACCCATTTATTCTTATTTTATTCATTTTTTAAATCTATTTACCTTTCTTCCCTAAATTCCATTTCAATTCTAAAATCTACCCAACAGAATCTATAACTGATTTCCTACCTAAAGAGATTTTATATAAGCTATATTGGACACACCTGTTTACCAATTTGAACTGGATGCATCTTAACCCTTTCTGTGTACCCTCACCACCATCGTCGTAGGCAATTGCTGACTTTTTTAACTCCGTTTTAGCTTTGCAACTTGTGCATATCGTTATCCAGAATCCAACAAACTTTTTTGACACACTCAATTATCCATTTCTCTTCTTTCTTTTTTTCTTTTCTTCCCTTTTCCTCCCTCCTCTCTTGCCTTGTCTTATCTTTTTATAATTTTATAAATTTTTAATTTATTTTTTTATTGCCTTTACCCCCACCTCTTTTATTTTCCCGTCTTTTCCTTTCTTCCCGTTCTCTCTTTTCCTTCAATTCCCTTGGTTTTTAATATCCGTATGTAATCACAAAAAACTATATTTATTTTCATTTTAACTTGAATCATATCTTTTCTTTTTATTTTCATTTTAACTTGAATCATCTGACGATATGGACAGATAATTTTTATCCTGTCTATTGAGACAATTCGTAATGAATTAAGTTAATACACTTGAGGTTGTAATAATAAAAAACATATTTGGCTCTACTAACGTGTTTTGACCGTATAAACCTCTTTATAAATATATATACTAGCAAAAGTACCCGTCGTTGACTGGGTTCAAAAGCAGCCTACAGAAAATGGACTCTGATTTATTAAAGTATGATAGGTTATGAAAAGGAAGGGTTGTAAATTTGGGTTGAATTTGGGGGTATCGAAACCAAAGCAAAATATGATGAAAGTAAAAATAAAATAGATAAACCCCATAATTTATTATACCATACCTGTTCACACTGAAACACTCATCACAATATTCTGTGGATCTATATTAAAAAACCTTGTTAAACTTTGTGACATATTTCCATTCTTTGGAGGTCAGGTGCGAACGGATATCCCATAATTTTATCATACCATATTTCTTCAAACAGAAACATAATTATTAAAGTATACTTACACAGATAGATATGAAAAGTCTTTATTAAAGTTTGTGCCTATTTCCATTCTATGGAGGCCATGCGCGAACGCAGACACCACAATTTTATTATACCATCCCTATTTAAGTTAAAACATACTTATCAAAGTATTCTTATGTACATCTATATAAAAACACTTGTAAACGTTTTTTTTTTTTTAATTTTTAAATTTTTTATTTCCATACTTCGTTGACCAGACGCGAACGCAGACCCCACAATTTTAATGAACCACTTTTCTGCCAGATCAAACATACCCATTCCTGTGTCTCGATACATCTTCTATCATTAATCAGTTTTTTAAAATAGTCAACCATATAGGAGCCTATTCGTGACCAGACACGCACACACACACACACATACACACACACAGACACAGCTTTATATTATATATATATATATATATATATATATATATAATTAAATCAAAGGAGATGCAGTGTTTACCTGATATAAGCAATATTAAACTTCAATCTAATGTAAATACAAGTATTTATATATAGATATTTTAATCCCAACCAAATAAATAAAGCTCAATACACGCACAATAGAGAGTAAAGCTTATTATAAGAGAAAAGAAATTAAAACCGTAAGTTGAAATTTATAATCAAATTTATTGTTCGACCAAATACTCCAAAAAACAATTTACAAAATCTTTATTCTGCTGAGTTTCAAAGAATGCTATTCTTGCTATACTTCTCATCATTATATTTGTAGCTAGAATTTGCTGGTTGCGGCATTGAATGAAATCGCAATTTATTATAGTCATAAATTGCAAAGATGTATATGTCCTTTAAAAACGAGTGAAAAATTTTTTGTTATATGCCTTTTATTTTTTTATTTTACCCAAAGGGGACTACAAATTGTATTGTTATGATGACTGAACTTATGCATTCATAACCTGAAAGTTTCATCTCTTTGTTGCAGATATTGACAGTGTGAAACTCTAAGAAAGAAACCCCTGTCATGGACGTGTATCAGAAGCAGAAATGTGTCATTGAATTCCTGGCAAATGTACATTGAGAACGGTGATGACTATGTAGAAAAATAAATTCTGGAGCACAAAGGATTGTTCGTTTTAATAGTACTACTCCTGTCTTTGTAACTTTGACTTTTTGAATAATAAAAAAAGAAGTCTTTACTTTTGGAATGACCCTCATATGACAAAGCACCCTCCAGAAGTCCATGCACAGCCATTGTTCATCACTGGCAAAAGTGCATTGAGAATAGTTGTGACTTTGTAGAAAAATAAATTTTGGAGAATCATGGTTTCACTCTCGTCTTTGTAGCTCTTCAACTTATTGAGTAAAAGAAATTAGGAAGCTTTACTTTTGGAACAACCCTCGTAAATATGAGCAATGATTTTAAGATCTATAACAAATAGTAGAATATTACGTTAAAAACAAAATTAGATATTTCTTTGGGTATTTGAAACAAATTTGATCTTTAGTTTATTTTAGAATCATTTGAACCATTTCATGCCGGCAAAGTGTAATGAATGTCTGTTTCTGTGTATTATTGGTAGTTTTGAAAGCTGGAGAATATGGTCGACCTTAAATACCACATGATGTGATCTAGACAATTGCGATAGAGATTTGGAAGCAGTGGCCAGCAAGAAGGATTATAACAAGTGTTTTGACTGTATTTGTACAATGAAATTTGTTGCGAAGCTGAAAAAAAGATGCGGCAACACATGGCTAGAGAGATAGGAATCAGAACGGTGACTATGAAGAAAAGCACTGACCAAGGATCTATACTACTTCTTATATAAGGGCCAATTACTTACTGCCAAGACACAAGAAAATCATCTTATGAACGCCAAAACACCTTCTCAACAAGATTAAATAACCCACTATAGCTGGTCTAACATAGTCGTTAATATGTTAACACGTCGCAAGGAAACAGAAGAAAGGAAGAAATTCAACTTACTATTTTTTTAAAGAAGAGCCTTTATATTTGGTATTTCCAATAACGTATGCTCTCTAAGTATTTAAGTAGTTCATTTCTCCTTCTTCGGCCATGTGTATCCTTTTATCTCTGCTATGACATTACCCATGTGACTCGAACATGTGCTTCTCTTGTCACGTCTCGAACACCTCTTCTCCGAAGATGTCTCAAAAACTTCTGCTTCTCTGAACACATATTGAACACGCACTTTTCTGAAAACCTGTCTTTTTATCTCTGCTGTGACGTCACTTTTCATACACAGCTTGGTTATTTGCATATCTTTTGTGGCTGTTGCATACAACGTCAGCAGCTCTTACACTAGGAATGATCTGATTCTTCTCAGGAAGATTTGCAGAACAACAGGCCATTAGTCTATAGGTTTGCACAAAGTGCTGCACATTATGAAAACCAAGTTCCATCAAATTCTAATGGTCTTTGAGTGTGCTTCCAACCAAGCCATATCATGCTATGAACATCTTCAAAAATGGACTCAAATAGCTATATGAAGTTGCTGTACACTGTTGTCAAGCACTGGACAGAAACAGTGGCGTGGGAAAGACCATACATGTAGCAGCAAAACTCAACCCTGAGAAAACTCAGACATAATTGCCTGAGAACTTCTACAACTTCACCAGCCCCCGCTCCCTCTCAACTCACCTGATTGCAACGCCATGGGCAATTATGCATGGGGCACAGTTGAGAAAGACACCAACCATGCTGCATACAATACCAAGAATAAACTGATTGCCAGGATCAAAATGGTATTCATAAAACTCTCAAAGGACACTGTGGAGGCTTTATGCTCCTAGATCAGATTCTATCTCGAGGCCCAGGGCATTTTCAAGATATGATGTCTTTTTTTCTATCCTTTCCCCAAAATGTAAAATTTGTCCTGCAATTGTTTGTAGTAAACGTTTGTTTATAAAGTAATTTAAGTTAAAACATTAATCTCTGTTCTTGTATCTTAGTTGAGAGCAAATGATTTTAGTGACTCTTTCTTCCAAAAGAAAGAAAGAAAGGAAAAGGAAAGAAGAGGAAAGAGTAAACCGATCAAACAAAAAAAAAAGTGGGGAGGATAGCTCATACAAGCTAATAACTTTCTCCTTATGCTCGTTTGTCTCACATATCAATGTCTAATCTATCATGATTGCATGAACCCGTGTTGCAAAAAAGTGTACCCTTCACGCATTTTGAATATAATCGATAAAGAATGTGTTCGTTTCTTGAAATATTATTTGAAAAAAAAAATCATTGAACTGTATTTTGGAATATCATCAATAAAAATACTCTTTTTATATCTAAAAACAAAAACCATTTATTTCTTTGGTAGACTCATCTTACAAAATATGGAAAACAGAGATAGAACTGCGCCATAGCATGTGTGCTATACTCTCACTGAGTCAGGAGAGTACTGGGAGGGAGGAAAAGAAATAAGCTGCTAGCTAGGAATTATGAGCACTTAAGCAAAATTGGGATGACAAAACACCCCATGGGACTAATGCGAGGTTAAGTGAAGTGGGTCATGGGATCTTCCATCTGCCTTTATATTTTATACATTATTTTTACTTATGACTTTATGACTTTAATTTTTGAAAACTAAGACTTTATTTTTTGAAAACTATAACGTTATTTTTTGAAAACTAAGACTTTATTTTTTGAAAACTAAGACTTTATTTTTTGAAAACTATGACTTTATTTTTTGAAAACTATGACGTTATTTTTTGAAAACTAAGAGTTTATTTTTTGAAAACTAAGACTTTATTTTTTGAAAACTATGACTTTATTTTTTGAAAACTAAGACTTTATTTTTTGAAAACTGTGACTTTATTTTTTGAAAACTATGACTTTATTTTTTGAAAACTAAGACTTTATTTTTTGAAAACTATGACTTTATTTTTGAAAACTAAGACTTTATTTTTTGAAAACTATGACTTTATTTTTTGAAAACTAAGACTTTTTTTTGAAAGCTATGACTTTATTTTTTGAAAACTATGACATTATTTTTTGAAAACTAAGTGTTTATTTTTTGAAAACTAAGACTTTATTTTTTCAAAACTATGACTTTATTTTTTGAAAACTATGACGTTATTTTTTGAAAACTATGACGTTATTTTTTTAAAACAATATTTATGCTGAACACCTGGTAAGTGTACTCTTCACGCATTTTGAATACAATCAATAAAGAATGTTCGTTTGTTGAAATATTATTTGAAAAAAAAAATCATTGATCTGTATTCTTTTTTTATCTAAAAACAAAAAACATTTATTTCTTTGGTAGACTCATCTAACAAAATATGGAATTATTTCTGCATGTTTGATCTCATTAATAAAGATTTTTATGGATTATTGAATTAAGAATTTTTCTTGTTATACATGGTGGCCCTTTTAAAAGTAGCCCGGAAAATGTAGTAGAGAGGAGGAATATTGTTTTATTGTTTAAGTTTCCTGTAGCTTTGTTTAAATTACACGTAGTGTTATAAAAGATGCTGGAAGTGCTCCCCGTTGACATCTATGTATTTCTGGGCATGTTTAACAACGTTTGAAGATACTGCCTGTAGATCTTCTCTGGTGATTCTCCTGATAGTATTGACAATGTTCTCCTTTAGTTGGTTTAGAATGTAAAGACTATTTGCATAAACATTTTGTTTTAAAGATAAAAATCACACAGTGACAAGTCCGGGGAATGTGGTAGCCATAACCCATTGCTTATTGTTCTCTCTTTCATAAACATATCATGAACTTATGTCAGTGATCTGTGAGACGTGTGGCATGTAGCGCCATCTTGTTGAAAAAAGAATTGCATTTTGTCCTGTGGTGTCAGTTGGTCGTTAAGAGAAAGATTAGATAGATCGGGCTACTTTTAAGTGGGTTCCTTAATCTGAAAAAAAATCTATTTCAGAATAAACAGCCCACTTAAAAGTAGCCCGATCTATCTAATCTTTCTCTAATCAATTAAATAATCTAATCAAAGAGTAGATAATTGGGCTACTTTTAAGTGGGCCATCCTGTATAACACCCAAAGAACTTTCCATTCTTCCTCCATGTGCCTAGTGGAGTTTCTGTGAACTGAGTTTCTTTCCAAAGATTTTTCATCAGCAGAACACATTCCTATAGAGTTACTTCCTTGCAGATTACAATATGGTCATCTTCAAATCCAATGTCAATAAATACTTGTCATAAACCGACTCCATAAGTAATCAAACTTTATTAATTCCTTTAATCATTTTTAACCCTTTTATAATACTGTTAATCATTAAATAAATAAACCACCCATGCCATTAATTTTTGTCATCGAGTGACTTTTTTTTTGGTTTTGATATGTGATGACTTATTAGCAAAAAAAAAAACAAACAAAAAAAAAAAAAAAAAAAAAAAAAAAAATGCTTATAAAAAATCTCTTTATTATTATTTACTCACTAGATTTTGACACAACTCATCATTAGTGATTACTCACTGACAATAACCGGTGATGTTCCCTGGAGTCTTGGTGACAACAAGTCGCCCCAGATTTCTAGTACTCTCCATCTCTCTTGATAACCATTGCAAATGATTTTGCATTATTGCAACAACCGCTTACCATTGATTTCTTGCTGGCAACAACCTTTGGTCTTCTCTGGAATTTGGGTGTTAATAATCTGTCCCAAGACTTCAGTATCCTCAACATACTTTGAGTGGACATTCGGTTAGTGCTCCTTGTTTTTTTCCATCCTCCTCACCTTTTTTATGACTATTTTGTGCAGTATCAGCTGAGACATGTGCCATTACATTGCATATTTCTTTGAAGAATGGGGGCCAATTTATTATATTTCTTGCAGTTTAAGTTCCTTTAGGTTCATTTGGTGCTGTCCTTTTTATTTCTATTGCAATTTCCATGTGGCTGATTAGTGTTCATAGTTTACATGGATTAATTCCTGCATTTGAAGATTTTCCTAAAGATTTCAATTGTGTTCATTATTCTGATCTATTTCATAGTCTCAATCTTCCCTTTGATTCCAATTTCTCCCATTTCCTTTCCAGTTTTTTTACACACTGTTCCTAGTCTGCTTACAATTATTTGTATTATATTGATTTTCTTTATGTTTCATGTTCGTTTCAGTTGTCTAGCAAGTTCCGTAGTTCCGTACATTTGCTTGTATCCTGCTGGAATGGCAAAATCTATGATTTGGCAGTTTTTTTCACCTTCTTGTTGACTATTATGACATCTGACCTGTAAAATTCAACACAAGTCTACTTCAATGAATCTGGAAGACCTTTATTTTCATGAATCATCTTGCAAAAAAAGTGCTATTGCTCAGCTCAACATGCTGCCTATACATTTTGTAATGATAAGATTCCATTAAAAAACACATTTCTTCCTTATATGGCAATGAAATTCATCCTCATTGTGAACTCTAGTTTATATAGGAGGGTTGGCCTTTTGGCCAAGATCAAAGTTCAAAAGTGTAGTATCTGTTCCGGCAGATACTGCAATCAAAGACCATATGTGGGGCAACCCCACATATAAGACCATTGCTCTTGTAGCAATCAGTTATTGGACAATGTAGGGGAAACCCTTCATACCAATTGTCACTACCAGCTCCCCTACTCCCCGGGGAGCTGGTTCCCATTTCCCCAATCTCTCCACATTCAAAAACGGCCTTATGCCTAATTTGTTCAGTGGGGAAGCAAATAAATACAAACTCTAGTTTATATAGGAATAAGGATGAATCTATTCTTAAGCTGTGTCCATTAAATTTATCTCCATTAAATTTATATCAATGGAAATGCTATTACAAAATAAAGCGTGACAGACTAAAGAAAATGTTATTTTAAATTTAAGCTTAAAAGAGTGATGAAAATACTATTTCAAACTTAAGCATAACAGACCAAAGAAAATGTTATTTTAAACTTAAACATAACACACTTTAGATAATTCTAGGCGCTTCTACACTATCAGAATGAAATTTCAGAAATCGTAAAACTGAATTTCACATGAAAACAATGGTACCTATGTATTCCTCATATTTTTAAGATGATTATATCCAAAAATAACGAAAATCGATGAGGTAGAAAATTATTTATTGAAGAAAATAAAGTTTGAAGAAAACGATCATATTTGCTTATGTAAGTAAGACACAGGAGAGTTCAAAAGGGAGGTAATTTCCTCCTGATAATTTTTGGAAAACTCAGGAAATGTTTTTTGAATTGTCACATTATTTAATTATTAGGCAAACAGTTATTTTTATATTAAACAATTATGAAAAGATCTTAAATGAAAACCAGACTCAGAAACACTGTATATATGTTATTTTTATTCTATTTGCTTTGCGTTAGTCACATTAAACATTTAGAGTTACTTCCCTTGTTTATGTTTTCGTTTTGATTTATTTGATAATAAAAAGATGGCCACAATTTTTCACCTGCTAACATGATTAAAGTTTTTTTTTTTAATAATTCAGTAATATTTAGGTAATTTCAATTGCATAATTTGGAAGTTAACATTGTAATTTATTAGAATTGACAAAAAGATTCAGTAGAAACCATTGTTTTCATCTGAAAACTCCATTTATCGACTAAAAATGTTCGTTCTGATAGTGTAGAAGCGCCAAATTCTATTTTAAACTTAAGCTTGACAGACCAAAGAAATTCTATTTTAAACTTAAGCATGATAAATTAAAGAAAATTCTATTTCAAATTTCAGCATGACAGACCAAAGAAAATGTTATTCCAAACTTAGGCATAAGAGATCAACTGACGATGGACAGAGCTTTTAAAATGATGTTTGGATGCATTTAAAATGAAATGAATCCATTCAATTTGCGTATTGTCTAAAACTTAGCATGCAAACTGAGAGAGGTGTGAAGAATGTACTGTAAAGTTATAAGAGAGGGAGATTGTTAATGTTAGATAACAGACGAGTTACTTCCCTTGAATGAATATACAAAAAAATGGAGATTATTTAAGGCAGACATGCTGACTACTCAGTATTTGAAATAAATGGGCCAGAAAATATTTCTGGAGAGTGTAGGAACCATTAACATTTAACTACTCTCTGCTATCAAATATTTAATGCTACCTACAGCCTTTATGAACATTCATTGGAAACTTTCTTCAAACCTTGAGCAGTCAACATGTTTGCTTTAAATTTTCATTCAAGAGAAGTAACTCCTTTATCATCTGGCATTAACAAGACGGACCAGCAAAGAAAAACTTATAAACATATATATAAGCATGTTTAAAACTATTGATATTTTATGATCCCATTACACAGTTATCCTTGTTCCCAGATGTTGCATGGAAATATGTTTTCCTATGTATATGCCTTTTCCCATAACAATCAATTTCAACAAAAGGGGTTTATCTTTCTTCTCCAATAATTCGGTCTCAGTATGATTCCCCGGTTAATGAGTTATTTATTATATTTCAGACTGTTAGAACATTTCTTGAGTTAGTTATTTCTAACACTTTTTTTTTGTTTATAGAAAATAACAATCTTTTGTAGCAGAACAACCTTCCGTTTTTTTTTTTTTTTGGACGAAGGCAAATAAAAACCAACAAGTTATTGCATTCAAAAACAAATTATATTCAATTATAATTACAAATGCAATAAAAGGTAATACTTATGTCAGTTTGAAGATTGGCAGTTTCCAAAACGGTTGTCCTGGAGATGTTCTTTTTGTTGAAGAAAATTAGGTAACAGAGACGAGAAGAAGTGTTTTGATTCCTTTTAGCAATTTCTTTCTTTCTTTTTTTTTTTGAACTCTGCTCGTCCTTCCAATAAATTATTTTTTTGAACTCTGTTCACCATTCCAGTAATTTTTTTTTTTTTTTAACTCTGCTCGTTCATGGTCCTTTTTTTGAGCTCCTCTTACCCTTTTTGATAAATTCTATTGAGCTCTCTCGTCGAAGGTTCTTTTTTTACTGTTTATATATAGCCTCTCCTCAACTAATAGTGAGTAATTTGCATAAAGTCACCTATGCAAATTGCATAAAAAGTCTTATTAAGAATATTTCCAACAAGACATAGGAAATATTTCTTGGATGACTGGACTCCAGCTAGATATTTTCAATATTTTTCTCGTGTTTTTTTTCTTTGGCCAAGCATATATCACCTACAACATCTGCCATTCATATGCACCATTAAAACATGCAACCCAATGCATGTTTACAAAACATGCCTACCAGAAAGTGTCTGCCAATGTTAATAACACTAGTATAGATTAAATTCTTTAGCTATGGCAAGGTAAGTAGTCTAAGAGGAAGAAAAACCTTGAAATAATATTAAAATTTTTAGGACTGACTACATTAGCAAAAATGTTCAAATAAAATGCCTGCTAGTCAATGAGGGTACAAAAGTAAAACTATACTTGAATAATCAGTGTAATTTTTCATAAAAGTTAAGTAAATTACAACCAAATTGTCATCATGTCAAAACAATTCATACATTTTCCATCAACAGATTTGCATAGCTTTGATCCCGCTCGGTTAGAATCGATGTTGAAAAAGTATTACCTGCTATATTCACCACAAACTCTCAAGCAGACAACAAACATCAGCACCACATACATCAACTAACCATACGAAAAAAAAAAACAACAACAGACAGCATCATCTGTTGACCAAAATCTGATATACGCCCTTTGCATGTAAACAAGCAATTCAGTGGCATGTAAACTGCTATCGTTGATTAACTCACACATATTAACTCACACATATTAACTCACACATATTAACTCACACATACTCTCACTATTCAACAAAATATTCAATTACATAAAGCAAGCACAAGGGACATTTCGCTCACATAAAAGCTCTCAAACGCAAGTTACATTCAAACACCATTGAACATTTTTCTCAGCAAATAGTGTTATATTTTACCTCTGTCTTATCATGATTTATTTGCTATCTTAATTTTTTGCTTTTTGGGACTTTTATTTTGTTGTGTGATTTACAAAGTTCACGGACAAAGATGGTGAATATTGGCATGGTCAAATGATGATAAATAAGAATAGCCAACGCTATTTAATGACAAAATAGTGAAAAAAGGAAGAAAGAGTGTATGAGAGAGAGAGAGAGAGAGAGAGAGAGAGAGAGAGAGAGAGAGAGAGAGAGAGAGAGAGAGAGGGGGGATTTCTGGAAACAAATTTCCTTCTCACTTACATCAGCAGTTTATTTGTTTTATAGATGACCATCGTATGTCTAAAATAAATAGAGATAATAGCAGAAAGAACCTCTAAACAAACATCCATTAAACCGAGTTTATATTTAAGTTCTACATTTACATCTGATCAACACTACAAACATTAAAAATTGGTTTCTCCAGTTTCAAGGCACATTTTCTGGATGAGAGATCCGTTCTCAGCAAAAATATTTGCCAGTGTTGTGCAAGCCATAATGACAAAAATTGTAAATAAGGTTATGCAATAATCCCATCCAGTCTTGAGAGACAATGGATACTTCCTATAAGGGTGATGTGCATATAATAGTGAAACAGGGGTTGCTCAATCTCCAGACATACCTCCTGAGTCGGCACTGCTTGATTTCAATGGTAAAGAGAAATCCAGGACGACTGGAAACAATATTGAGATAAGCATGTAGTATTGCCAAATCGTCACTCATTTTAGTACTACTGACTAGATATAACAGAGTATGTATTGGCGCATGTGAGATATCAGCAGCAGCTGAAGGATTGCTGGCTAGTGAAAATATTAGAAGCAGCAGCCGTTAAAGCATGTATGCAAATTAGCAAGTGCATGTGAGCTTGTGTCACAAGAAAAGGAGAGAAAAATACACCATGTGGTTGAGAGAGAAGCAAGTTGTATGCCGAGCAAGATGGATATGTAAATATGAAGGCAAGTAAGCTCTGGCTAGTGCCAGCTTGAGGTGGCGAGGACTGAGACTTTTAAAAAGCACATGTGTGTGCAAAACGACTTTGGAAATATGCCTTGTTTTGAAAGAACCACAAATAAATGCGTTTCATTTGTGCTTTAAAAAATGCTGAGTCGGATTTTTATTTCTTTCCTGTTTTATTTATTTATTCTTTTGTGACGATACCGGACAGCATATGGGTCTAAGAGGATTGAAGTGTAACGATACAGATAAAAGTAACAGCCACGTTACACAGGCTCAGTGTTGCTTAACTTTGTTGGTCTGATGGGAACCAGTGTGCCAACATGATTATCATGAGGTTATAGATATCTTAGAAAAAGACTCAAACAATGTGGCCAAGAAATCTATTATTAAAAGTACTGGACTTTTGTATGAGAAAATGTTTCAGAAATTGTTCAGTAACTTGTAGTTTGACTTTTTAAACTAGACTTCCAAGTCTTGGCAGAGCAAGTAGCCTAGGAGGAGGAACTGCAAACTATGATCAATAATTTGCAAATAAAATCATGAACAGCCCAAAATTTTCAATGATAGAGAGATTTAGAAAACCAGAATTTTTAATGCCTGATTCTTAAGTAATAAGTTGAACAAACTGACACAAGTGTGGTCACATATTGTAGATTTAAATCATTCGCAATGTTTAAATTTATTAATCCATACTCAACAGTAAATAATGCTTGGCTGCCTTTTCTAAATAGCTCTTCACCTTTGTTTTATGGTCACAA
This sequence comes from Euprymna scolopes, assembly GCF_053919585.1. Classification (NCBI taxonomy): domain Eukaryota; kingdom Metazoa; phylum Mollusca; class Cephalopoda; order Sepiida; family Sepiolidae; genus Euprymna; species Euprymna scolopes. The sequence continues at coordinate 37,386,595 of NC_136488.1, forward strand.
ATGAAAAAGATTAACAGGTGTTCAGCATAAATATTGTTTTAAAAAAATAACATCATAGTTTTTTTGTTTTTTTTTACACGGCGGTCACCACTTATCAAGGCCCGGAAGCCACTCAGGGATAAGGGTTATTGCAAGTACAGTACGTTAGTGTGGAGATTTAATGAAGTGTTTACTTAAGGGGGCAGTTCATTAGGAATTTGTTTACGTTGGACTTGAAGACATCCAGGTTGTAGTCAGGTGGGAAGCAGGCAGACGGAACAGAGTTCCACAGGCGTGCAGTTTTAAGAAAGGAGCTTTGTTCAAAGAATCTACGTTTTGATTTAGGCACAGATAAAGAGTGGGGAAAATTTTTGACAGTGGATTCAGCTAGTCAGGTGTTTTTCGTGAAAGATTGGCGAGGGGGGGACCAGAGATTGGAGTTCAGACGAGCACCTGCCATGGAAATAACGATAAAACAAAGATAGGCTCGCAACGTCTCTTCTGTGAGAGAAAGGTTGCAGGGAAAAGAAAAGGGCATCCCCCACTAAGCCACGAAGTCTATTTTGTACTCTGTCAAGGCAGGATAGGCTTTTTTAGCAGCTCCTACCCAGATATGGCAACAGTATTCCATCCTTGGACGTACTTGGCTTTTATATAGATAGAGAATTGCATCAGTAGTGAGATATCTTTTGGAGCGATAGAATGATCTCATCATCTTTCCAGCGACCTTGGCAACAGACTTGATGTACGTGTTCCATTTCAGATCAGGAGTAAAGGACAAACCCAGAAACTTGTCAAAACATGGGGCTTCTCCTAGACGAGAGCCATCCATTTCAATTGATGCCAGATAGGGATCAGAGCGTTGATGATGTAAAGATAGGAGCTTGGTTTTAGATGCACTAAAGGTAACCAGCCATCGCTTCCCCCACTGAATCACGTGCTCGAGATCAGAGGAGAGAGAATCAGAGAGAACTTTGTCATTTACAGCCTTTGATGTGTTGCCGTAAATGGTCGTGTCATCAGCATAGACGTCAACGAATGATTTAAGTATGTGTTTAGGGAGATCATTGATGTAGATCAGGAAGAGAGTTGGGCTCAGGATTGACCCTTGAGGGACTCCAGCATTAATACTGCAGGCCTCTGATTTTTGTCCATCGACCACTACTCTTATGAGCCTATCGGAGAGAAATGATTTAATGATTGAGAAAACATTTCCAGTTATACCGTAGATGGAAATCTTGTGAAGTAGGCCCTTATGCCATACCTTGTCGAAGGCTTTTGATATGTCAAAAGCAATTGCGCTAGAAAGGAAGCCTTTGTTAAGAGATTCACTAATCCTGTGAGATATAGCCGTTAACACATCTGCGGTAGATCTTGCAGAACGGAAACCATATTGTGTGTCACTAAGAAAGTTATTTCTGCTGAGGTGATTGACTATTTCTCTATTTAATATGGATTCCAGCAACTTACTCATAACACACAGGAGATGTATTGGTCTGTACTGAGAGGGAGATGACTTATCAGCTGAATTCTTAAATACAGGGCATACTGATGAGGTTTTCCAGGGAGTCGGAAAGCACTTCTCCTTAAGGCAATGCTTAAACAGTTTCGTAAGTATGGGAGCAAGTTCTGGTTGAAGCTTTTTTAACACTATAATTGGGATGCCATCAGGGCCAGTTGTTTTACTGGAATCAAGGTTCTTGATTAGCTTGGCGACCTCATGCACAGATATTTGTATGTTACCTAGCGTGTTCTGTGTTATGGAAGGAAATATGGAGAGTTGATGGCCTTCGTCGCATAGGGTAGAATTAGCTGCAAAGTTCTTGGCAAATAGTTTGGCCTTGTCTGATGCTGACGAGATGACCTCTGGTCCATTGATAATGGTTGGGATAGAACGCACACTTCTGTTCAGGATTCTATTTGTTATTTACCAAAACTGGTGGGAACCAAGCCACTGATCAGCTACTTTGGATTTAACAGACTGGGCATATAGCTCTCTTGCATTTTTTATTACTCTTTTACAGTGGTTGCTGGCGTTCCTGAAAGCAGCTTTAGTCTCAGTGCATCTATTACGTTGGTAGTTATGGAAAAAGTGATTTCTGTGCGCGATAGCAGCAGCACATTCTGGGGAGAACCATGACTGGTTGTTAGGTTTTTGTTGGAATTTATTAGATGGTATGAATCGGTCTATGCCTACAATTAACCATTCGGTCAGATCTGATACTATAGAGGACACATCCTTTTTAAACATGGAATGCAGAGGTAGATCAGATATGAATGTATGGAAGCTATCCCAGTCAGCCATAGAGTATCGGTATACAGTACGGTGGAGGGGTACGTCTGGGGATTTATTACATTTCATTTTTATCTTAACTGATACGACGGAGTGGTCGGAGGATCCTAGAAGAGAATAAACGGAACATGAACATAGTTCAGGGGAAGTCGAGAGAAAAAGGTCTAGGAGGCTTGCATATTGACTGGTAGTATCGGGCACACGGGTGGGTTCGCGAACAATCTGAGTGAGGTTATAAGCAATGGCAAAATCATGACAAAACCTCCCCTCATCGTCTGTCTTATTTGAATGGGTCAGCCATTCCATGTTATGGACATTGAAGTCACCACAGTTTTCAAAAAATAAAGTCATAATTTTCAAAAAATAACGTCATAGTTTTCAAAAAATAAAGTCATAAGTAAAAATAATGTATAAAATATAAAGCCGCATGGAAGATCACATGACCCACTTCACTTAACTTCGCATTAGTCCCATGGGGTGTTTTGTCATCCCAATTTGGCTTAAGTGCTCATAATTCCTAGCTAGCAACTTATTTCTTTTCCTCCCTCCCAGTACTCTCCTGACTTAGTGAGGGTATAGCACACATGCTATGGCGCAGTTCTATCTCTGTGTTCCATATTTTGTAAGATGAGTCTACCAAAGAAATAAATGTTTTTTTTTGTTTTTGGATATAAAAAAAATATTTTTATTGATGATATTCCAAAATACAGTTCAATGATTTTTTTTTTTCAAATAATATTTCAATAAATGAACATTTTTTATTGATTATATTCAAAATGCGTGAAGGGTACACTTTTTTGCAACACGGGTTCATGTATGATATGAAAAGAAACTGGAATCTTAAGGGGATATCAATCATACCAGTTATCATAGGTGCCACAAGACTTATGAAGAAGAAACGGAAGTCCTACCTAACGAATATTCCTGGAGAACCAAGTGCAAAAGAGATTCAGACAATTGCACTTAAGGGAACAGCGAGGATACTAAAAAGAGCTCTCGGTTGGTTTCAATAAAAAAGCAGGGCAATGTTGGCAGCTGGTTTGGCTGCCCCATACCCAGCATTACAATCTTCAAAGGAAGAAGAAAAAAAAATAGATTAGACATTGATATGCGAGACAAACGAACATATATCTGTCTGTCTGTCTCCATATTTTCAAACTCTATCCCTTCTGAAACTAAAAGTCGTAGAGCGGCGCTAGGGGCCTCAAATGATTGGATTTTTTTATGGGCTGTTCTTTTATGGGTCTTTAGCCGGTTAAAATAGTTTTTAAGGGGACGAAAATGGGTCAAAACTGAAAAAATCGTTATACATTTTGTACATTCATCTTAGTTTAATTTTACTTTTTAATCAGTTCATGTGTGTATCACGTTGGGACAGTGGTAACGTCATTAACTTTGAATGCTACAGCTTTGCTTTTGGTTTCGGTTCTAGCTGATGGCATTCAAATATGTTTTTTATTTTTGAAATCACGACTCTATAATAATAATATATATACGAAATCTAGACAAATTAAAATATCATATTTAAGCATATTTTACGACCCCCCCCCCCCGATAGTATTTAATATGTTTTGGTAGTTTCTTTATCATAAGTTTTGATGGGATTATTATTTCATTTACAATTTATTACTCTTTCAGTCTTGTAACTATGAGCTAAGCTAACGTAATATTTTAATTTTTCCTTAGTTTTATAATTTATTTTATTGTATTATTTTATACTAGCGGGACCTGTGAAAATTCCACAGGGCACTCATTCATATATAATATATTGATGTTGGTATTCTGTAGATGTTCAGCATAAATGGAGACGCTCTGATATTATTGTGGCTCTTTTGTTAAAATTGCAGAAGTATTTATCTAAGCTAGCAGGGACGTCAGCGTAGCCCAGTTGTAAAGTATGCGTAAATGATATTTTAATTCTTGTAGATTTCGTATATATTATTACAGAGGTAATGTTCTATCGATTTTTATATATTATAAAGTTGCGATTTCAAAAATGAAAAATATATCCATATGATTAAGCACATCTGCTTGAATTAAAACCGAAACCAAAACTTATGAAAAAGAAAAAAAAAGAAAAAAAAAAAAAAAAAAAAATATATATATATATATATATATATATATATATATATATATATATATATATATTGAGTTCCTTCAGCTATAATCGAGACCGAAACCAAAACTTATAAAGAATTCTTGGTAAAATTATTTATTACAAGAAATGGAAGTCCATAACAATTAAATGATAGTCACTCGGATGTAAGCGTGACATAGAAAATCAATAAATAACACACACGTTATCCTATTAATATAAAGATTAATATCAACAAGATACAAGTGATCCAAACAGTTCAACAGGGACTGTAGATATAAATATCGTTATTCTGGACGAACAGGATGACGACATTTTACAAAATAATAACACTATAAATATTTTTGTACTAGCAGTTCAGCCCAGGTTTGCTCGGACCCTATGTACTGTTCATAACTTTATGTGCATATATATATATATATATATATATATATATATATATATATATATATATATATTACAAAGTTTGACTCATGTCCAGGTAACCTACATCTAGACTTTCAAGTGTTTAGATCCAACATTGGCGGAGGAGTTTGGTAGACTTTGCAAATGGCATCTCTTTCAACTTTGACCTCTTAGCAGCCAAATTTTCGCCCAAAAACTGATTAAAAAGCTTGCATCATGTCTGATACTGTTTCTGTAAAATTTCAAATGTTTAGACCCACAATTGGCTAAATAGTTTGCTAAAAACCGCAAAGATCAAATCTTTGAACTTTGACCCCTTGTCAGCCAAATTTTCGGGCAAAAACACATTAAAAAGCTTTCCCTATGTCTAAATACATTTTATGTAAAATTTCAAAGGTTTAGACCAAAAATTGGTTGAGATGTCAATTTTTTTTTAAATTTCACCTCAAATTTGACCCTTTAACATTTATTGTTTTGGGCTCAAATCAAATTAAAAAGTTTGATCCATGTCCATGTAACCTACATCTAAAATTTCAAGTGTTTAGACCCGAAATTCACGGAGGAGTTTGGTAGAGTTTTCAAATGTTAAATCGTTGAACTTTGACCCTTTGACAGCCAAATTTCTGGCTGAAAACCGATTAAAAAGATTTTCCCAAATCTCAATACCCCTTATGACAAATCTCGAGTCTGTAGACTGAAAATTGACAGAGTGGTTTGGTAGGGAAATGCACGCGCACACACACACACACACACACACACACACACACAATTTCACTTTTATAGATATATAGATTGGGGTGTATAAACACCTGATGGGACTAACCATGTTTGGAACACCCAAGTGACTAACGTAGGGTTACATTTATTTTAAGTGGACCATGCATTGTGAAAAGACACAACCCACTCTGTCTCCACCAATTAAGTGATGACTATCTAAGAGTGCAATCTGTGCTATATGGCCTTAACATAGACATAGATATTATATCAGCTCCTAGATTACTTTCCTTCCTAACAGTAACATGAACACACACAAGTTATACGATAAACATTACTTGTGCAGTTTACAGGCCATACTTTTTTAGATAGGATTTTTAAGTTAAATTCAATTTTTATGATATCATTTTTTTATGGAAATCGCTCCAGACGAGGCATGAAGCTGCTGGATGTAAGGAACAAAAAAAAAATACAACTTCAAGGTTAAAAATTAGTCAACAATAAATGTTATATGGATAGATTCCAATCTGGAAAACAGCAATTATTCCTCCTTTGCCAGAAACATCGATCATAGAATGTTCGAACTAAAGAGCAAAATAAAGAAAGCAAGAGTTACAAAGCTGCTGGAAGTAAACACAAGGTCCACTTTCTACTCTCCATCTTTTGCTTATTAAATTGTTAGCTGAAAGTATAGAATAGTTAACAACTCCTCTCCCCATGTTAAGAATGGCTTTTTAAATAATATTTTTTTATCATAGCATAGTCTGTAAACAGCACAAGTACCTGACAGATAATAGATATGGCCATAAATATTCACACTATCCTGTTCAGTAGGGCTTGTCTGTCTAACTGATAGTTACAAGAAATCCAAGCCCAGTGTTTAACTTTTTTTTTTGGTGGGAGGGTGGGGGGTCTGTCATTTACATATCAAGGCAACTATCCTATTTAAAAGAAATTAAGAACAATCGTGAGGGTCAAAAAAACAAAAAAAAAAATTAAAAATTAAATGAAAATGAACAAATATAGTCAAAGGTTTGTCTAAAAACTGTGATATCTACCATTCACCCATCCATGAAGTATCAGCTATTTCAGCAGAGATAAACTGCTGGTTTGATCTGAGCATTATTCCAAAATTTTATGGAATTGGAATGACTTGATTACAAAACCAGAATTAGTGTGGAATCTCTCAGGGTTGATACAGTTGTGCAGCCGATTATTTGTGGTTTGCCAATAACTCACCAAGGATGAGACATTGGGCATGATCCCAATCAAGAAAGCACTCATCACGTCCTTTGCTGCAAACAGAGTCACATTATATGAGCAGTTTGAGGCACATGGGCTGCGTTTGGGTGAGCTCATGTTCATTTGGCGTATTTGCAGTTGTTGGTTCTTTTCAGAGGGATAACAGGCTATACGATAGCTTCCTGGCTCTGTGATGAGGTCATACAGCTCTCCTCTAGGCTGGATGATGTTACACAAGACCACAAATCTCTACTATTCTATAAAAGGAAATTTGTCTGTGTGTGAGTTTGTTCGAAATTAATGTTTCTGTTTAAAGCATAACTGCACCATAATACTTGATTTTTTTCATGTTAAACTTAAATTCAAGCCATTATCACAGCACAACCAGTAAGACCAGGCATATTAAATCAACAGTAGGTTCTTTGATATGATAGGGGCACGTTTGAAATGAGCGTTTCTGTTTAGAGCATAATGGAAACATGATAGTTGACTTTTGCATTTTAAACTTTAACGCAAGCGATAATATATAAAAAATAATTTTATAAAATCAACAGTAGATTCTCTACAGTGCAATGTAGACTACAATGTATTGTGAACTAAGTCACTGCAAGAGGCATGTGAAGCTTCATCCAGATGCATCGCAATGAGTCCGCAACTAGAGTAGGCAACCAATCAATGGGCGATATCACGGATTTTTTTTTTTTTTTTTTTTTTTTTACACAGTGATAACTACTTATCAAGGCCCGGAAGCCACTCAGGGATAAGGGTTATTGCAAGTACATTACGTTAGTGTGGAGATTTGATGAAGTGTTTAATTAAGGGGGCGGTTCATTAGGAATTTGTTAACATTGGACTTGAAGACATCCAAGTTGTAGTCCGGAGGGAAGCAGGCAGACGGAACAGAGTTCACAGGCGTGCAGTTCTAAGAAAGGAGCTTTGTTCAAAGAATCTACGTTTTGATTTAGGCACAGATAAAGAGTGGGGAAAATTTGTGACAGTGGATTCAGTTAGACGGGTGTTTTTCGTGAAAGATTGGCGAGGGGGGACCAGAGATTGGAGTTCAGACAAGCACCTGCCATGGAAATAACGATAAAACAAGGATAGGCTCGCAACGTCTCTTCTGTGGGAGAGAGGTTGCAGGGTAGAGAAAAGGGCATCCCCCACTAAGCCACAAAGTCTATTTTGTACTCTGTCAAGGCAGGATAGGCTGTTTTTAGCAGCTCCTGCCCAGATATGGCAACAGTATTCCATCCTTGATTTCGATGACAATAAAAATATGGGAGTGTGAAACATTTGTTGATCATCATTCAATCCCGGGCAACGTCAGGCCTCCCTGCTAGTAACTGCTAAAATAAGTAGTAAAGAAAAAGGAAAAATCTGGAATAACATTAGGATACATTACCCTCTCAAGCCTTCTTAGTAAGACAACTACAGGGTGGAACGGTAAAAGTGTCGCCCTAAAAAAACTACACTATAGTTTTATTTTAAAACTTTTATTGAAAAAATCAATTCAGATAACTTGATTATGTGGTAGAGCTGACATCTATTCAATGTAGCCGCCTTCAGCCTCAATCTCCACCTCAATACGAATCCAGAACTAGGAGCATGCCTTTTCCACAAGCGCTAGTAGGAGCTCGGCGAATACTTGGTGGATGACGGCAATCAGGATGGTTTTGGTGTTGTAGGAGGTCATGTTGGTGATGTTCTTGATGTATGACCAAATGAAGTAGTCTAGAGGAGGGAGGAGGGGGTAGTGAGAGAAGGGTCCACAGTCATAGCACTCCTGAAGCCAAGCCTGGGCTTCTTTGGACTTGTAGGCCATCGCTGAGTCCTGCAGCCACACGCAGGGTCTGCCAGCGGCCACCTGATTGCCCCAGTGGATCACGACACTCTTCAGCACATCCAGGTACATTTTGGTACATTTTGGTGTTGACTTTCAAGCCAACTTTGAAAATGTGAGGTGGCATGAATGTAGCTCTCACTTGACACCACACCAAAGATTATAACCATGGCCAGAAACTTTGTTTACATCACCCTGGGCGCATCCCTGTTATTCATGGCAATCAAGCGATGCATTTTGAGGGTTCTGGCAATATTCTTGTTGTCATAATTTAGATCGGTAGAGAGCATGAGTGGCGCATCTCCAATCTCGCTCATTGAACATTGTGTCACTTTCAAACATGACAGAAGCCTACTATCGCTCTTGGGATTTGTACACAACTGGCCAACTAATAGAAGATTTGCAACAAAAAAAAAGAGAACTGGTTTTCATCAAATGGAAATGGAATCATGTCATCTTTTCTAGGGTGACAATTTTATCGTTCCACCCTGTAGCATAGGAAAACACAAATATAAAACTATGGTAGACTAGACACTTACATTTTGATAGGGTAACTAGTCTAGAAAAAGGAAAATTCTGAAATGATATTTGGATACAAATAACACCAGGGAAGACTAGACTCACAAGCTTTAGTAAGATAACAAGTCTAGGATAAGCAGTCATACATAAAAATTTATTTTCTCATATGACAGAGAAATGTCCCTGCTCGATTAAACCTAGAACCTCATCTTCCTACGTAGACCCCTACTACCAGGTCTCCTTCTCCAACATCAGGGGTCTACGTTCCAACCTTCCAGAGGTTGAAACCCAATTACAGGAGACGAAACTGGACATATTATTTCTAAGTGAAACTGGAATAGGGCCGACCACTTCCCTAGATGAGTTCATAATTAACGGATACTCTAATTTAACAGCTAAATCTGACACCCAAGATCGCCATGGGCATGGAATATGTGCCTACATTAAGGATGGCTTCCCGTGTGGCAGGGATATCTCTAGAGAAGATCCTAATTTACCCTATACGTGCTTCAGGGTTGCACTTGCTAACACCACTGCATTCATATTTGCCCTCTATAGGCCCCACAACAGCGGAGTTACTATCTTTAAGAGCATATCTGAGAAAATAGACCACATACTGTCTTCACATCCCTCGGCTAACATCCACATCTGTGGTGACTTCAACGCCCATAACGTGGAATGGCTGACCCATTCAAATAAGACAGATCATAAGGGGAGGTTTTGTCATGATTTTGCCATTGCTTATGACCTCACTCAGATTGTTCGCGAACCCACCTGTGTGCCCGGTACACCCGGTCAATATGTAAGCCTCGTAGACCTTTTTCTCTCAACTTCCCCTGAGCTATGTTCATGTTCCATTCATTCTCCTCTAGGATCCTCCGACCACTCCGTCGTATCAGTTAAGATAAAAACGAAATGTAATAAATCCCCAGACGTACCCCTCCACCGTACTGTATACCGATACTCTATGGCTGACTGGGATAGCTTCCGTACATTCATATCTGATTTACCTCTGCACTCCATGTTTAAAAAGGAAGTGTCCTCTATAGTATCAGATCTAACCGAATGGTTAATTGTAGGCATAGACCAATTCATACCATCTAAAAAATTCCAACAAAAACCTAACAGCCAGCCATGGTTCTCCCCAGAATGTGCTGCGGCTATCGCGCACAGAAATCACTTTTTCCATAGCTACCAACGTAATAGATACACTGAGACTAAAGCTGCTTTCAGGTCTGCCAGCAACCACTGTAAAAGAGTAATAAAAAATGCAAGAGAGCTATATGCCCAGTCTGTTAAATCCAAGGTAGCTGATCAGCGGCTTGGTTCCCACCAGTTTTGGTAAATAACAAATAGGATCCTGAACAGAAGTGTGCGTTCTATCCCAACCATTATCAATGGACCAGAGGTCATCTCGTCAGCGTCAGACAAGGCCAAACTATTTTCCAAGAACTTTGCAGCTAATTCTACCCTATGCGACGAAGGCCATCAACTCCCCATATTTCCTCCTATAACACAGAACAAGCTAGGTAACATACAAATATCCGTGCATGAGGTCGCCAAGCTAATAAAGAACCTAGATTCCAGTAAAGCAACTGGCCCTGATGGCATCCCAATTATAGTGTTAAAAAAGCTTCAACCAGAACTTGCTCCCATACTTACGAAACTATTTAAGCGCTGCCTTAAGGAAAAGTGCTTTCCGACTCCCTGGAAGACCTCATCAGTTTGCCCTGTATTTAAGAATTCAGGTGATAAGTCATCTCCCTCTCAGTACAGACCTATAAGTCTCCTGTGTGTTATGAGTAAGTTGCTGGAATCCATATTAAATAGAGAAATAGTCAACCACCTCAGCAGGAATAACTTTCTTAGTGACACACAATATGGTTTCCACTCTGCAAGATCTACCGCAGATGTGCTGACGGTTATATCCCACAGGATTAGTGAATCTCTTGACAAAGGCTTCCTTTCTAGGGCAATTGCTCTTGACATATCAAAGGCCTTCAACAAGGTATGGCATAAGGGTCTACTTCACAAGATTTCCAGCTATGGTATAACTGGAAATGTTTTCTCAATCATTAAATCATTTCTCTCCGATAGGCTCATAAGAGTAGTGGTCGATGGACAAAAATCAGAGGCCTGCAATATAAATGCTGGAGTCCCTCAAGGGTCAATCCTGGGCCCAACTCTCTTCCTGATCTACATCAATGACCTCCCTAAACACATACTTAAATCATTCGTTGACGTCTATGCTGATGACACGACCATCTACGGCGACACATCAAAGGCTGTAAATGACAAAGTTGTCTCTGATTCTCTCTCCTCTGATCTCGAGCGCGTGGTTCAGTAGGGGAAGATGTGGCTGGTTACCTTTAATGCATCCAAAACCAAACTCCTATCCTTACATCATCAACGCTCTGATCCCTAGCTGGCATCAATTGTGATGGATGGCTCTCGTCTGGGTGAGGCCCCGTGTTTTGACAAGCTTCTGGGTTTGACCTTTACTCCTGATCTGAAATGGAACACGTACATCAAGTCTGTTACCAAGGTCGCTGGAAAGATGGTGGGATCCTTCTATCGCTCCAGAAGATATCTCACTACTGATGCAATTCTCTATCTATATAAAAGCCAAGTACATCCAAGGATGGAATACTGCTGTCATATCTGAGCAGGAGCTGCTAAAAACAGCCTATTCTGCCTTGACAGAGTACAAAATAGACTTCGTGGCTTAGTGGGGGATGCCCTTTTCTTTTCCCTGCAACCTCTCTCTCACAGAAGAGACGTTGCGAGCCTATCTTTGTTTTATCTTTATTTCCATGGCAGGTGCTTGTCTGAACTCCAATCTCTGGTCCCCCCCTCGCCAATCTTTCACGAAAAACACCCGTCTAACTGAATCCACTGTCAAAAATTTTCCCCACTCTTTATCTGTGCCTAAATCAAAACGTAGATTCTTTGAACAAAGCTCCTTTCTTAGAACTGCACGCCTGTGGAACTCTGTTCCGTCTGCCTGCTTCCCATCTGACTACAACCTGGATGTCTTCAAGTCCAACGTAAACAAATTCCTAATGAACCGCCCCCTTAATTAGACACTTCATCAAATCTCCACACTAACGTACTGTACTTGCAATAACCCTTATCCCTGAGTGGCTTCCGGGCCTTGATAAGTGGTGATCACTGTGTAAAAAAAAAAAAAAAAAGGTGATTTGGTTACAGACCGACTAATCAGCTTGAAAGGTAGAGTGATAGCATCTGTCCCTAAAAATCTACTTCAGGCCCCTTGAAAATAATGATCAGTTAGCAAAGAGAATCCTGAAAGCAAAAGAAAAGATGTCCCCTTTCTATTTACTGCCCCTGTTTATGGGACACTCAAGCATTGACTATCTTCGTCTGAAGATAACTGCTGACAGACTTTTGACAGCTTAAAGAACTTTCTACTCTTTATTTTCTTCATTTGGACACTGTCCAATTTTCTTCTTAAATGGAAGAAAATTGGACAGTGTTTCGTTGTTGTTATAAAAAAGGTTTTGTTTTCATTTTGTGAAATAGTTTTGATTACACCCTATAAATACATGGGAATTCATTTCATTTCTATAACGCTAGAGTTGACTGAATTTTCAAGTTATTGTATCGCAACTATCATCGAAGAGAAAACGCTTGGCTGTGACATACCCCCCCTAAAAAACACACAAAAAAAATAAAAACAAAACAAAAACAAAATACTAATGATAAAAAAAAAAACTTGCTCTTACAAGTCACAGATTGAAAGGATTATCAAAAATATTTTCGATTTAAAATGTTTTGTTTTTTTAACTCTTCCAGCTGTGTTCGAAAACAAAAGCATAAATTGATCATAAAATACATTGTGAAACTTTGAATAAATAATCATAAATGAATCTGATTGTGTTAACATGAAATTCTGTTTCTCTCGTATTAGTTTAATATTTGATTATGAAATCATTACCAATGTCACCATATTATACATTTTCTGTTAACAATTAATCTTGAATCCTGAGAATGACTTTTTTTTCTTTTTTTTAAATTTTCAATGAATTGTAAATTGTAAAGTTCTCAGAAATATACTCATGCTAACGTTTAATTGGAAAAATAAGCAAATATTGCATGCAAAAATGTGAGGAGAAAAGCACAGGAAAAATGCTAAAATTATCTTTCCATACTCCTAAATCTATTATTCAACTCAATAACACAATATACATTGCCTTAACTAAATATGGCTTTAGGACAATCTAATCCACTTTCAGCATTAAGAAACTACACAAGTATAATCTGAAAAAGGTTATATCATCCGAAGGTTATATCAGGTCTGGTGCTATTAACCGAGGTTAATCCCAGTACATGAGTTCCTGTTAGACCTTTCCGATCACAGAATGCCAAAAAAAAAAAAAAAAAAAAAAAAAAAATGTTCAAGGGTTATTCTAGTCACCGAGAACAACTTTCACAACACGTCAGTTTGGTTTACATAGGGACAGAGTTTGACGAGAGATTCTGATTATTTTGTTTCAACGAGAAAAGTCCGCCAATCTAGGGAGACCAGTGCAGCCCACATCATGTTGTGATTGTTGTTGTTGATCTGCGGGTCACAGCCCTCGCTCTGGCATTGAGGTAGGCACTCCTCTTTTGATAGATGGTTCCTGAAAAATAACTCAAGTTGACCGTCCATTCTTAAATCGTTGGTTTTCTTTTTTATAAAAATTATATTAACAGAAACCATATAACTGCAAAGTTCTAATATAATACCACTGAACAAAGATAAAGGTATAGGCAGTTGAAATTAAATCAGTTCAAAGTCAACAGTTCAACACGTGTCATATCATCTGACCGACAGCAATCTCACCCAAAGAAACAGTCACCCATAATCCCGAATTCAATTTTCGTATATTGTAAATTTCGATAGGTGGAATACTTATAGCCACAATTATGTGAATCTGACTTTCTTTCCTTTTTTTTTCTTCCTATATTGTCACCAGCAGTTTGCAGAGGTGGGGATGGGGCAGGAGCCTTTGTAACAGTGATGTTTGTTAAGTGAGAGTATAAGCAGTGAGCGTTTTCACAAACACAAATCTATTTTAGTTTGTGCAAAATATGATATGTGACGAAAATATTATTCAGCTTGTGTGTGTGTGTGCATGAGAGAGAGAGAGAGAGAGAGAGAGAGAGAGAGAGAGAGAGAGATTGTCAGCAGTATTTCAAGTCGGCATATTTTCCCAGTGGTCAAGGGCTGTTTGTTCAATTCTCCTCAATTCTGCTGCTCAAGTCTCTAAAAGTCGCTTATGCATGAGCTTATATATTCAAGGGATGGGTGGGGAAGGAAACTCTTCCAGCCCAAACTATCCAATCAGGGGTCGTTATGACATCTTCCCTTCTCTTCTGATTGGCTCCATGCATAATTGTATATTGGAAGTAAATTTCCATTGAATTTGTTCCCACACCAACCATCTTTGAAAGTTGACCTCAAGGTCATATACTGCTCCCCAAACTTAATGAAAACACTTTTCATACTATTCTCTTGAAATCAATTATTTTCTTTGCAAAACAATATTATCATATAATATTATTATCAATCCCAAATCCGCTAACCGAAGCTACTTTTCCTAAGTCTGGTTGCCTCATCGACCAAATATATGGAATTAGCAAGACAATTGAGTGTTGCCTGGGATTGTTCACATAATAAAAGTTCTAATTTAACTCTATGGAGGTTACCATAAATTTTAACGACGTTTGAAAAAGAGTCACCATTTCGGTCGGTCCCCTTTTTGGGGCACCTCTGACCTTAGAGAGAGAACAAGAGTGCTGTAAAAGAACGGTTGTGGAAAGGAAAATATTGGTTATAATTAAGTGCGCCGAGACTTTAGGATTGATGATGTTTTATAAAGGTTTCCAAGATATAGGGTACAAAGAGGATGGTACATTTCTTTGATAAAAGTCTTTACCCATGGAAACTGGTCCGTCACGTGTTGATGCTTCTATCGTTTCCGCATGTCTGAGACAGATTTCTTCTTTGTATCTCCCTTCAGGACAGTCCTCTATTCCAATTGGCTGAAACCTCTGGTGACGTTGAGAGAAGAAAGGAAGGGAAAAGAGAGTAGGGAGAAAGAGAGAAATAAGGGAAGCATAGAGTAGCAGCATCATAGTAGTAGTTCACTACAACTCTATTATAATCGTTATAAATGTAAAATTCGATCACATAGCAAGGCTGCTGCAAAGTAGGTGGGCTCCCTCTACTGTGCTAGAAAAACACTCACACCTGACAATAACTTGTGTCTCTACAAAGCCACCATTTACCCATGCATAAAGTATCGCTGCCAAATCTGGGCTAGTGCATTTAACACTTCTCTCTCTCTCTCTCTCTTTCTCTCTCTCTCTCTCTTAGTCCCAAAAATAAAGAGTCTCCAACCTAATAGGTCCTACACTATAAACCAAGCTCCAACTCCTGCTCCATTGCTGCAATGTTGCATCCCTGTGTCTGTTTTACATGTAATTTAATAGCACTTGTGCCTCCTCAATGTAAATACCCTTGACTAATCAAACAAGCAGCAAAATCCTACCTCTATAAAGAGAATTATATTTTATTTTCTGTGAATAAACCTCCGTTTGTTTTGCATGTAAGTCTTCTTCTTTTTATTTTTATTTATTTGTGGAGGAAGTTAGTTCCTAAAAAGGCCTGACGACCCCCCAACTTGTGGTTGTCAGGCCTTTTTAGGAACTAACTTCCTCCACAAATAAATAAAAATAAAAAGAAGACTTACATGCAAAACAAACGGAGGTTTATTCACAGAAAACAACCATTAACAAATGAAGTATAATTCTCTTTATAATGAGTTCAGAAGTCCTTTTTAAGTGTTCGTATAAAAAAAGGATAATGTTTTTTTTGTTGAACTGTTCATATGTTAAAACATGGTAAGAGAGGCAATAGGTAATGTTTGCCTGTGAAATTGTATGAAGCGCGCGGAGCGGTGAAAATGGAAGAGTGATAGTAACACGCGTGGAACGTCCGAATAAAAATGCAGTTGAGAGAGAGATTTGATGTTTATGTGTGGTTAAATACTATTTGGACCGGCTCCCAGCGAGCTTAAAAAGAAAAGTTTAAAAAAATGTCCTTGGAGAAATCCCATTGGACGGAAACATCACGCGGGGTGCTCTGTACTACGTCTGTTCGTTTTGAGTCGATTTAATATATAAGGCCACGCCAGAATTTGCGTGAGAGTTATTTTTTATTTTTCACGCGCCAACATAATCATAATCATACTGCGCGCCTAAATTGTATTTATTTTTATAACAATTTTTAATCCGAATATTAACCGTGTCAACTGGCATAAGACTCAGCAATTCCAGAACAAAAGGATCTACAAACATAATAGGGTTGTTAAGTGTTGCAATATGAAAAAAATGTTCTTATTTATATATGCTGCATTTTAATCAATTAAATTTTGCTATGGACACAATAATCACATATGAACATAAAATAAAGAAAAATCTGTATGATGTACATACCCGTGACGGCAAGAAAATATCATACACTAAAAATCACGTAATTTGATAAAGTAGTTTTATTTTTATAAAGAAAAAAAATAATTTTTAAGCAAATTTGAGTCTTTCTGATGCTCTCTCCTCATCTTAAGAGTGGCTTTCTAAAATCTCGATTTAGAGTTATCTCCCTTGTTCCTTCAGTCAGTTTTCAAAATGGCATCACAAGATCGTCGCTCGTAGTTTAGCCATAACATTTTATTTTGTTATTTAAAAATGAAGCTACTTGATTAGTTTACGTGATTTTTGGTTAACAATATTTTCTTTTAGTCACCAATAAATACATCATACAGATTTTATTTATTTTTTATGAGGATGGAATTCTGGACAAGCATCAAGTTATTTGTTGGAACTTATTTTCACCATTTTCTACATTGTTAAGTATACTGCTCAATTGCCCATTTGTGCTCTAATTTTTTTTTTAGTGTTCCTGTTTACTTACCTCCCCACGAGGGCAGAGTTAGATACAGGGTCGGTTTTTAATGTGGAAAAAAAATCCAGCTCCACAAAAAGGGGCACGTTGGATAGGAACAAAAATAAAAATTGTCTCAGTCATGAAGGACACCTTCTCCACTGACCGAGAACAGAAAAGGTAAAGTGCAGCAGCACTGCAGCAGCATCAGAACAGATACTACACTTTGTTGTCCAAAAATTTTTTTTTAGTGTTGGGAAAAGAATGAATTTCATCCTATCTAGAGTAAAAACAAACAGCAGTTGATTTTACTTAATAACCGTATACTATATAATGAATCGTTTATAATGGATAGTACATTTGAGTATTAAGTAACTCGAATAGTGTTGATTTGGTGTAAAACATAAAAATCAATGTCTAAAACAAACAAAACCTACTTAACTTCCATTATTAAAAAAAAAAAAAAAAAAAAAAAAGAAGAAAAAAATTCACCTTTGCTGGGAAGAGTAGTTTCCCTTTACCTCTGCCTGGAACGGCCCCGATGGCGTCGTATCATGGCGCAGAGTTCTAAACGCGATGACGTCCGAGTATGTCGAGTCTTGATACGGCCTGACGATGATAAACTCTCCCCGGGAAGATATTGGACGAGGTTCGTTTAAAGATGTAGATTTTTCCTCGTTTAATTTTGGGATGACGTCTACCATTTTAAATGTGTTGTAAACGTTTTATTTTCAGTATAACAAACGTGTGTCTCTGATGTTCGTTTTTTTTTTCTTGAATAACTCCAATCAATTTCATTACCCTTCTGATTTTTGTTTTCTTCATTAATTGAAGATTTTTTTTTTTTTAGCTAAATTTGATTTATTTTTATTAAATTGATATTTATTAATATTTATAATTATTATATATATAATATAAGTGATTGTGTATTGAATTTGTTTTTAATTTATCGCCAGCCGTTGTCAAACAATAATTTTGTTTTGTTTTTCCTTAACACAAGAAATTTTCTTAATAAAAACAGGATTTCTCCCCAATTTTCCCTTATTCATTTATTCATCATTTTTAAAATTATCCATCTTCTATTATTTTAATATTTTAGAGAAAAATGGAACTATTGTCCAGGTCAATCAAAAACATTTTTGTCAACAAATAATTTTAATTTTTTAAAAATATATATTGAGTAAAAAGAGTTTTTTTTTTTTTTTAATTTTACTTTAATATAAGTAAACCTGATTTTTAATCGAATATATATAAAGAAGTATATATCTATATATTTTTTTATTTTAAAATTCACGTTTTATTAAAATTTCCATCACTTTATTTTTGTTAGGAAACGTGTTTGGTCACGTGACAACTCGTAAGTTGTACTTGTGGAAAGCTGAAGCAAAATAAATTGGCCTGAAAAAAATATTTTTAATCAAAAACATTTTGTGTGAATAGCCTTTCTTAAATAAGACCATATTGCGCGTATATTAATTTTCAAATAAAACATCAAAAAGTGAAACTCAATTTTCTTAAAGAAAAATAAATTTAAAAAAAAAAAATCGTAATCTAGAATCAGTTCTTTACGCCAGAACATTGTCGGAAATCGCTGTTTTCGTTTGTGCACAAAATAAATCATAAATACTTGACTATAACTTCAAACTGCGATTTACCCCCCCCCCTCCCCTGATGTTTTATTCCAAATCACTTGAGTTTCGGAGATCACGATGTAAACAGATGTCGGTCCATTATTATTATTATTATTATTATTATTATTATTATTATTGTTTATCATTTAAAATAGTGGATGTGGATGTTTATTTAGAATTAAACCTATGAATAAATAAATTTCAGAAAAATTAGTTATGATATACGTACCAGTGGAGTCACGAAACGAAGATGTAATATTCCAAAAATCACATAAATTGATAGTTTTTTTTCATATGTATATAAGACAACCATTTTTAAATAATTTTAATCATTATTGTAAAATCGTTAGCATTACAAGGCTGATCTCGCAAGTTTGAATTATTGTGGAGTTATCTGCCCTTGTTTTTTTATTATTTAAATGGTCACTTGAGACCGTCTCTTACTCTGAAAATTTGATTTTCTTTATAAAACTACTTAATTTACGTAATTTGTTTTGGGGGGTGAAAGGACATATGTCTTCATTTCGTGACGGGTACAAATAATTTTTGCAATTTAGTTTTTTTTTTTAGATGGGTTTAATTTTAAATAAGCACCTTGGATATCATGACTCTTTCAGAATGTTTTTGAAGCCTTTAAACTTACGAATATAAAGTGGGGGGGGGCGAACACATTTAAGTTAAATGATTTAACTGTACTTGTGTTTCTAAAGGAACATGCCTAATTTCCCAAGCGTCGTTTCTTATCGTTTCAAAGAAATCTTAAGTTTGTTAAATTACTATAAAATATTAGGTTGCTAATGCAATGCAGTAATGCACTTACTGATCCGCTCTATTTTTTTAAAATCGTATTTCCAAGTTTAATTAAAACTTTTATATGTTTTTAAACCCCCCTCCCCATGTTAAGAATGGCTTTTTAAATAATAACGTTATTATTTCAACACGGATCAATAAGTGCATGCATGAGTGATTTTGTTTTTATTCAACTCATAAAGTGAAAAAATTTTTTATTAAAAATTGGTGTTTATGCTCTTACCGTGCTATTTTTTAAATAGGATTTTAAAATTAAATTAGTTTCACGATATCTTTTTTTTTTTTTTAATTGTTAGTTTAAAGTAAAACACTCTCTTCTCCTCATGTTAAGAATGGCATTCTAAGTGCCAAACTTTTACAAAAAATAAACAAAAATAAAAAACAGTCGACTAGCTATAACCACTATATACGATTTCCCTCATTTTCTCTTAATCTAAACGCAGATTCCATGAACAAAGCTTCTTTCCCAGAACTGCCAGCCCGTGGAACACTGTTCCGCTGGACTGCTTTCCGATTGACTACAACCTGATATCCTTTACGCTCTTGTTGAGTTGTCACCATCAAATTCTACCCAATTTACTCCATTAACGATTACTACACTTACCACCTTACATTCATTAGTAATTATCCTTGAGCGGCCTTCGGGCCTTGATAAATGATGACTCCCAATTAAATAATAATAATAATGATAACGTTATTATTTCAACACGGTAACATAAGTACCAAAAAATTAAATAAAAATCTCTTTTTGCTGTTGCTAATGCTGATGATTAAAATAGGATCTATCATCGAATCCATCATGATCGGTCCTGGATATGACCTAAAACTATATCCGATGGTGAGGCCAGGCCCCACCTTGCTGGCCTTGGGGAGTGTGGAGCCACCCTTTAATTACCATTGCTCCCAGGTCCACTCTGACCTGGAGTGGTAGTAGATGTTAGGGTCTCAACTATGGGTTAAATAGAATCCGACTTAAAAAAACAAATATACTCCATTAAAAATCGTTCCTCAAAATAAAATTCGGCATTAAATAACCTGAAAAAGATTGATATGCCGTAAAACAAAACCAACCAACCATCATGATCATCATTAATTTAACGATTGTAATTTTTCCCTATACGTAAATAAAACATCTCGACTGTGGCCTGGTCAACTTCTTCCTCGACCATTGTAATCTTATTTTTGTTAATATTACTTTTTTCCCACACCTAATTATAAAATAAAATAAAAAAAAAAAATGACGTATTTTAAACGTTTACGGATGATATCCATTGATTTTTTTTCATGACACGGTCGAAAAATATTTGTATAAGGAATCCTACTCTGCTTTCGATGATAAACTTTTAATTCTAGCCAGCAATTATTTTATGTCCGCCAATTTAAAGATTAAAACTGGTGCTTGCTTCTCCGTTATTAGAGCGAATATAAAAAATCAGAATATTGCATTTCAATTAGAACCAATGCTATGTCGAAATTAGTAACATATCCAAATATTATGAAAAACGATTAAATAGAAAATTAATTATTAATGAACATTTAATTTTTTAAGCCTGTTAACTTAATGTTAAGTAACTGTAAATATTGGTTGCGAGTAAAGTAATAAGGTTCTTTATTTCCTGAAAAAAAAAAAAATCTGACCTTTGTATAACTACTAAGTAAGTAAAGTTATACAAAGATCAGATTTTTTAAAATACTTACTCAATATTTAGTAAAGATTATTTACGGTAATTTCAAGTTATAACTTCATTTAAATATTTAATATTATTTTGGCACTAGTGAACAGAACAGTGCCGTTTAGCATACTCAATGAAATTTGTTTTCATTTCCGGAGAGTTCCGTCGCCGCAAGGAAGAGTTAATACAGCTGCCTTTCCTCCCCATGTTAAGAATGGTTTTCTAATTTTTGGGGGTGAGTGGGCGTGGGGGTGATGTTAAACTGCACAAGTGCTTTTTTGTGCAAATACGTCACAAATGAGTAGATAAAACAAACTGCATTTCCTTAAAACTATATGTCGCCAATAGTAACGTTTAAACTAAAACGCCGTGGAGACTGATTTTTTTATCATTCGAAATTCGAAAGTGATTTTAAATTGTCAGTTCGAAAGTAATCTCTGACGAGAATTAAAAATGTATAGCCAAAAAAAGAGCAAAAATAAACGTTTTTTTTTCATCGTGCCAGTCGCGGCATTATTGTACTAAAAAAACAATTATTCAATCACAGTTTTTAACATTTTATTATAAATCTCTGCATTAATACATTGTGTATTTCACGTGTACAGTAACTTTGATTGATAATCACACTATTATAAATCAATGCCCATACCTCTTTAGCAGTGTTATGTCCCTCGGGATGGGAGTAGGTACGTAGATATTTTAAGTATTTATATCTACGTCATCTTTTTTTTCCATTATTACTCAACCGACCCCCCCCCTCCCTCGAATTATTAAACTTCTCAAATCTTCACTCGTTTATTCTTTTCCTGAGTGTGTGACAGTGTGTGTGTGTGTCTCGTTCATCAAGTTCCGTCCGTCGTATTTCAGCTGATATTGTGACTTGACGATGAATGCCCTGGAAAAGTCACTTCTGATTAATGTTTACCAGTTTTAAAATATTCGAGTGAACTTTGCTGTTTGTATTATTTGTATTGGCCGGACTACTGTTCTTCTCACCTCAGTTGTTAAATCAGAACAGTAGTTCGAACAATACAAATAATACATGTTATTAATCCTCATCTCAAAAATTCATAATCATTTTAACAAATCTGTACAGACTTGAATTTACAAAAAAACAAAAAGAAAACAAATAAAAAACAAAACAAAAAGAAAATGTAAAAAACTGTCTTTTCCGTTTTAAAAAACATCACACAATTTGAATTCTAACAATTAAGGTTGGTTAGAAAAAAAAATTATAAAGATATCCTTTTTCTTTTTCACCATTCGCCAATAACATCTTTGTGAAAATGCACCTGAAGATCGGAGGTTACATCGACCGAAACGTTGTGAGAATAGCAATCAAGATGAGAACAGTAGTGCGAACAATACCAATAATACAAATTATCAATCCTTATATCATTTTATCCATTTATTTACTTTTTGAAAACATAAACAAAATGTATGACAATATTTTTTGTTTCTGTTGCGTTTGGTCAATTTTTTTTTTTTTTGACGTTTTGGAATAAGAACGAAAATCAAAAATAAAAATATTAAATTTCAATTAAAACCAATGGTATCTACTTAATTGGCATGTCGAAGTTAGTAAAATATGATCAAATTAAAAAAAAAAGATAAAGTAGAAAATTAATTATAAATGAATTTAGTTTTCGAATGAAATCGTAAGTTATACTAAAATAATAAACAGAATAAACAAGGGAGATAACTGCATCCTGTCTTGTTACATAAAATAATGGCGTCTTAGTGGTTCTTGAAATCGTGAAAGTACATGTTTTATTTAATAATGCAGTAATATGTTACTAATTGCGACATGGCAACCAATATGGTAATCGTGAAGAAAGAAAGAGCCTGTTTCCTCCGTTCGACTAAAGGTGGCGTTACTGTCTGTCCACCCAGTTACGGAAGCACAAAATGGCATCCTTGAAATAAAAATAAATGTTTTTTTGTTGTTTTTTTTGCAAACATTTAAGTTTTATTTTTTTCAAACATATTTACGTTTTATTTTTATTTTTTTTTGCAAACATATTTGTTTTATTTTTCTAAACATTTACGTGCTGTTGCTTGTTTATTTTCAAACATTTACGGTTTTTTTTTTTGCAAGCATAACCTAAATGTTTTTGCTATATTTTTCTTTTAAACATATTTATGAGTACAATCGTTGTATTTTTTACGCTCTTATAATAATTAAAAAAAAAAAAATCAACTTTTTCTCTTAATTTTTCTGCACTTATTTTTTTTTTTACCTTTTCCGCGAGTATTTGAAAAAGTATATTGTAAAACCTGAATCTTACTTGAAACTACTATTAAAAAATAGCGCGGTACAATAAGTGCATAAGCAAACTTTTCAAAAAGAAAAATATTTAGTTTATGCTTGCAAAAAACAAAAAAAAAAACAAAAAAAACGTAAAAAGAAAACGTAAATGTTTGAAAATAAACACGCAACAAAACGTAAATGTTTGGAAAAATAAAACTTAAATATGTTTGCAAAAACAAAAAAAAAACGTAAATATGTTTGAAAAAAAATAAAACTTAAATATGTTTGCAAAAAACAAAAAAACATGTTTAAAATTAAAATATAACGAAAACATTTATTTTTATTTCAAGAGTGCCATTATATACATTTTGTGCTTCCGTAACTGGGTGGACAGACAGTAACGCCACCTATAGTCAAACGGAGGAAACAGACTCTCTCTTTCTTCACGATTACCGCAAATATTTAGGTACTCATGCAGATATTAATCCGTGCTGAAATAATAACGTTATTATTAAAAAAACAAAAAAAAAAACATTCTTAACATGGGGAGGGGAGGGTATTTTATACCTATTCTGTACTTTAACCTTACAATTGAATAATAATAAAAAAAAAAAACATATAAAACTTTAATTAAACTTGGAAGTACGATTTCAAAAATAGCGCGGATCACTCTCTGCATTAGCACCAATATTTAATATTGCTTTTAGTTGAAATTGACATAAAAAAATAAATAACATTTGCTTTTAATGAAAATTTATTTTTGCGGCTTCCGATTTTCGTTCTTATTCTGAACAAAGACCGATATTAAAAAAACAAAAACAAATAAAAAAAAACAAACTACAACTAAGCTCTGATCCCCAGCTGGCATCAATTGTGATGGATGGCTCTCGTCTGGGTGAGACTCCGTGTTTTGACAAGCTTCTGGGTTTAACCTTTACTCCTGATCTGAAATGGAACATGTACATCAAGTCTGTTGCCAAGGTCGCTGGAAAGATGGTGGGATCCTTCTACCGCTCCAGAAGATATCTCACTACTGATGCAATTCTCTATCTATATAAAAGCCAAGTACGTCCAAGGATGGAATACTGTTGCCATATCTGGGCAGGAGCTGCTAAAAACAGCCTATCCTGCCTTGACAGAGTACAAAATAGACTTCGTGGCTTAGTGGGAGATGCCCTTTTCTCTACCCTGCAACCTCTCTTCCACAGAAGAGACGTTGCGAGCCTGTCCTTGTTTTATCGTTATTTTCATGGCAGATGCTCGTCTGAACTCCAATCTCTGGTCCCCCCTCGCCAATCTTTCACGAGAAACACCCGTCTAGCTGAATCCACTGTCAAAAATTTCCCCCACTCTATATCTGTGCCTTAATCAAAACGCGGATTCCATGAACAAAGCTTCTTTCTTAGAACTGCACGCCTGTGGAACTCTGTTCCGTCTGCCTGCTTCCCTCCGGACTACAATTTGGATGTCTTCAAGTCCAATGTTAACAAATTCCTAATGAACCGCCCCCTTAAGTAAACACTTCAGCAAATCTCCTCACTAACTTTATGTACTTGCAATAACCCTTATCCCTGAGTGGCTTCCGGGCCTTGATAAGTGGTGATCACTGTGTAAAAAAAAAAAAAAAAAGCTAAACTACACATTTGCCAAAAAATTAATCAGCTGAAACCATTATTCGCCCCTTCAACAAAAATTAACCGTAATATTTGACCTTTTACTATTCAACTTTAATTAAAACTAGATATTACTTTCTAATCGACAGTTTAAAAACTTCAAATTTACTTTCGAACATCGAAGTAATTACACATTTCAGTGTTACGAAGTAATTCATTTTTTTTACAACTATTAAGACTATGAAATAAGTGTTTTGGTTATTTAATGTTCACAAAAAAAACGAAATGCATTAGGATAAATCTAATTTGGTCATTAAATATTTTTAAAAATTCGCCATTGATTTTTTTATGTAATAAATAAGCGATTAATAGTAAATAATAAAATGTGCAAGTCACGCACAGACGAGAAACACGCATACAAATTTGAAATGGCCACATGATTTTCTTAATGTTATTAATTTATTTTGTCAAATATATATATATATATATATATATATATATATATATATATATATATATATTAATGCAAACGATGAGGAATGTTTCGGAACCAACGCTTGTTTTACTTTTTCTTCGTATCACACGCAAATATGGTGATAATGAATTGTATTTATGCTTTGCTTACCAAACAGATTTTTTTAAAGAATGTTATAACTAGACACGTGGCAGAAAAGACGAAAATGCCACATGAAAAAGTAATAATTCTACACACACTCGAAATGTATAAAGTTAGGTCTTTGAAGTCGAAGTAAATTCCTATTTTAGTCACGTAAAGTTATTTTGAATGAAATCGATCTCGTCACTATTCTCAAATAACTTAGTCTTACTTAAAATCATGTTTTTAGATTATAAAGAACTAGTTGAGTCGTCTGCGATGCACGTTAAACTATCAAATTATTTGTAGAAAAATGACGTCCATGTTAAAGTTGTATTTTCTGAAGCAAGAAATGTCATTTAATCATCTCCCTTTTCGACTCCTCAGTCATACACACTTAGGTTTTAGTTTCCCCGCAAAACATTCGTTATTCTTTCATTTGTTATTTAAACTTCTATTTGTTTACTATATTTTGTGCATTTAGAGAACCTTGTTGAATATTTATCTCTTTTCCACGGCTGGAAGATGTGACACAAGGATCGAAAAGTTAAGATGGAAGAGCACTTTAGCCTATAAAAAAATGCTTGGGCAGCCTCGTTGACATTCCCTGATAGATGCGCCTTAGGCGATTAACAATAAACAAACCCCTTAAAGAAAGTTAAACCTGGGAAAATGGACCTCCTAAAAATGCACAGTGTTACAGAGAAAATCGTACCACTATACAACAACAGGACCTGCTGTGCTACATACGCAGTCAACAAAAAAGGCTATTTCAGAAATGACCTGGACTGTGTTGACTTTGGTGCCGAAGGGGAAAAATCCCCACTATATCTTTTATTACATAAGAAAGTGAGAAACTATGCAAGATACACTTGCATAATCGGATTCGGTGGAATTCCTGGTTATAGTAAAAAATAAAATTATTCTTTCCCTTGAGATCATCAGAGACCAAATGGAGTGTGGGGGGTAATTGTTTTTGACTGGTAATTATTTCTAATACAGCCAGTTTTCCTTTCTCTCTTTCTTTCCATTTGCAAAAGAGAGAGGTGCAGAGAGGGGTTAGGTAAAAGAAAAATGTTTCATTTTTTTAAACTCGTCTATTTTTTGTTATTCATGCCCCTGGGCAACGCAGAGTAGTCCTGCTAGTTCTGAATAAAGTCAAATCTAAATTGGAATTTCTTTAAATTTATGTTCACTTAAACTCATCTATGAAAAGTTAGAATTTCTGTGACCGCTCCTTTGAGGAGACGAAGCAAATGCTGATAATTTTATAAGAAAAATTTCTTAATTCCATTTATGTGAAAAATTGTCGCCAATTAAAAAGTAATAAATGTTAAATCTGTATTTATTTATAATTAAGTCTTAGTAAATAAGATAATTTCCATTTTAAAAGAAAAGTTGAAAGATTGCCTCTCTCTTTAAAAGATAATCATTATCGAAATTTTTCTTCTTGCTTTTAATGAAGTATATTTGAATGAAAATTTTTTTTCACATCAAAAGTGAGTTTAAAATGTAAGAAAAAAAAAAACACTTCCTAACTTGTTTGTGTGTGCTTTCTAATTGTTTGTTGTTTTCAGAAAAAAATACTTTCTCCATGAATGAATCATGTTCAATTCTGGTAATTTAAGCCTTTTTTACACATTCAGAAAAAATGACACTGATGGTGTACATATTCAAAATCTATTTTTAGACAAGCACTTGCTGTTGATTGAATGAGAAAGCCTTTTGCAACATAAAAAAAAATGAATGTTCTTTTTTTCTTCTACATTTTAATATATTCAAGTTTTTGGGTTGAGCTCTAGGATTATTGGCATTTGGTGGGAGGGGGATGTAAGTAAAATGAAATTCATTGAATAAATTTCGTATTTGATCAAAAATGGGGTTTGTATTACTGTACACATAGATTCGAAAAAGTTGTCAAAAAACAAATATATAACAAATAAATGTTATCAAAGGCAAGATAAGTTACTTTTCTACCAAACTGGATATATTTTTTTGTTTGTATTCAATGTAACATGTTTATTCAGCTCGAAAAGCATACAGTGTTTACCGATGTATTGGAAAATTCAAAATGGCGGCCGACTCTCCCTTTAAGGCGGTAAGTTCGGAAAAAGGTGTAATAATTAATAAACTAGACAAAATACTGTTAGAAACTCGCTCAATATATGTTACCGTGACATAACTTGACATATATTCGGTGGTTTTTTAATAGTATTTTGTCTAGTTTATTATTTATAACACCTTTTCCCGAAATTACCGTGTTAAAGAGAGAGTCGGCCGCCATTTTGAATTTTCCAATACATCGGTAAACACTATGCTTTTCGAGCTGAATAAACATGTTAAATTGAATAAAAACGCGAAAATTATATCCATTTTGGTAGAAAAGTAATTTATCTTGCCTTTGATAACATTTATTTGTTATATATTTGTTTTTCGACAACTTTATGTGTACAGTAATACAAACCCCAAAAATGAAATATACTTATCAAAATACATTCGGTAATGTAATCTATATATATAAAGCAATAGATGTATTGTGTGTGTGTGTGTGTGTGTGTGTGTGTAAATATTTAGCTGATAAAATCTTAAACTACTGGTCACATGACACTGGAATTAACAGGAACTAGTAATCATTAGGGCTGTGACAAGAGAATATTCTTATCATTGTTTTGACTTTCGAGTATATATCCGATACAGTTAGACACAGTTAATCAATCAAGAACCACATCACTCCATCTAAAAACATAAGATATTAACTGATATATACTCGAGAGTCAAAAAAATGAAAAGAATATTCTCTTGTCTTACATCAAGGATGGTTTCTAATGAATAAAATCTTTGTTTGGATTGATGAATAAAAAAAAAAAAAATAATAATAATAATAATAAAAAAAGAATAACACATGCAGAAATATGTTGGCAAGTTGAAATGCAAACTGTTCATTTCAATTTGCTGGCATATTTCTATTAATTTTACTCATGCGGTAATTTAATCATAGCTAAAAGTGGTTTGAGTTTAAATCTTTTTTTTTTCTGTTGGGTTAACTCAAATGATAGGGAACGTGTCTGGAGTGCTAAATGTTTTGGTTTTGATTCTAGCTGATGGCACCCAAGTCTATTTTTTTAAACCTGAAATCAGAATTATATTTAATAGAGAATTGGCTCTGTTCTGTAATAATAAATAGGAAATCTGCATAAATTAAAATATTTAAGCGGCTGGCAAAGCCGGATATCACACCCTCCCCACTAGTTAAAGAATATAATGGTCATGGGAAGTGGTGAGGTCTATCTCCCAAACCTGAAGAGTTTATGAACAAAGGAATTTCTCGACCATTTAGCTCAGAGCAAAGTGTAATATCTGTTCTGCACACTTCATCATTTTTGTCCTTGGTCTGAGAATCTTTATAGACTAAGGCAACATCAATTTTTGTCGTAATTCAGTTTCAGTTTTCTAATATCGCTCCAGACAAGGTATGAAACCACTTAATACAAGGATCTAAATAAAAAGATATATTAAGATTAAAAACTACGCAATGATAAGTATTAAATGGATAGATTCTGACACTGAAACAACAATTTTTCCCCATTTGTCAGAAACATCACTCATGAAATGTGAGGAATAAAAGACAAACTAAGGGAAGCGATATAAGGCTGCCAAAAGTAAGCCCAGAGTCCACTTTCTACTCTTTTTTAAGGTGGGGTTTATTTTCCCTACATTAAAAACAACCCTATGTCTAACTCTTGCCTTCTTGGGAAGGTAAATAAGAACAGAAACTACAACTTTATTATACAGATTTTCCATCCATTTCTAAGAATTTTCTTTATCATATTTAAGTTTTAAATAGGACTTTTATCGCTTAACGTGCAGTTTGCATGGATCCATTCTTGTTGTGACTTTTTGAATATTTATATTTTTATTTATTCGGTTTATTTTTCATGTTAAGTTTTGAATTCTTATCAGTTAGACAACACGATTAATTTTATTGTGTAAAATTTGTACAATTTAGATTTAATCTTAAAATTGATGTCATCTTTTTTATTTATTTATTTTTTTAAAACAGTGAAATTTGAACTTAGAGAAACCAAAAATTCTAGCATTCATGATTTTCTTGTATACTGTTTCACTTCTGTGCCAGTCTATGAAAAAATTTACTCTAGATCAGTTTCCCAAACTTATTCAGGGTAACTTCCAGATAGATTCCTAATGCCTCCTCTGCCCACATATTACACACAACCCATTTTTTTTCTTTTAAAGTGAAAATAACAATCTTAGACACAAGATATATATTTAAAAAATAATTCAATATTCTTTTTTTTTTTTTTTTTACAAGGGGGCCTCAACTATCAAGGTCCGAAGGCCACTCGAGGATAAGGGTTAATGAATGTAAGGTGATAGTGTAGTAATCATTACTGGTGTAAGGTATTTATTTGCTCCCCCACCGAGCAAATTAGGCACAAGGCCGATTTTTAATGTAAGGAGTGAAGGGGAAATGGGGACCAATTCCCCAGGGAGTAAGGGAGCTGGATAGTCTTATGTGGGGTTACCCCCACATATGGTCTTTGCTTGCAGTATGTATTTATTTGCTTTCCCACTGAGCAAATTAGGCACAAGGCCGTTTTTAAATGTGGAGAGAGAGGGAGGGAAAAGGGGATCAGATCCCGATGGGTGGGAAATGGGAGCTGGATAGTGACAATTGGTATGAAGGGTTACCCTTACATTGACCAAGGTCTGATATGTGGGGTTATCCCCACATATGGTCTTTGCTTGCAGTATCTGCCGGAACAGATACTTGGCGCCCGAAGGCCAAGAACAACAGAAAAAGGCAAGGTAAGTTGGGTACAGTTTAATTATTTAAGGGAACGGTTTAACCCAGTGGTTCTCAACCTTTTTCACTCCATTCCCCCCTTCATGAATTCTCAACATTCGTGTGGCTCCCCTTCATTTTTCTCCCAAATCCCACCCTGCCAAAAAAGGCGCAGAAAAAAAAGAATAAATAAAATGTTGATGAAGAGAACACCCTTGCTTTATTACAAAGTTTACAGTCATAATTATCTTATATTGATAGATTTCTGTGATATGCTTAACTTACATCACTAGACTACAAAAGACTAGCAGACAATAGCAAATTTGATTTGGATGGGAGAAAGTTCAATTAACCTCTGCATACTTTATCACACATCAGTGGGAAGGCTGATATTGTTTCTTTTCAGTCAGTTGACGAATCCGAGGTTGTGTCACTGACAATGCACATCTCATGTCGGGGTCCACATCCAATCGGTTGCGGCTCTTATTCTTGATTTGTAGAAGGGTGGAGAAACCAGACTCGCATAAATAGGTAGTTGAAAAAGGCAAGAGTAGTCGAAGTGCAATCTCACTGACTTTTGGATATGACTGATGCATCGAACACCAGAATACATTCAGAGATTTTTCTTCATAGAGATCTTTGGCAGCAGAATCATGTTTGAGATCAAGGAACTCGTCCTGAACATCACTGGGAATGGTAGTAATATCAAGAGTGCCAGAGAATGGATTCCTTACCAACTTCCCTTCTTCCTCCTCGAATTCTGGGAAGTACATATTAAGTTCACTTTCCAAGGATCTCAGATGCTGGGTGATTTCAGTTTTAAGTAATGGGTCAAGCAGACTATCTTCTTCATTCTCGTCAAGGACAGCTGAAAGGTTTTCAAACATGGCAACATTCCCGGCACCGACTTTCCTTTGCCAATTCTGGAGCTTGGCAAGAAATCCACGAAGACAGTCCATCAGGTGAAACACATTTCTTTCCTTGCCCTGTAGTTTCAGATTCAACCTATTTAGCTGCTCAAATATATCTGCTAAATATGCAAGACGTGGCTCCCACAAAACCTCATTGAAGTGACTCAACAGATCATCTTTCCCTTGCATTTCCAGGAACAATTTTAGCTCCCCCCGAAGTTCAAACACTCGATTCACAACATTGCCCTTGGAAAGCCAGCGCACTTTGGAGTAAAAGAGGAGAGCTTCATGCTCCGAATCCATGTCTCTACAGAGGTTCTGGAAAAGGCGAGAGTTCAGAGCTCCAGCTTTTACAAAGTTGACGCATTTGACCACTGCCTCCAGGATCTTGCAAAGTTCATCAGGGAGGGTTTTCGACGCCAGTGCAAAACGATGGATCATACAATGAACCCCCTTGGCATTCGGAGCTACTTCCTTGACACGCTTCTGGAACCCTGATTTTGATCCCAGCATCGCTGGAGCCCCGTCTATACAGACTCCATAACAATTTTCCCATGGGATCCTGTTAGCTTTGAAGAAAGAAGATAGCTTTTCCATCACATCTTCAGCTGTTGTGGTGGTCTCAAGCTGTGTACATAACAGATATTCTTCCTTGATATCACACAAGAAAATATACCTAACAAACACGAGTAGCTGTGCACACGAACTCACATCCGTTGACTCATCCAGTTGTATTGCAAACATACCAGCTGGAGACGATTTGATCTCCTGTATCACTTTTTCCTTTATGTCATCTGACATTTCATTAATTCTCCGCTTCACTGTGTCGTTTGACAAGGAAATTTGTTGAATTTTACGTTCATTTGCATCTCCAAGAACACGCTTGACCATCTTTAAAGTACATGGCTTAATTAAGGTTTCACCAATTGTGTGGGGCTTCTTTTGCTTCGCTATTTCAAGGGCAACCTCGTATGATGCCTCAACTACACTTGAGGTCTGTTGTTGGAAAGCACCAGTTGCATCCAGTTTCTGTTTTCCGAAACTACTTTCATGGCGCCTGAAGAAATCGGGGTCTTTTTCAGCATACTGTGGATGGATGGTCTGCAAATGATGCTTCAACTTACTAGGCCTCATAGAATCGTTCCCCAACACTTTGAAGCACAGTACACACTGAGGTTTCTCGATGCCATCAGCGAGAATTGATGTAAATCCGTAGCTAATGTACTCTTCACTGTACTTCCGCTTCTTAGTAACACTAGTAGCCATCGCAAATCTAGGGAAAATAAAGAAGACAAACCATCAGAACAAACATTAAGTGATAAGACAAAAGAATGATAATGAAGGACAGATAAATAGGACAAGTGATAAAATGACAAACACACAAATATCCACATACATAATACATCCATGGACTCACACATTAAGCACACACACAGTCATACACAAACATACACAGAGAGAGTAAAGATGATAAACATTCACACTCAACCTAGCAAGCTGAAATGTACTTTCTACAGCAAGAACACACCTCCTTTGACAAGAACTGCCCCAATTGAAATTATGAGAAGAATAGCGAGTCACATCAATATTAGCACTAAAAAAAAAAAAGCAGGAATACCTGAGTAGGGAATGAGCATGAATACAATGATACCAAAAAATAAGAAAATAATAAAGGAAGTGCACAAATATTTCACACACGAAAACAGCGACCGCATTTATAATTGTCGAACAAAATAAGTAAAACAGTATACAGTATGGTTCAGAATCAATTATACCCACATGTTTACGTGCTGATATCCAAGGCCACACTGAGATAATTCGATCACCTCTCTCCCACATACATACACACATACATACATACACACGTACACACACATTCGTAACAATATTATGTAGGTAACAAAATTTTATTGTCAACTTAATCAATTAAAAAAGAAAATTCCACCATGGCCCCCCTAAATTATTGCCATGGCCCCCTTGGGGGCCATGGCCCCCAGGTTGAGAGTCTATGGTTTAACCAGAACTTGTTTACATTAAAATTGAAGGCTACTATACTGTAATCACCCGGGTAGCGGGCTGATGGAACATAGGCGGCCAATTCTAGGAAAGAAGCTGTGTTTGTGGAATCTGCGTTTCGATTTAGGCACAGATAAAGAGTGGGG
Organism: Euprymna scolopes; assembly: GCF_053919585.1. Classification (NCBI taxonomy): domain Eukaryota; kingdom Metazoa; phylum Mollusca; class Cephalopoda; order Sepiida; family Sepiolidae; genus Euprymna; species Euprymna scolopes. The sequence continues at coordinate 37,420,083 of NC_136488.1, forward strand.
GAAACTGTTAATAGTAGTTGTAGCTAGTCGAGTTTTTTTTTTTTTTTAGAGTTTGGCAAGTGGGGACCATAGATTGATACTCAGACAGGCACTTGCCATGAAAATAACGAGAGAGCAGAAACAGACTCATATTGTCTCTTCTGTAGGAAAGAGGTTGTAGGGAAGAGAATGTGCACCAGCTACTAGGGTTCAAATCAGTTTTGAACTCTATCAAGGCAGGATAGGGCGCACCAAGCAGCTCCTGCCGAGATGTGGCAACAGTACTCTATTTTAGGACATACTTGGCTCTTATACAGATAGAGGATTGCATTGGCAGTGAGATTTGATCTTTACAATTACTGCCAATACACACAATAACAATAGATTATTTTATTTAGTTCTGAAAATTACTTCTAATATAATGAATGGGTTTACAAGGTGTAGGGATATTAGTTTCTGGACATGAAGCTGAAACTCTAAAAGCAAATCATAGCACGTTTGATAATTTTAAACTTATTTCTTTGCATGGGACGAAGCAAATCAACTACATTAAAGTTTCATTTTATTGAATATCATGTTCGGTTTAATGTCTGTTTTACATGCTGGCATGTGTTGGACAGCTTTTAGAAATTGACTTTTAAACTAACAAATCTCTGGCCATGTTTTAATTTTCATCACTTCCTGTTAAGTCCATTTTTATCACTTGCTCCAATAGTATAACCAAGGTAATAAAACTTCTTGACAACCTTAATAGCTTCACTGTACAGATATTAACCAACATTTTAATAGTGTAAAGTACTTAAATGAACTTAAAAAAGTATTTAAAATAATTTAATTACGAAATTAAATTAACCAGAATTACCTTTTATTTTTTTTTGTTTTCAGAAACAAGCAGTCATTTTACTCTTGTTAATAGTTGGAAAAACAAACAAAAATACAGCAAAAACAAAATCACTTCATGATCTGTCAAAATTTGAAAGTGATTTATAAGCATTTAAACTGTCAAATAGAAATTAATTTTAACTGACTTTAAAATTCTTAGTAAATCCCAATCTCTACTATTATATAAAAGGAACTTTGTCAGTATGTCTGGGTTTGTTCCCTATGGACTCAAAAATGGCTGGGTCGATTTTTATGAAATTTCACAAAGGTACTTTGTGTCTGGCAGTGTTCTTAGATAGGTTTTGTGTCGTAATGTCTTTGATAAGGATTGATAATCGAAATGATCCAATAATAGAGAGAACAGGCGATTTTGACCACATAGCCTAACATCACAAGTGCATTTGAGAAGTTTTCTTACCACACAAACTGAAAGGCTTACCATATAAAATCAACAGTTGGTTATTTGATATGACAAATGTTTCTGTTTAAAGCACAATTTCACAATTATACTTGACTTTTCCATTTTAAACTTGAATTCAAGCCAATATCACCACAAAACTAGTAAGGCCAGGCATATAAAATCAACAGTAGGTTGTTTGATATGACAGGAGCGTGTTTGAAATGAATGTTTCTGTTTAGAGCATAATTGAAGCATGATAATTGACTTTTGCATTTCAAACTTTAATACAAGCCATTATATATAAATATAATTTTATAAAATCAACAGTAAGTTTTCTACAGTGTAATGTAAACTACAATGCATTATGGACTAAGTTATTGCAACAGGTATGTGAAGTTTCCTCCCAGTGCATTGTGATGAGTCCCCAATTAGAGCAGTCAATCAATCGATTTGATTGATAATTGGGCTATTGCATCAACTTCGATGACAATAAAAAATGTTTTTTTTTTAAATTACATTTTCACCCCAAACAAGGCAAATTGCCACTTTGGTGTAGGGGGCTACTATCAGGGGCAACAACTACTGGGGGTACTATGTAGGGATTTGGGCAGCAAGATGTCGGTTCACGTTACACTTGAACTTCTGCACGTCAGTACTGTTGGGGAAGCAGGGGCCTGGAATGGAATTCCAAAGTCTAGCGGTTCTGGGGAAGAAACTATTGGAGTAGGAAGATCTTTTACATCTAGGGATCTCTACAGTGTGGGGGTGGGATTTAGCAGCCTGTCGGGTTTGTCGAGGGTGCTCACGTCGTTGGGGCACAAGTGATTGCAGTTCATCAGAGCATTCACCACTAAAATACTTGTAGAACAGGCAGAGGGATGCAACATTTCGTCGATGGGACAGAGGCTGAAGCTTAGATGCCAGTTCAGGGCCTATCAGGTTTGCGACTCTCTTTTGAACCTTGTCAAGGAGCGAGAGACTAGTAGCAGATGCACCAGCCCAAATGTGACAGCAATACTTCATACATGGGCGAATGGTGGCCTTATAGAGGTACAGGATACTTTCGGGTGTTAGTAGTTGTCTAGCACGGTAGAGAGAGCCCACCTTTCTTGCAGCGGCCCTGGCAATGCCTTCAATGTAATTGTTCCAACTCATGTTTCTTGTGAACGTTAGGCCAAGGAGTTTGAAAGATGTACTCTCAGATAAAGAATCGTTGGCCATTGCTATAGGTAGTAGAGAGGGTTTCTTGTAATTATTGAATGAAACTAGTTTAGTCTTGGCGGCATTGAACGTGACCAACCATTTTTGTTCCCATTCCACTACAGATTGGAGGTCTTCCTCTAGTGTTTCTGCCATTTCTTTAGAAATGTGTTCATTCGTCTTCCTGTCATGCCTGCCATAGAGTGTAGTGTCATCAGCATATATACCCATTTCAGAGGCAATTTTATTGGGGAGGTCATTTATGAATATCAGGAACAATAGAGGTCCAAGGATAGAACCCTGGGGCACTCCCGCATTTATATCATATTGTTTAGATGTACGACCATCGAGGACAACCTGGATTTTTCTCTTATCTAAGAAGGATTTAATTATGTTAAGTATTCTACCAGTGATACCGTATGATCTAATTTTCCTGAGGAGACCCTCATGCCATACCCTGTCAAAAGCCTTAGATATATCTAGAGCTACCGCTCTGCCCTCCCCCGCTTTGTCCAGTGATGGTATATACATTCAGAGATTAGTTAGGATGTCTGCTGTGGAATGGGCTTGTCTAAATCCATATTGTTTGTCAGTCAGAAGTTTAGCATCTGTAAGGTGATGGACTAGAGATATGGTTAATTAAGGCCTCAAATATTTTGGAAAAAAGTGGGAGGAGGCTTATGAGGCGATAATTTGATGGGTCAGTCCTTTCGCCAGAATTCTTGAATACTGTATTTAACCTCCACAAACTAACTAACCCAGTAACACTAACTAATCAAGCGGGGTCACAGAAATACCTGGATTAGAACAAACCCTCTCAGTGGAGCAAACCCTCTCAGTGCTGACGGACCCAGTAGATCTTCCCAGATCATCCGTCTAGGAGAAGGAAAACTCTGAAACTAAACCAAAGGGGAGAGAGGCCTCTTCAGTCTTGGATGAAAACCTTCCTAGAGCTGGTGACTCAAACAAATTTACCGGTTTGCAAACCTAAACTGCTTAAGGAGTAGATAGGCTCTGTCTATCACCCGGCTTCCATACTCCTTCTTTGCCTATTAGTCAAGCGCAGAGACACTATCTCAGTGATTCGACAGAAACACCCAGCGGTAGATCTTGTTTCTTGGCTAGGGCAACGAATGCCGTTTTTCCCATTCCCGGCACACCCCACCCCTAAAACTGGACATTTGAGAGTTCTTGAGTACAATATATGCCTGAGCAATTAGATTGGGTTGACCTTCTTCTAATGGGTTGAGGGTACCGGATTGACAGTTTCTGGCTGCTGTTCCCGGACTGGTAGTACAGGACCCCTAACTCTTTGGTAGCGCTTAGAGCGGCTACTCCATCAACAGTTGAATAATATCGGGTTGTTTGTAGTGCCATGATGCGCATGGAAAGGGACCCTGCACTCATCCCCGGTGGGCTTTCCTGAGGCCACAATCCTAATTGGAGAAAGGTCAGCTGATGGTCTACTTGTGATGCAATGTCTGATGCTCTGCATAATCTCTTGTTTAGCTCCCCCTTACCTAAACCGAAACTCTTTAAAAATATGACGACAGTACAATCTAAAAATAAGCTTAAACCAGGTTTAGGGACAAACAAATTCAACTTGCTTCCTCCCTTGAGGCTTGCATTCACAAATATCCGTGGGCTTAGAACTAATTTAGCTGATGTTGAAGCATTTCTCTTAACAAATACCCCGGATATCTTAGCACTAAGGGAGACTAACCTACACTCCTCCATCCCCTCTAACCAATTTAACATGCCTGGATATCTCCCACTCTGCCGTAAGGACTCTGACAGACACATGCACGAACTTGGAGTTTACATTCGTCATACCCTCCCCCTGACTAGAGAAACAAACCTAGAAACGGATGATCAAGACTTTGTGCTTTAGACTAAACATGCAACACAATATTAACTACTTTTATTTTCTCTACCGCTCTCCCTCGACTCAGGACTGCACCATAATAAACAAAGTCTCTGACAGCATAGACACGGCACTGTCCCTCGACACTAGCGCACAAATACATGTATTTGGTGACTTTAATGTCCACCACAAAAACTGGCTTGGATTCTCTACTTACACAGATGCAGCGGGCAGCACAACTCATAGCGTCACTATATCTCACTCCCTATCACAAATTGTTACATTTCCAACCCGTTTCCCTGACCAGGAAGGACAACACGCATCACTTCTAGATCTGTTTTTGACCACAGTTCCCGATGACTGCATAACGAAGGCCCACAGCCCACTCGGGAACGCTGATCATGCAGTGATAATGGTTGAAATCGCCCTAAACTCTAGACCCAAAACTGAGGAGCCAGTGCTCAAAACAATGAGATATTATAAAAAGGCTGACTGGGAAGCCATCAGGGAACTAATCAGAGATGCCCCATGGAGAAATGTTTTTTCTCTCCCAGCTGAACAGTGTGCAAACGAGACCACTGACTGGTTCAAAACTGCAATCGAAGCGCATGTTCCCATGCGGAAATTTTATAGTAAGCTCTCCCCAATGGTTTACGTCATCTTGTGCAACTGCCATTGCTCAAAAGCAGCATGCATACCACAGATTTAACCGGCATAAGTCCAGTTCAAACAGACTGAAGTATATAGAAGCTAGAAATAACGTTAAGAAAGAAATAGCGACAGCTAAGAGTGAATTTACGGAAACCACTAAAAAACGCATCGAAGCACAAAAACTAGGAACTCGAGACTTCTGGAAAATCTACAACAGTGTAGTAAATAATGGGCAATCAACAATTCCCCCACTAACCAACAATCACGAGGTTGTCTCCTCAGCAATCGACAAGGCTAACATGCTTGCCAGTCGGTTTGCCTCAAACTCCACACTGGACCCTTCCAACCACCTCCTACCTGACTTTCCTATGCGGACAGACGCCACGCTAGACGATCTGAAAATCACCCCTGCTCAGGTGCATGCCATCATAAAAAACCTTGACACTTCAAAAGCATGTGAACCCGATCTCATCCCATCTGTGCTATTAAAAAAGTGCTCAGCCGAAGTAGCTCCAGTTCTCTCCAAACTCTACAACAAATGCCTTAATGAAGCTTGCTTTCCGGGCTGTTGGAAAACTGCTTCTGTTGTACAATAAAAATATGGGAGTGTAAAACTTTTGCTGATCATCATTCAATCCTAGGCAACGTCATATCGCCCTGCTAGTTTTATTATAAGATTGAAAATTTTGAAAGCTATTCACATCCAATAATTTTATAGAGATCAAAACAATATTACTTTAATGAAAATTAGCAATTTGATTCAATAAAAAAATCGGTTATATTTACAATTACTGTTTTCATTAGATTAACCTCCAAGGGGGCTGTCCTATTAGCAGGTGCAAAGTACTCAGGCTGCTGTATTACCATTTGGTGAATAGATTCTGGACCATGCCGATGCAATCCTCTATCTGTATAAGAGCCAAGTATATCCTAAAATAGAGTACTATTGACAAATCTGGTCAGGAGTTGCTCGATGCGCTCTATCCTCCTTTGATAAGTTGCAAAACTGGCTTCAAAACCTTGTAGATGTGTTGCGAGCCTGTCTCTGCTCTATCGTTATTGTCATGGCAAGTGCTTGTCTGAGCTCCAATCTATGGTCCTCCCTTGCCAAACTTTCACAAAAAACATTTGACTAGCTACAATCACTATCAACAATTCCCCCCACTCTCTATCTGCACCTAAATCTAAACGCAGATACCATTAACACAGCTTTTTTCCTAGAACTGCTCTCCTGTAGAACACTGTTCCATTGACCTGCTTCATGGCTGATTACAATATGGTAGCCTTCAAGTTCAATGTAAACAAGTTGTTTTGTCTCCTAAAATAATCAAATTTTACCCAATTTCCACCATTAATGATTACTACACTACCACCTTGTATTCATTAACCATTATCCTCGAGTTGTCTTTGGATCTTGATAAGTGGTAACTTTCTTGTAAAAAAGGGAAAAAAATACGAGTTCTCATCCATCTTCATTGTCTTACACTTGCACACAGATTGATTATCCTCTCTCAACCTAGTTCCTCTGCCCTTTTGATCCAATTTAGAGAGGCTTAAACTCATGACATGCTAAATTTTGTTTGATAATGGTGGCATCATTTATTTGCAACTGCGAATCAATTTCATTGAAATTTGTGAATATATCAGACAAATAAGCAATGTGATCATTGATGTTTTCATGATCATCACAGTCCAGAGTCCATAATCTTATAAAAATTCTACAACTATATCAGACGATGAATATGAGAAGCATTTAAGGAAGTTTCACTTTGGCAGTTTGTTTTACGTTGTCTTGCAAATAACAGTTCTTAAACTGACTATCTTTGAGAAACTGAACGTAAGCAAAAATTCATCTCTTGGTAATGTTGATTCCTAAATCTCAATATTCTGTTGTAGTAATGTTATGCAATGTTTTCTTCAATGTTTTCAGCCATTTCATCTACTCTTCTTTGAATTAAGCTATCACCGAGAGAAACAGCTTTTTAAATTTTGTCAGTCAATTTATTTATATACTAGCAGGACCTGTGTACAGGTGTTGCCCGGTGGAAGTATGCCCCCCCCCACCTGTAAAAAACAAAAACAATTTAAGTACGGTTGTTAGTTGGAGCCACTGCTCACTCATTATAATTGCAGGTACTAGTACCCATGGTGAAAATGAATGTACTGTGGTAATGTATGGATGCATTTCATATATATTTTTTCCAAATAATAACATCTTTTTTAATATTTGTTCTGACAAAAAAAAGAAAAAAATTTTGTTTTTTTTTATTTTTGTATTTTGTTTTTTTGTGATGATAAATCCTAATATAAAAGGTAGAAATATTTGTGAGTCAAAATGGTCAATATATAAATATATATGCAGTGTATTTGTTTAGAAAATCATTAATGTAAACGTAGTATGTTTAATTTGTTTTTTTTCCCCACATTAAAAACCAATCTTTATCCTCGTGGGGAGGCAAGTAAATAGGAACATCACCAATGTACATGTAGTGTGTTTTATGGCAAGAAAACTCGAGAAACTAAGTTTGTTTATAATTTAAGAATTACATATATAAATATGTTTAGAAGGCTATAAACAATGCATCATTTTTTATAAACAACTCTGTTAATAAAAAAAAATGCATTGTTTCTAGTCTGCTAAATATACGCAATTCTGAAATTTCAAAATATATGAAACGCTTCAAATGCGGGTAACATTGCTATGAGTTTGTTTTTGACATAGAAATTGTTGTTGTAGTCGTTGTGATGGAAAAAAAGTAAAAATAAAAGTATGTATGTTTTAGTTGGGGGAAAAAATAGGAATATAGTATTTTATAGTTAGATTTAATAATGTTTATGGCAATTTATTTAAGAACAGAAGATGTGTTTTTTGTATCTGATGCATCGTTGGGCCAAATCGTACATCTTTTAGTGACACCATATTTCAATTTTAGTAACTGTTTGTTTATGAAGGGGAGAATTGTAATCCGGAATGAGAATTTTTCAGAGCTCAATCAATCAGAATGAGCAGAGTTATGTAAGAGAGACTTTATTATTTATGAATTGGAAAATGGAAAGATTGTTATGTTTATGGATGTAATAACCAGTTACAGGCAGTATAATCGCATTATTGTTGGAAAAAGTAGAATTGGTCCTGGTGACAACTGCTAGGAGTGGGAGGACTAAATATTTAGAGAGAAAAATAGGGACTCCTACCTCTGAAGATATTGTGATGTGAGATTGTGCCATAGGATAAAATGTAGCTTTTTAATATTACGAGTGAATATGTTTAAAATGGTGGTCAAAAGGTAAATAAGACAGTGGCTATTAGGCTAAATGTAATGAATTTGTATGTGGCATCTGTTATTGCAAACCTACGATACTTTGGTTCAGAGGGAAATTTCTGCAGTCATTTTATTATATAGGAGATTTAACTGTTTACAACATTTTTTTTTATTGCAGAATAAGTTCCTCTATGATTGTCTAAGTCTTACCAGATCTAGCAATCGGCAAAAATGTTGTATGACGCATTCAGTCAGTGGATTATTGTGAAATGTATCAATTCTTTTTAAAATAATAATCTGTGTATTATTACATAGATTTTTCTGTTATCAATAGAATTAGTTCCATCTATTATATAAAAGCGAAAATGTTTGTTTGTGTGTGCACACTTTTTTGTATGTCCGGCAAAGGCTTTTTTTGGTGGGGGTGCTCGGGTGGAGAGTGGTACCACGTTTTAGAACTTTTTATATACTCCCTAGATTATAATATCTGAGATTTACAAAAGGAGGTCATCTCTATCTTTTTATTTGAGCGACTTTTACGTGCTATTTTTGTGCTATTTCTTTCTTCTTTAGCGTGTTTGTTTGGCTTTTTTTTTATACGTAAAAGCTAAACTAAATCCGGAGAAAATGCGTCTACCTGGCACTCATGCCAGGGACATCCAGAAAAGCAATAAGCTTTGATCAATGTCGGGAAAACCCTTCATATCAGACAATTGCTATTCATTTGGACACTCTTTTTGTAGCAAGTTGGTTTTCTCCAACATCGTGGGGAAACAACTGCATGATTTCATTTCTCTATGGTGTGATGTTTGACCTAGAAAACCAGACGTTTGTTTAAACACCTGCATTTTTTAAGCGTTTAATTTGAACGATTCTCACTGCCTCTACCCTGTTAGCGTAACGGTAACATGTCACGTTTTCTTTTTTGACTTCACCTCAAGGCTTCAGGTTTGAACTTACTTGCCTACCAAAATGTTTTTTTCCTCTTCCACTTGTTTTTTTTTCCTACATACACAAACACCCGGGCAATGCCAGGCACCTCCGCTAGTTTAATATATAAAAGGCAAAATGGGTGTGCGCGTTTATGTATGTCCACGAAAGGCTGTTTGCGTCGGGGTCTTTGCGTTGGTTAGATTCCGGGAGAAGTTTTCTTATACTTCTTAGATCATAATATCTCAAATTCGCAAACGGACACGGTTTCTTTCATTTTTTTTATCGAGTTGCAAAAAAATTTTGTGTTGGCTGTTTGTTTGTCTTTTTCATATAAATAAAGCAAAACAAATTGAACACAATCGCCAACTCCCGGCCTTCGCCCGGGTAGTATCTGTTATGTAATTGGTCCTTGGTCAATGTAGGGGAAACTCTTCATACTGAGACAATTACTATTATTTGGATACTGCTACTGTGCCCCCTTTTTTGGGGGAGCTAGTTTTCTCCCCACATTAAAAATAACCTTCGTGGGAGCAATGCCATTTCTACAAGTCATCTTTTTGATTGACTACGTTAAATTTGAATGCTTTACACTTCCAGTCACCTTATGAGTAGTGGTAAGACGTCAGATTTACTTTCGCTTTCTATTCTGCCTTCGCGTCACGGGTTCGAGCCTGCCTGCCTGCCTGCCACCTTTTTTTTTTTTTTGTTCAACACACACCTCCAAACGCCTGGGCAACGCTGGGGACCCCCGCCAGTCTATTATATCAAGGGCAAGATCGTAATATCTCAGATTTGCAAACGAACATTGTCTCTATCTTCTTTTTGATTGAGTTTTAAAAAATTTCCACTGTCTCTCCAATGTTTGTTTGTCTTTTTCGTATAAATAAAGCGAAATTATTCAAATGCAATTGCCATTGCCTGGCCTTCGCCCAGGTAATATCTGTTCTGTAATTGCTCCTTGGTCAATATAGGGGAAACTCTTCATGCTGAGACAATTACTATTTATTTGGATACTACCAGAGTGCCCCCTGTTTTGGGGGAAGCTGGTTTTCCCCAACATTAAAAACAACCTTGTATCTAATTTGCTTTCATGGGAAAACAAATAAATAAAATGGCAGAAAACGGGAAGCTTAACTGGCCTACGGCCAGATTTAAAAGGAACATTCATTTCTGTGCATGTGTGATGACTCCTATGATTGTTAAGTTAATTACCAACTCATTGATTTCACTATCCTCTTTGGCCTAATGGTTAGCAAGGAAGACTAATTACCTTACATTTTCGAGTTCAATCCCACCTCTCTCTTTCTATCTTTTGTTTTATTTCGTCTTTGTGACAATATCTTCCACCCGGCCAAAAGTTAATTACCAACTCATTTAACTCGCTATCCTCTTTTTTCACATTCTTTTCCTCCTTTGTGGTACAGGTTCGAGCCTGGCTGCTACTACCACTTTATTTTTATTATTTTTTTTTTTTTTTGCTCAACACACACCTTCAAACAGCCAGGCAACGCCCCAGACACCTCCGCTAGTATTTAAGAAAGGAAAGTGAGTAGCGGTTTAGAGAGAAGTTTCTCTTTGTTCTTTACCTGACAATACATCATTAAACAGATGCCAGTGGTTGGACAATGAGTTTCATATACTGACTACAAGTTCTAGAGTGCTTACCCTGATATAGGTATAATTAATCTAGCTTTTCTGTCTCCTTTCTCTCAGTTGTTATAGTGAAAATAGTTGAGTTTGCCGTTTAGTTATATTTGATAGAAAGATTTATAAATCCAACTTCTATCCAACCTTGATCTTCCTGATTTTATAACTAAATGAAGGATTTTATACTATGTGATCTAATCCGTTCTATCCATGACATGCCTGGAATAAAAGTGTCTTTGAAAATAAGAATGGTTAATCAAACAACATGATATTCGTTCTTTTTACAGCACCAAATATTTAACAAAACAATATAAGATTATTAACTAAAGGTAAACAAACGAAACTAAACCTCTGACATGATAGTTTAGTTTAACTGATACATTCCATCAGGCTTATCAACAATAATCATTTAAAAAAAAATTTTTTTTTTGTTACATCAAACTGCAAACTTTAAACTTAAAAAGTTGATGATACTTTTGTTTTTATTAACAGGAAAGATTATGAACACTAAATTTAACATTCAATTTGTTTTCTAATATATATATATATATATATATACTACCAAGCCACCCAGCATTGCCCAGTTGTAAAATACGCTTAGATATGATATTTTGATTAATGCAGATTTTGTATTTATTATTATGTTATATTAGACCCAATATATAGTAATGATTAAAAAGTAAAAAAAAAAAAATGACTCATGTGTCACCACCGAGAATTGAAACCAAAATATTTAGCTTATGATTTACTTTTTCCTTTGACGTTAATAACAGAGCTATGAAGACATGTTTGCTCCAAGGCTTAAAATTAAAACATGAACCAATAGCTATTACGTTACACGTGCATATTTGTACTGCTGTCGTTCAACCATCACCTGGTAAATTGCACTTTTTCATTTTCACCTGTGTGTAATGCTAAAAAACGACGAAATGTGGATAATGGTATCTTTATTGGCATTGAAATCGGTGAAATCTCCCATTTTTCAATCAAATTTATTGATTACTTGCTCTAGTTAGGGACCCATTACGGTGCACTGGGAAGAAGGTCACATGCTTCTCTGCAGTGACTTAATCCACAATACATTGTAGTCTACATTGCACTATAGAGATTCTAATTGTTGATTTTATGAAATTATTTTTATATATAGTGGCTTGAATTAAATTTTAAAATACAAAAGTCAAGTATCATTATTCAATTGTCCTATAAATATAAACATTCATTTCGGACACGCCTTTGTCATATCAAAGAACCTACTGTTGATTTTATATGCCTGGCCTTTCTCAAATGCGCTTGTGATGTTAGGCTGTATAAGGTGTTAACTTTGGTCAAAATCTCCTATTCTTTTAATTAGATTTTTTTGATTACTGATACTTAAATACAAAACTTATCTAAGAACACTGCCAGATACATGAAGTATATTTTGTGAAATGTCATAAAAATTGGTCTAGCCGTTTCAGAGTCCATATGAAACGAATGCACGCACACACAGATAATTCCTTTAATAGAATAAATAGATAATACAAGAGGCCTCTTATTATTGATAACCAACATACTGTTTTTTAAACTAATTCATTTCCAAAAATTATAAATTGACAAATGTAAACCAATTCGATGGCAAATTAATAGCTTGTATAAACATTTTTCCTTTTCATAGGTACATTCATTTCTTTCCTTTTTTTTTTTAAAGGCGTTGCCACTTATCAAAGCCCGGAGGCCACTCGAAGATAAGGATTAATGAGTGTACAGTAGTCAGTGGGAAAATTTTGTAGTAATTGTTATTATTAAGAACTTATTCATATTGGACTATTGGACATATTGTAGTCAGTTGGAAAGCAGGAAAATGGAACATAGTTCCACAGGCATGCAGTTCTAAGAAAGAAGCTTTGTTCATGGAATCTATGTTTAGGTTTAAGCATAGATAAAGAGTGGGAAATTATTGATAGTAGTTTCAGATAGATGAGTGTTTTTTGTGAAAAATCAGGCCAGGGGGGGACCATAGATTGGAGCTCAGATGAAAATAACGATAAAGCAGAGACAGGCTTGCAGCATCTCTTCTGTGGGAAAGAGGCTGCAGGGAAAAGAAAAGAGCATCCTCCACTAGGCTACGAAGTCTGTTTTGAACTGTCAAGGCAGGATAAACTGCTTCTAGCAGCTCCTGCCTAGATGTGTCAACAGTACTCCATCTTTGGACGTACTTGGCTCTAATACAGGTAGATAATTGCATTAGCAGTGAGATATCTAATCGAGCAATAGAACAATCTCACCGATTTTCCAGCAGCCTTGGCAACGCTTTGATGTACGTGTTCCATCTCAGATCAGGAGTAAAGGTCAAACCCAGAAGCTTGTCAAAACATAGAGCCTCCCCAAGATGAAAGCTATTCATTTCAATTGATTCCAGACGGGGATCAGAGCGTTGATGATAGAAAGATAGAAGTTTTGTTTTAGATGCATTAAAAATAACCAGTCACCTCTTTCTCCATTGCACCATCTGATCAAGATCAGAGGAGAGAGAATCAGAGAGAACTTGGTCATTTATGGCCTTTGAAGTGTTGCCATAGATGGTAGTGTCATCAGCATAAATGTCTACGAATGATCTTGGGATGTGATTTGAGAGATCATTGATGTAAATCAGGAAGAGAGTTAAACCCAGGATGAACCCCTGAGGAACTCCAGCATCACAACTGTAAGCTTCTGATTTCTGTCCATCAACCCCTACTCTTATGAACCTATCAGAAAGAAATGATTTAATTATTGAAAAGACATTTCCAGCTATACCGTAGCTGGAGATTTTGTGGAATAGCCCTTTATGCTATATCCTATCAAACATACAACATTTTACTTATTGACTACAAACAATATTTTGTGTATGTTTGATCTAATTGGTAATATCTTGCTTTCAACAAAAAACTTGTCATACTTGCATAAACTGCCGGAATATGCCAAGTGCTGATCAAATTTTTAAACACTAGAAAAAAAATGAACAATTACCGTTCAGTAATTTCAATGAATAAAAATGGAAAGATAATAAATAAAAGTATAACATCAATCTATGGCAAATTTCCTGAATCAATATTTTTTTAAAATAAAAACTTTTTTTCTTTCAAGGTTTTTTAATATAATTTTTTGTGTGGATTTTATTTTTTTTCACTTTTAGATTTCTACTTTTTTCTGATATGGTAAGAGAGTAGGCTATTTCTTTTGGAATATTTTCAGTTGACTAAAGGGCGGTCACCAATGGCAAAGTGGAATGAAAAGGGTTAGAGGAAGTGGAGGGAAGCTCCTCAACCAAGTAGCTTTCTGTGATATGATTTATGATGGAGACAAATTGATTTTTTTCAAAAATTTTTCCCCTTATAAATTTTTTGAAGTAGCTATCCAGTTGGTCTTGACATTCTTTCTTGTTGCCTTCCACATCCTCTCCACATGATTCATAGCAGCATTTGTTATAAGGTTTATGAAATTAAGATTGGTTCACCATTAGATGTTGGAACCGTTCTGATCCTAATTTCTGTAGGCTTTTCAACAGTCAGATACAACCGTGGCTCCCAGCAGAATGAAGGAGAGTTTTGACATTACAGTTTCATACTGTTACTAGGAAACCCTCCTTCTTGGTGGGATAATATCCTTTGAAGACCCAGAGCAGTTTGAAGAGCCCCCCCCCCCCACAACATTGTTTCCTGTCGAAGAGGGATTCCTCAATTTCAATAGTGTGCCCTGAACCTCTGATTTGCTGGACATTTCTAAAGAAGTATTCCTACACACACAGCATGTTTGTAATGTCATCTGATCAAGCGATTCTCTTTTTCTTTTTTTTTTTTTTATTGGCTGAGCATTTTCACCATATTCTGTCAGTTTACATAAGCTGCCAGGATATGCTGAGACAACATTACAGAAAAATGGTTGTTAAATGCAGAAGGACCATCATTTCCACTGCTGTGTTTTCATATAGAGATAAACCCACTATCAAAAGATTTCTTTAATAATTACATAATAATCCTTTTATAGAATTAAAAACTTTTTCATCTTGTACTAGTTTTTTATTTTTATTTACAACAACATACCTTGCCTTTTTTTTCCCACTTCGTGCTTGCTTTGGTATGTTTAATTTCCCACTGAACACATGTTTATATATAAAAAGAAAAGAGGATAGACACATATTAGATTTTTTTTATCAATCACACTTAACTATATTTTATTGATTTATAAAATTTTCATCCATACACCTAAGCGATTTTGAATTCTATACATCTGTGATTTATAGGGAGTAGAAATATTAAAATTTTTAAATCAACCAATTTCTTTTCCTATCGTGGGTCTAGATAAATCGGAGTTCACACCTACTCAATAACACTCAAGTGATCTGGCAGCTTGAAAATTCTGTGTTGCTGTTAAATCTGGCACTTGACAAAAGTAAACAAAATACCAGGGGGTGCCAACGAACATGGTAGAGCCTCGGGTGGGCAAGATTTCTGCTAGACACACCTATATCTTTCAACAGGACTCTGCTTCTGCATTCAAGACCAAGACAATCCAAGTGCAGCTGCTCAACAATGTTTCTCACCACTCGTTGCTGGACTCGTGGCTGCCCTTGTCAACTGATTGCGACTCTTTTGACTATTTCTTTTGTGTTATTGAACCCAAGACAAATAAGCATAGCCAAAACATGTTCAACTCTCTGAAGGCTGTCATCAGGAGGCATTTTCCTCTATAAACAAGAACATAGTTACTAAAGTGTGACTCATTTTGCGCTCACCTCGAGATAGTTGTCTCCACTGTCGGCTGTTACATTGAAAAATACTGTACTTTGTTAACTGCTGCTAAATAAACTGTTGGGTCTTTGCATATACAACTTTGGTTTTTATTGTTTACCTTGTTTTCTTTTTGTCAAGTGTTGGATTTTGCTGCAAATGCTGAACGTTACAGTCAACTAATATTATGACATTTAAATTAAAATATTTTTTTTTTCTATAGAAGAGTATCTGTCATACAAAATTTCTTTTAGATATTCTTTTTACACTGATTTGCAAATTTACCTCTTGCTGGCTATTCGATTCATGCATTCAAGTTTGCTCAGTCTGGCATGTTGAATCAATTTTTTGTACATTCGATTACTCGTGCATTATGTTAGTGAAGCAGTAGATTTTGTTATAAGAAAATATGAGATTCACTTCTCAAGTATCTGTTTAAGAACTTCCACATAACAAAGATGGATATAGATTTTAGTTTTGAAATATTTTAGAAAACTGATTCTTAAAAGCTGACATAAGGCGTATGCTAAAAAAAACGTAATAAAAATTAAAATCAATAACAGATTCCAGAGTCTGTAAAAAAAAAAAATCCAACTCTACATGAGGGTTGAACTATTGGCTAAAAAAAAAAAAAAACCTTGACTCCAATGTCAGTTGACCCTGTCGGTGGGGCATTAGAATATGCCGACTGCCCCCCTGCAGAGGGTAAAAGTCCCTCAATGGGGGTCCTGGATATGACCTTAAACTATATCCAGTGGTGAGGCCTCAGCTTGTGGGCTTTGGGGAGTGTGGAGCCACTCTTTATTTACCATTGCTCCCAGGTCCACTCTGACCCAGAGTGGTAGTACCTGTTAGGGTCCCAACTATGGATTAAATAGAAACCGACGTGAAAACAACAAATATATTCTATTAAAAAAATTTTTCTTCATAATCTTTATTAAATAACTCGAAAGGGGTTGATATGTCGTAAAACAAAAACAACCAACCAATGTCAGTTTTTAACCAGACTAAATCCTGACCATGACTCTCTCTCACCTGTTTTTTCATTAATCAAAATTAATCAATTTTAATTAATGAAGAGTACTGATCACTTTTTTATTTTATCTGTTTATAAGAAATTTGAAAGAAATAACAATCAGCAGTAAGGTGGTAGGTTAAGCTGGCCGAATAATTAATGATATGGATTGAAAACTTGAGTGTGACAAGTTTGAATCCAGGTCGTTTCACAGAAATACTTTTATTAAACCCACACTTGACCTTGTGTTTAACCTCCTGGAAAGGAGGTAAATAAAATAAATAAAATTAAACAACAAACCATGGCTATATGTTAGCACCAGTGAAAACCTGCAAATGATGAAAATGTGTCAATTTTCTTGATAGATTCATACCTAAAACAAGTGCCATTTAGCAAGTACCTATTTACAATGCCTCCCCACGGGACAGAGTTAGACACCAGGGTCGTTTTTTAATGTGGAGAAAAGGTACAAAAATAAAAATTGTCTCAGTCGTGAAGGACTGCTCCTCCACCGAAAGAGAACAAGAAATGGAAGTGCAGTATCTGAAGAACAGATGATATTTAGTTGTACCGGCCCCGGACCTGGCATTATCTACTGCCAGGCCCTCATTTGGGGTCCGATACAACTTAGGCACCAAGGCCAGTAAGGGGGAAAGTGGGGAAGAAAACGGGACTTTGCTAAATTTGCTAACTAGACTTGCGTTGGAAAGCAAGTATTTTATTTAGAAAAATAAAACCTATACTAGTTTCTATCATAACACATCCGCCTACATGCTTACCAGGACCTACTTAAAAAGACAGCTCCCCAGCTTAACGGGATGGCGGGCGACACTCGTACTGTAAAAGAAAAATATATACAAAAAAACAAAACAAAATTTTATGTACAAACTTAGGCATTTTTTTTTTTTTTTTTTTTATATAAAATAAATGGGGGTGAGATGATGGGGAGGGGGGCAAACTAGAATACACCCAAAAAAGAAAGAAAAAGAAAACAACTTAATAAAATGCCTATGGGGGCGGGTTAGTAAGGGGACCCTCCCTACCTAACGGCTGGTCTGTCGTATGAAACGCCTACTGTCTTCTGGTCCACTTCCCCCGGGGAGAAAGGGTGAAAGCAAGCAGGTCGTTCCCTAGGGGGGAGTGGAGGAACTAGGGACTTGTAAGAAAAATAAATTAGGGTTGGGGATAACAGGGATGGATGGCGTCTTCCAAGATAATGTACGTAAGGGGTAAAAACAGGCCGGGGACAAAATAAAACTGGTGGACTTTGGGCAACATTGGAAGCTCTCCTAGTGCCAATCTATCAAAAAACAAAGATCTATAGGGGACAGGATCAAACTCACATACACCCTAGTCTAGGCCCTAAATAACGTATATGCTTTCCACTCTAGGTGGTTACTCCGCCTAACTAGCAAACCTACTCCTACCCATAATTACGGGGTAAACCCCGTATTAACATATGAGGGGCTGGGTTCCGAGTGCACGACAATCGAAACTTCAGCACCTCCAGACGAATACTACTAGGGTGGAAACACAAGCTCATACCTAGCTCCTCGTCGGATGCACAAACTAGTGTTGTGCACCCATCTCCTATCAAAGTCTATGCGGGGCAATCTTTTCCAATCACATCTGATTTTTATTTTAAGTTGATGCTTAAAATAAACAACCAGATCCTGATCGGAAACAGATCGTCCCTCATAGACAATGCCCAGATGTGAAACCCACGTCACTAACCTAGCTACAGCCAGTATCGCCAGAAACACCGCCCGTTTCTCCCTGATAAACGGCGGGTCCACATTGTCAACCACGTACGCCAAATCAAGTGGCACCGACCGCTCAGGGTCGATGCGAGCCGTTACCCCTTCGACATACCTCCAGAGACTGCGCACCCCGCTGCAAAGAAAGAACGCGTGTTCACGCGTTTCATCTTCGTCCTCATTGTTGCAGCGTGGGCACGGGGGATAGTAATAATCAGCATCCCTGAAATCCCTGGCAAGTCGGTCGAAGAGTGGTAACGCATCCCGGACTAGCCTCCACGTTATCGAAAATTCTGCATTATTAATGTAGCTACTGGCAGGCGCCCAACTCCAAAGCGAGAGAACTTCCCCCCTCGACAGATGTAGCCGCTCCACCAGCGGATCGTTCGCGGTACCCTCCACTAACTCCTCATATAGCCTCCACCTAGGCCGTGCAAGGTCACTGGACCCCGGCAATGCCCTAAGGGCGGCTCGGCATTCGGTCAGGAAGCGCCCTTCCCCCGCTGGTCTTCGGCGACCTTCGGCGGCGGGGTCGGTTAACAGCCGTGGGAAAGCGTGCTCCACGGCCGGTACCCAGGGTGCCTCCTCTATCAGTGTCCGACTCAGGAACGCCAATCTTTCTGCGTGTTGGTGGCTGCGCAGATCAGGCATCCCCAAGCCTCCCTCGCTAAGCTTCTGCGTACAGACCTGTCTACGGACATACGGCTTTCCTCCCTTCCAAAGCAGTTTGAAAAGGAGGCGCTCTAAAGCCTTACAGCGGTCCGCAGGCAGGGGAAGAACAGATAAACGGTAAAGGATCAACGGAAACACGTAAGTGACGCATGCCTCCGCACGACCCTTCAAGGACAATCTCCTCCGAATCCAAGTCCCGACAGACGATTCGACCTTAGTCTGTACCTCCGACCAATTCTTGTCCAGCTGGAGATCCGGCCCGAACCACACACCGAGGATCTTAACCGGGCCATCAGTCCAGCCGAACGCACCTGGAAGCGAGTTTACCCCGGTCCAGGTGCTCAACCGCAGGCCGACGGACTTGCTGCGATTGATCACGGCCCCTGTGACAACTTCATACTCAGCGATCGCCTCTATCACCGCTTCGATGTCGTTACGACTGGCTGCGAAAACGGTGACGTCATCAGCGTACGCGGACACCCTGGCAATTCGGCCGCCAGGTAGAGCAATGCCGCGTAGGACTGGTCTCGCCGCCTCGTCCCTTAATTTGCGAAGGAAGGGCTCCAACGCCAGGACATAGAGCAGAGGCGACAGCGGACAGCCCTGCCGCACCGACCGGGAGACCCCAAAGGACTCCGACAACCTACCATTGACTTGCACCACCACCGCGGGGTCACGATACAGGGCGGAGATCCACTTGCGGAAGTCCGGACCAAAGCCGGCGGCTTCCACAACAGCCCTCAGGAACCCATGGTCCACCCTATCGAACGCCTTAGACTGATCTAAATTGATCAGCGCGGCTTCTGTGTCGTCTTCTAACCCCTCTATTATCGTGCGAACCAAGTGCAGATTGTTTTGAATTGTTCGACCCTTCACAGCGTAGTTCTGATCCGGTTCGACCAACTCGTCGATTACGACTTGCAGTCGGTTCGCAAGAATACGGGCCAAAATCTTAAAATCTGCGTTAAGCAGAGTTATGGGCCTATAATCGTCTAAGTTCCCCCCTCCATGTTGGTTTCCCTTCTTCAGAAGCGTGACCACTCTTTTGGTTACCTGCCTCGGGATCGAGTCCTGGGCAAACCAGTGGTTAAACACGCCCGTCAAAAGGGGCACAAACATGGGCGACAGCCTCAAGTACAGTTTGTAGGGCAAACCATCGAGCCCCGGAGATTTGTTGTGGCCAACCTGCTTCAACGCAGTAATGACCTCACGCTCCGTAACCACCCCCTCGCAACTAGCCGCTCGGGCCGCAGTAAGGCGGGGCGAGCCAGCTAAATAGCTGCCAAACTCCTGGCCGCGGAGTCTGGGTAGTTTGGTGAAGCGCTCCTCCAAATGTTGCCGAAACCCATTGCAGATCTCCTGTGCTGACACGAGAGAACGTCCTTCCAGGTTTTTCACCTCCCGAATGTACCCATCCGAGCCGCGTCTTAAAGCGGCCCCACGCTCAACAGCGTCAACGTTCACGGCTTCGTTGGAGACTCTATTTAACCTAGCCCTAATTACCTGACCTTCATATCGCTCGCTAGCCAAGCGATTGAGGTCCCCCTTAACTAGTGCTAGATCTAGGGAATCCCCCCCTGCCACCGCCCGGGTCAATCTATCCTCTAAGTGCTTTTTGGTCCGAGCCCTAGTTAACGCGAGGCGTTGGCTATATTGGACACAAAAATGCCTAATGGTGACCTTAAGATTAACCCACCATCTACTCCCGGTAACTGCCCCCACTAACTCCCTCTGAATTAGTGTCGTCAGCTGCTCCCGGAAGTCGACCGACTCCAACAAGGAGGCGTTCATCTTCCAGTAGCCAGCCAACCTAGGCCTATTACCTAACTTCAAACGGGCCAACACAAGTTTGTGGTCTGAATGACCTAACCAGTGGAACGTGGGACAAGATAGAAAATCTACGTCGCCCCTTCTAATTAACATCCTGTCCAAGTATGTACTTGGACAGGCGGCCGCACTAGTATGCCACGTCCATATCTCCCTCCCGGGGTGATCCAGACGGAACCTGTCGACCAGATCGCACGAGGCCATCAAGTCAGACAGGCTGCTGTCACACCTATCCGACCCGCTAGTCCCCCCGACCTTATCTAACTTGGGGTCCAGGATGGCATTCCAGTCCCCCATTAATACTACCCGCTCCGGACCCGAAGAGAGAAACCCCTCCACCCGCCGAAAAAAGGAAACCCTCTCGGTTTGGATGTTGGGCGCATAAACTGCCATGATCCGGAACGCGCCGCTGCTAACGGCAACATCGACCACGACCAGCCTCCCATGAGCGTCCCCATGAACAAGTGTAACCGTCGCTGATAGGGTGCGACTTACTAGCACAGAAACCCCCCGGCTCTAGATACTGCCATATGCTGAGTAAACATCAAAATCGTTCACCAGCACATTGCAGTCCCCAGCCCCAACAAAGTGGGTCTCCTGTATTGCAGCTATGTCTACCTCAAGGGCCACGAGGTCCCTCAGCACGCGAGAAGCCTTGCTTCGAGACCTCATGCCCCTCGCATTTAAACTAGCTAGGTTTAAGCTTGTTGCCATGTTTCCCTAACTAGTAATATTCCTCTATCAAGGGTCTGAAATCCTCGGGGGTAAGGGCGTCGAAGGTCTGCCCAAGACTGCCCGTGAGCAGGACAGGCGTAAGCCGCCCGTCTTTGGCCAGACCTCCTACGTCCAGAGGGAACGTCAACTTAAGCGCCCTATAAAAGGAGGGGTGAACGTATAACCGGACCCTCCCCTCGCATTGCTTAGAAATTTGCTCTAAGGATGGGTGCTCCCCGTCGACAAGCTTCAATCCTGGAAACGTGGTCTTTCCTTCCTCCAACATTCTCCAGAGGGCTTTCGCTCGCCTACCCCTATTGGGTCTCACGAACGTTATTAGGTGTGGCGCCTCTGCGAAGTTCCTGAGGTCGGTGACATCCTTCCCCTCCACCATTTTCAGGCTCTCCAGGACGCGCAGGTATTTTTTCTGCGTCCCACTTATGTCGCTTACCGCCTCATCCACCTCACACAGACAAACCCCCGGCCAGAATGGAAACTTTCTGGTCTTTTCCTTCCTGGGGGCCGTCTTCTCCTTGTCTTGACTTTCCGCAACCACATCTTCTGAGACTGGAGCCGTTACATCCTGCTCCGGGGTGTTGAATAGGGGAGGGGTGGGCTGAGCGTCCTCTGGGGAAACTGATGTTGGAGGCTCAGAATGCTGCTGCTCTGCTGATATTTGCATCTCTTCCACCGCTGGGATCTCTTTCAGGGATTTTTGCGGGGGAGACTTCTTCGGAGAATCCTTGGCCGTTTCCTTGCGCTCCTTCTTTTCTATGTGTCTGTCATGAGTTTCACCGTCTTCTTCAGATTCCGAGGAGCTCAATCTTAGTTTTCGCTTTGTGGTCGCCGCCGTCGATCTTGCTGGGGCTGAAGGGGCCTCTGCTTCTTTCTTTTTTCCCCTCCTGGCGACGACCTTGCTCCAAGCTCCATCCTCGACATTCACCTTCTCCTTCCTCTGCTGGCGTTTGTCTTCTTCTGCTGGTTTCACACTCGTCCCTTGCTGGTCTTGATCCTTCCTCT
This sequence comes from Euprymna scolopes, assembly GCF_053919585.1. Taxonomy (NCBI): domain Eukaryota; kingdom Metazoa; phylum Mollusca; class Cephalopoda; order Sepiida; family Sepiolidae; genus Euprymna; species Euprymna scolopes. The sequence goes on from NC_136488.1 coordinate 37,442,655, forward strand.
GCGGGCAGAAACGTGCCACGTGGCCAGGCTTCATGCAATGCCAACAATATGGCCGTCTCCCCTCAACAATTACTGCCATTTGCCAGCCCTCACAGCATAGTTGCACCGGGATTTTATGGAAATTCTCCCGGTTAACGCGCATCTGGATCTTGTATGACCCAGTTTGGATATTCCTCGGTCCCTTTGTGGGGTTTATTTCTTCGACTTCTCCAAACTGGGCCAGGGTGGCACCTAGTTGATCCTCACCGACGAAACAGGGTACCCCGAGCACCGTTACTCCAGCTCTCCTTTTGGACAGATACTCGGGGCGGAGTCTTACGTTTTTCCATTTGAGGTCCCCTCCTGCTAGCTTCTCTGCTTCCTCCTTTGATGGCAGGAGGAGATCCCATGTAGCATGAAACTTTCTAACCAGGTACTGGGCAGGAATCTTCAACTCTCCCAGCACGTCACACATCCTTTCCAGGGGCACGCCGATGAGCCCCTTCCCATTTGCATCCAGCGTCACGAGGGAGACCGTTCTCATCTTTATATCTTCTAATGCACCTGGAACCATCGCCAGCTTATTACCATTGATGTAGTCTTTAAAACGCCCTTCCAGCAATTCTTGGTAATATTTCGGGGTCTTCTTATTTTCCTTTTTCTGACCCCACGCTTTCGTCTCTTTCGCCGCTGTTGATGGCAAGCTGGTCTCTGCTACTGCTGCTGCTACAACTTGCTTTGCCACTTGCTTTTCCTGCCCAGGTGGTATCGGTGAGCAATCACTCAGCGTGAGGGCTGGCCACTCAAACGGACTTCCTGGCGTCTCACTTCCGGACACCCCCACCCCCGGGGAGCACCCATCCACTACTATAACCTCCTCCGATCTACTCCTGCGTAGGACCTCCACTATGTCCTTATTTGGACTGCCCCTCGCCGATTGGGACCTTGTCAGAGGGGTTCTGGGCTCCTCCTCCAAGACCCACCACTTCTTCATCGGCCTTTTTTTCCCTTAATGACGCGCTCTCCGACCGCTGGGGCACCGACCGACGCAAAAACGACTCCATCGGGGTTGCCTTTCGCGGCGACAACCCCCTGCACCGTACCACGAACCGACTCGACCCTACTGGGGGTGGCGACTCCCGCTCGCGATCCGGACACCGACTTTACCGACGCTACCGAAGACTCTGGGGTGGCGACCCCGGGAACCCTTCTCGAACTCGAACTGGGGGTGCCTTGCGGGACGGCACCCCCCGGACCCATCTCGACCACTACACCTGGGGCGTCCCCCAAGGTGGCAGGAGCAGAGGCCTGCTCCATCTACTTTGATGGCCCAAGGCCCGGCTAGGCACCCGCCGATTCGGAAACCAAGGGGACCTTCGCCTAAAAAGGCACGTCGGTTTCCCTTGGCCCTGCCGGCTGCTTAAGTGCTAGCTGGACCCCGGACTATCTGCAAAAAAAAAGGAAAAAGCAACAATTAGTAGTTGCCCAGGATGGGCAATAACAAAAAAAACAAATAAAACAATAAACAAAAAGGTCTTTGCGGGTCCAAATCCCCAAAGAAGGGGCTGGTCCTTGCAGAAGACAAGCAAGAAAACTCTTAACCAAAGGTTAAAGAGCTCACAAACTCGGACAAAAGGCAGACCGCAGTAAGCACTGAAGAACAGATGGTATTTATTTGCTCCCCCATCGAGCAAATTAGGCACAAGGCCGATTTTTAATGTGAGGAGTTAAGGGGAAATGGGGACCAACTCCCTGGGGAGTAGGGGAGTTGGATAGTGACAATTGGTATGAAGGGTTTCCCCTACATTGACCAACGTCTTATATGTGAGGTTGCCCACACATATGGTCTTTGCTTGCAGTATCTGCCGGAACAGATAGTACACTTTGATCTTGTTTATATATTTTATTGAGAAAGAAAAAATTGAACATAAAAAACGTACAAAAAATTCAATTCAACAAAATTAGGCACAAGGCCCTATAAGAAATTGGGAGGGGGAGGGTACAGGGTCTTTTTGACTATGTAACAGATGAGACTTTGAAGTCTTACTCTTGACTGGCAACATTTACCAAAATACCTCAATCACTCTGTGGATCCTAATCTAACTAATAACCCCAGCGTTCAGTGTAAAATTTAACTATGTACAATTTGTATATTCATTTCTGTATGTTGTGTGTGCATTTTTTTTTTTTTTTTTTTTTTTTTTTTTTTTTTTTTTTGTGTGTGTGTGTGTGTGTATGTGTGAGAAAATAAAGTTTGATTTCATTAGAAAGAGTTCTTGAATTAATTGGCATAAAATGTTCGTGGAGTGGGAAAAAACTAATGAAAATGTTCATTTCAAAAATAAGGGAAAAAACTACTAATGTGTTGTTAGTAAGACCCCCCTGTACTATTCTATGTGGCTAGATCCCCCACTGTTTTCCGGGGAACCGAAAACAAGCAGAGCATCCCTAATGGGGTTTGGGGAAGTCGCCTTAATGGAGGTGGGAGAAAATAAAGCAACGGATGGAGGGGGTAGGAAGGTGACCTCTGAGTAGGGGGATGACCGGGGCATCAGAAAATAAAGATGAGGAGCAGGGGGGTTGGGCAGACTCAGAGGTTCTCTAATACCAAAAATAAAATCAGGAACAGGATCTCATTTGTACCACCAGTCAAGAGTTACTTTACTGAACTTATAATGCTAACCTAGGCGGGATGGGTTCCGTAGGACCCAGCACCGCCCATGCCATGCCTAAGGAGGGAACACGTATTGAAACTTGGCTCCTCGACGGATGCACAAACTAGTGCCGTGCACCCACCTCTTGTCAAATTCCACTCTAGGCAACCTCTTCCAATCGCATCTGATCTTTACTTTAAGCAAATGTTTAAAGTAAACGATCAGATGTCCCTTCGCGGACCAACTTGACGCGCGTGATCCAAATGGTCATGCGCGCTACTGCTAGGATCGCCAGGAAAACCAAACTTTCCTCCCTGGGGAACGGCGGCTCCATGTTGTACACAAAAGTTCCTACGTCGAGATCGAGCGGACACTCGGCATCGATGCGAGCTGTTACCCCCTCAACGTACTTTAATAGGGGCTGTATCCGGCTGCAACTAAAAAACGCGTGCTCGATTGTTTCGGGCTCGCGTTCGTCACAGCACGGACAGAAGCGCCTGGTATGTTCTTTATACCGGAAAAGTTGATCTTGGCCAAAAGGCCAAGTCAATGTTGTCTCACAGTATTGACTATCTTGAGTTTTTGTTATGAGTTCCTGTCCATAGGCATTATTTGAGGGAATGCTTTGAGTTTGCTCTCAGCCTACTAAGTCGAACTTTGATATATTTGCAAAGGCTTTTTAAATTTATCAGTTAAAACGGATTATCTATAATATAAATCTCGCCTGTCTGTTTAAATGTATGTATGTGTGCCTAAAACTTTTGACAGAGGTGACGGATTTTCACAAGATCAATATTGTTTTGAAGCTTGACCCTTTGGACGACAAATTTCGAAAAATTGGCCAAAAACATTAATTCCTTCACCCCAAACTGGGCAGTTTTCTACAAGGAGGCTGATTTTTATTGCATCACCATTTTTACAAGTTCGGTTAGAATGACTTTACTAATTTCAATGTTCTGAACTGCCGGTTGCATCATGGAGTAAGACGTCCGGTTTTCTTTCACTTTCTTTTCTGCCTTCGCGTCACGAGTTCTAGCCTGTCTGCCTACCAACCACTATTTAAAAAAAATTTTTTTTTTTTTCGCTCTACACACACCTCCAAAAACCCAGGTAACGCTGGACACCCAGACTAGTTTAGATTAAGATAGAAACAAAACTGTTCACATTAATTTTTTAATGTGTATAAAATTGAACTTTTCATAAATCTTTCTGTAATATTTCTTTGGTTAAAATAAATTTTAGAATATTTTAATGTTTATTAATTGAAACTTCCATTAATGAAAACTGAAAAAAATCTAATAAAATAACAAATGCTGTAATTCAATTTCAAATGTATAAACAATCCTCGAGAAAAACGTTAATGATTATTTTGAGATAGCAAATACAATAATAATGATAGATGGGATTATCAAGGTTTAAATTTGCATGTCAAACTAGGATCAGTTTGAAATCCATATTTTCTAGCTTAGTCTTTTCATAATCAATTATAACCCATTAATCAAACATGCTTGTTTCAGGTTGGATATTGAAGTAACAACAGCTTGCTTTAGTTTCACATGTTAATCATTTTATTCGCAAGCAATATGGATTTCATGCTGTAAGACTAACTACTGAAGAGCTGACTGCAATATCACATAGGATCAGCAAATCTCTTGATGGAGACTATCTTTCTAGGTAATAACTTCATATATCAAAGACCTTTGATAGGGTCTGATAGAAAGAGGTTGCTATGGAATATCTGGCAATGTGTTCTCAACTATTGTATCCTTTCAGATATAGTCTATAAAAGTAATTGTTGATAAGTAGTTACATAGAGCATCAATGTTGGTGTGCCTCCATGATCTATCCTGATATTCATTGATGATGCCCACTTCTTAATATTCATTAATGGTCAATTAAATCATATTCTGATATCATTTGTGGACATTTATACAGTCAACACCTGCTGATTCTATCTTCTGAGCATGTGTTGCAATGGGAAAAATATAACTTATTACTTTTGACACCATGAACTAAGATTCTCTCCTTTCATCACCAATGCTCAGATCATTGTTTTGCTCCAATTGAAATAAATGGCTCTCCCCTTGAGGAAATCTTTTGTTATGAGAAACTCCTAGGGCTGACTTTCATTTCAGATTTTAGATGATATCCAATGATATCATCTAAAATAATATCCAATTTGTTAATAAAGTTGTTAGGGAAAAAAGATTGGATCATTCTATCACTCCAAAAAGTATCTGACTCTTGATGCAGTCAGATATACCCAACTTTTGATTGAAAGTATATATATTTGGGGGATGCTGACTGTTGAAGGATAAGGATCTCTGCATGGGACAAAGAAAATTCTCATTAAGGCAAATATGCCTGGACAACAATCAACAGACAACATTTGGGTTTCTAGCGAACGACACATGCTTGATGTTTGGTCTAGCTTAGTTGATTGAGTCATGCGCATAGTTACACAACTAGTGTTAGATGGAATTTCCATGAAGAGAGTTTCTTTCCAAGAATTTCCTATCTATTGAACACATTACCACAGGGCTGGTTCCCTTCAGACTACAACATGTTCAAATTCACTGTCAACAATACTTGTCATAAACCATTGTCATAAGTAACAAAATTTTGTTCATTCCATTTATCATTTTCAATTCTTTCATTCTTCATCATTCAACTAATTCTTTTGTCATTGACCTTTGGGCCAAGATCACAGTGTAGTCTCTGTTCTGATGCTACACTTCACTTTTTCTGTCCTCGGTCAATGGAGGAACAATCCTTCATGACTGAGACAAATTTTATTTTTGTTCCTATCCAGAGTGCCCCCTTTTGGGAGCTGGATTTTCCCTACATTAAAAACCTACCTTGTGTCTAACTCTGCCCTCGTGAGGAGGCAAGTAAATAGGAACATTAAAAACAAAATCTATATTTTATGTTTTGGTTATGGAGTTTATAAAAAGAAAACGAGCCAAAACAGAAACCTAGAGGTTCACACTGTTTATTATGTATGATTTAATCAGAGTTGGAAGTTCCTAATTTAAGAACTTCGAGGAATGTGACATCCCTCCTTAGGTGTTATTACTCTCAGGACCACTCTGACATGAAATGAGAGTACCTGTCAGTCTATCATCTATTAATTAAATAGAATTTATCATTGGCAGACTACTTACAAATTATACTTAAAAAAACAAACAAATCTATAATTATTTGGCATTAAATGACCTCTTAATCGGTTGATATGCCATAAAATAAAGCAACCGAACCAATCATCTTTGTTATAATGGTCACAATAGTTAGATCATTGTAATCCCATCCTCCTTCTCTCATGCTACCAGATAAAGTTGTCTGAAGATAATGGCTTCCTGGCTTAAATGACAAAAGAAAAATTGAACCTAGTAATTTACTCCTGTTCGTTCCTTGTTTGTTCGCACTTTTCTCAATAACTATACTTTGAAGTTTTTTGAAATTTTGGATAAACATTAGTCATGGTGAAAGTAAATTTTTGCCATAATAAATTTTCTGGGATAACTCTGGTTGCCCTGATAAGGGGCATTATAGGGGTAAAATTGCCCTTACTCAGTCATCTGTTCATTTGTTTCCACTTTTCTCAATAACCAAACTCTGGATTTTTTTTTTAAATTTTGCACAAACATTAGTCATAATATAAGTAAATTTTTTGCTCATGGAGGGATACCCCACATGCTTGACTTGTTTTTTTTTCCCCCTTTCTCTTTGCAAAACTCAATCATGTTCTGCAAACCTTAAAACAAAAGACAGCAAAACTAAACATTATGAATAAATATTTGAAGATATTAAGAACTTTAAGCATAAAATCTTTTTTTTCAAAATTACTATATTCGGCATTGAATAACCTTTCCACAAGGATCTGTGGCATAGTAGATAAAAATACTTGATAAAATTCAGTTGAAAGTTATAATCTTTTGGTGGTTAAAGATTCAATCCTCAGTGCAGGGTGATACTCAAAATACAATTGTGAATTACTTAGGGCTTCTACTCAGTCGTGGCTGATTGAACAAGAGCATGATGTCACCATCTATTATATAAAGGGTTCTGCTCGAAGTTCTGAGCAGATTCCTGAGTCTGACAGATCCCCACAGAGTTCAACAAGATACACCTGAAGAAGATCGAAGGTTACATCGATTAAAACATTGTGAAAATAACACTCAAAATAAGAATAGTAGTCTGAATAATCCAAATAGTACGAACCTGAAAAGGGGTTTATGTCATAAAACTAAATCCTCCTCCTTCAAATGTCTTTTTTGCAGTGAACCTGACAATGATCATAGTTAGAAACATGTAAATAGCCACTTCTTTTCATAAAAATGAATTCAAAGTGTGTGTCATAAGACTTTTGTGCTGTTGTCAGCCGAGAAAGGTGAACATAGCTATCTAAAAGTGAAGGTTTTGTTAACAGAATTTGATTTTTCTTTTAAATTGGAGAATAAATCAATTCCATATCTGTGCCATCAGTTTTAAGATCATTTTTGATTTGCTATAATGCAACAAATGTCTAAACGAAATTGTATAAGTGCTAAGCTAATATATTAAGTATTACTTACACGATTCTTCTTTGTCCTCCATCAACCATTGTGTGTTTTATCATAGTTTAATTAGGATGTTAATAAGCAAGTGATTTATGAACATTATAAACAATTCTAGCATATATATTCCATACTGAAGTCATTTGATACTAAATGACTCTGAAGACTGACCGAATTAGCAAATTATTTCTCTATCTAGTAATAAAAAAGAAACATTATACAGATATATTTCTCCTCTTGAAATAATTGGAAACTTATAAAATATAATAGGTTAATGTAGTTTGCTTGAAACATTGTTTAATGTGTATATAAAATATCTAAAAGGGGTTAATCTACTAATTCCAAATAATTGTCTCCAAACAATTTACTCAAAACTAGTAGTGGCACATATGTCTTTAAATGCTCCATCACCCCATAAAGTTTTATCTACCATCACATAACTGCACATAAAATAACCATAACAAACTTGTGTAAATTAACTGAAAACACCCCCATCCCCTCCATTTCTAATTGCAGTCTCTGTCTGCCTGCCCTCAAATCATTATTCACTGTTTAAACTCACCATTAACCAAGCCTGGTATAAGGAGGAGAGAGAATCTTAAAATGTTTTAAAATCATATCTTTCTTAACATCTTAGCCAATTTTAATTTTTATGAGTCAACACTGATGGCAAGTATGGTCAATTCCTGTACACATAAGATCAAAATGTATATCGTTGGTTTGCCAGTATGGGGAGAGGGTTAAAAAAATTAACACATGCTCTTGCTTCTCTTTAATCAAGCATAGTGTGTGTGTGCGCACATGGATAGACGTTTTCAATCATAAAAGATGGCTGTATAAGACGTGTGGGCTGAATTTAATGACCTTTCTTTGGGGTAGTTGCCTATAAACACTGCAATAACTGTTTTGCTTATGTTTCTGCGAACTTTAAATATCTCTATTTCCTTTTATCAACATTTTTTTCTTACTAAATCCTTTTTCATTCCAAAGAGAAAGAAAATATGAATAAAATACAGAGTGGAACGATAAGTGTTGCCCTCAAGAAAACAACACTACAGGTTTATTTAAAAACTTTTATTGAAAAAATGAATTCAAGTAACTCGATTATGAAGTAGAGCTAACATGTATTCAGTGTAACCACCTTCAGCCTCAATCACCACCTTGATATGGGTCTTTTCCACAAGTGCCGACAGGAGCTTAGCGAATACTCGGTGGATGGTGGCGATCAGGCTGGCTTTGGTGTTGTGGGAGGTCATGTTGGTGATGTTCTTGACATATGACCAAATGAATTAGTCCAGCGGGTTCAGGTTGGGAAAGGAGGGAGGCCAGTGAAAGAAGGGTCCAAAGTCTTAGCACTCCTTCTGAAGCCAAGCCTGGGTCTCTTTGGACTTGTGAGCTGGCGTCGAGTCCTACTGCCACACCCAGGGTCTGCCAGTAGCCACCTGATTACACCATGGGATCACCATACTCTTCAGCACATCCACGTACACTTTGGTGTTGACGTTCAAGCAGACTTCAAAGCTGTGAGGTGGCATGATGTGGCCCTCCCTTGAAACCATACCAAAGATCATGATTGTGGCTGGAAACTTTGTTTTCATCACTCTGGGCACATCCCTGTTATTCATGGCAATCTAGTGATGCATTTTGAGGGTGCTGGCAATGGTCCTGTTGTCATAACTTGGATTGGTAGAGAGCATGAGTTGTACAGCTGCGCATCTCTGATCTCACTCATTGAACATTGTGTCACTTTCAGACATGATAGAAGGCTTCTATTGTTCTTGGGATTTGTACAGAATGGGCTAACTAGTAGATGGTCTGCAACAACGAAAAAAAAAAAAACGGTTTTTATCAAACAGAAATGGAATTATGTTGTCTTTTCTAGAGCGACAATTTTATCATTCCACCCTGTATTAGAGTAAGAATTGAATACACCTTTTGGTTTTGGAATGTGTACTAACTAATATATATCGTCATATTCACCTCTATTTTTCAAGACTGTCAGTTGCTCATTCACATCTTCCTGGTCCACACCAAACCTTATTTGGTCCCCTGATTTATTGGAGAGGGACCTATGTTTTCAGTGGCGTCCTGCATTTGTATGTCTGTCCGGCCGTGCATCAGTTAGTCCGGACGATTACCAGATAACCATTCATTATTTTTCCCTGAAATTTTGCCACAAATTGTATTTCATTAAATAGATGTGGACAGTAAAAAAAATTTTTTGTGAAAATTCCTGTTGCATCCCCAGGGGCTCAAAAGAGGTAAAAAATGCCTCAAAATTGGCCAAAAATGACATGTTTTTCCCCATAAATTTTTATCCATCCATTAGATTTTTCTAAAACTTGGCCAAAATGTGGAGCCCATTGTTCTTAATATAAATCCAGTATGGGTGACCCTGCCAAAATTCTGGTTCGCATCCCTGGGGACTTTCAGTGCTAAAAACACCCCTTCTTGTGGCTCTTTGTTCATATTTCTCAACAAAAACTTGATATGTCTGACTATATAGTGGTTTTCCACGGTGGTCAACTCAAATATACATGTATTTAACCCTAAGTCAGAGTGGCAACCTCCCCACCTTCTCATAATTGCACAGACCCTCTTAAAACCACACATAATCGCCTTTTAGAAAACAAACAAACAAACAAAAAACACCCAGCATTTATCTATCATAGGAAAAGGGGGGGGGGTAACTGCCCTAAAGCGCTCGAATGATTCAAAATTGGAAATCATTTTACATTAAATTCTAAAATAATTTTTGTTTATCTTTTAAAGTTTTTCAAGTTGTTCACATGCAATTGTCTATAAAGGTAGAATCACATATTTTGGAGGGGTGGTCAGATGGGGAGGGGTAGCAGAAGGTATTAATCTACAATAATACCAAAGAAATATTGCAATATATTCATTTTTAACCAAGCCTAGATTTCGATTTCAGTTTTTGGCACATAAAATGCATTACAACTAAACTTTGAGTTCTCTAACTTCTTTTCTTTTAATGAATACATGGCATGTTTATGTAAATTTACTTTGATTATTTGGAAACCATTAATTTCTGGAGATTTTCAGTAGCATATTCAGATTCCTTGCACAAAAATACACTTATATGGCAAATTTCATTGCTTAGTCTTGTGTTTTAACAAAGATATAGCATTTTTACTGAAAAAGTAGTGCAAAAAATGTGACAAAACGCATATGGTCTTAAAGAGGGGAAAATATCCAAACACGCAGGGCATAAATAGTCATAACTTCCTTGATTTTAATTGGATTTTAAAAATTTAAAAGATTCTTTTAGCTTATCAAGCTCTTTCTATATATACCAATATTGAAATATTTTAAGCCATTTAAATTTTTTCATGTGTATTGCTAGGGCTAAGGAAAATTATGTGTGAACATCCTGAAGACTTGATAGAAACAAAACAAAAACAATTTTAGAATTTAGAGTGGGGGTTGGTTTCACATAAATGTAAAATAATTCACCATTTCAAGATGATCCTAGCGTTTTAGGACAGTTGACCAATTTATTTCTTTTTTTTGGGGGTGGGAGAGATTAATCATGTGCACTTTTCTTCAAACGTTTTTATGCTTTTTTTTTTACGTTTATATGAGCTCATAGGGGAAGTTTGTTTAGTGGGGAGCTCTGCCACTTGTACTTAGCGTTATTGTTAAGGCTAAAGGTTTTAGGAGGAGGCTTGCCACTCGTACCTAGGATTAGACATAGAATTAAGTAAGTTTTTTTAAGTGGGTGTTTGATACCATTGTGAAACTTTACAAGAATTATGACAAACAGACAAAAATAAATGTTATTTAAGAAAGTGACATCACTCTAGCAGAAAACATGATGCTTGGAAAAATATCAAGTATTTAAATTCTATTTAAATATAAAAAAAGAAACAAGTTTTTGCTAAAGCTGACAAATTGTTAAAAATTTTGAATTAATGTTATTTTGATTTTTAATTGCATTTCATGTCCTTTCCTACCATTGTTATCTCACTGAAAACATTTTTTAAGGGACGAAAATTAGTGTGTTACCGTTCGTAATCGTACACGTGAAACATCATATTTCATATTTTCGCTTGTTAAGATTTACTACTACCCAATTTTTTTAAATATTTGTATGGTTGATAACAAAATAACTCTAACATGTAAAAATTTTTTTTATAACCAGATTTTCAATTAAAAAAAAAATCGATTTGGAATAAACAAAAACAAAACCTGTTTACGCAATGTTATCGCTGCTGCTGAATACAGCTACTATCACTAATACTACAGAAGTCTTGATTCAAATTCATAACGATTTTTTCGGATATTATGTTTTTAAATTGCTACGTACCACTAGAGAAAACACTGTCCAATCATCTTTTTAACGAATAAACATAGTAAAAAGATTGTTTTATTTAATAGTGAGTGTCCGAAGAAATTTTTTTTCAAAATTCTCAATACTCATCATTTTAAAATCTTTTTTTTTAACACAACAAAAAAACGAGTGGTCAAATGAATTTTGGACACTCGAAATCATTAAAAATGACATCTCTTTTGGCTAATTTCCAAATTTCATTAAAAAATTCTTTACAGAAACACGGGACGAATGTTTAGAAATCTAGGGTGGGGGGTCGTTACAAAATCTTACCGAAAATGTTGTTTTATGATGTTCACATTTTTATCATTTTATTTGCTTAAAACTCTAAAAATATATAATGTATGTTATTATTTACTAATTCATTTGAAAGTATATTCATTTCTGAACAAAATAGTGGTATTTTGAAGACTTAAAGTGCTTTGGTTTTTAAAATATGACTATTTTAGAAGAACCCCTTGAAATCTGTGATTATCCAAAGCGTTTTAACGGCCATGTGTATTGCTAATTAAGGCCTGCACTGTTATCCATTATCCATTTACACTGGGATTCGGCATCCTCAGGGGCTCGAGAGGTCAAAAATGTCCCAAAAAATGACACTTTTTGCCCCATAGTTAAATTTTCCTGAAACTTGTCCAAAATGTGGAGACCATTGTTCTTAATATAAATTCAGTATGGGTGACCCTGGCAAAATTCTGGTTCGCATCCCTCTGGGACTTTTAGGGCTCAAAAAACATGCTTTTTTGGAGCTCTTTTTTCATATTACTCAAAAACTTGATATGTATGTCTATATAGTGGTTTTTCATGGTGCTGAATTCAAATATACATGTCTTAATTACAAGTTGATTTTTTTCTTTTTAGATACTTGTTATTTTATCAACTTGCATGAAAAGAGCTATGTAAAAGATGCTTAAAACCGTTTGAATTATGCAAATACCATCAGTAGTTCAAAAGTTATGAGAATTTTAAATGCCAAAATTTTATGCTTTTCTGTGGACATTTTTCTTTAGAAAAAGCGGGCTAAATTATGGACCTCAACATTTCAAGAAATTCGGTAATTTTGCCACCATTTATTTTTCAAGCTATTCTCATGAAACTTGGCACTCTTATGTAAAATTGTGTGCTCTTTCTGATTATGCAGTCAAATCTGATGTATTTCTTTACCATAAACCATGAATTATAAATTCAGATGTACAAATTTCATTTTTATTTTAAACTGGCGCATGGTATCATACAGTGGGTGTCTATACATGAACAAAACTAAGTATTATAGTAATATTTAAATATAGCTTTATTGAGAATAGGCATTTTCCTGCCTCCTCATCAATGGAGAGCTTAATCTTGGGTGTAGCCATTGAATGCCTAAAGAGCATTCATGGCCGGCAAAGAAAAAAAAATTGAATAGATATGAATTAATCTCAGAAATAAATCAAATTTTTCATATAGATTTCTGATTTCTGTAAAAGATGGAAATTCCCATAGTCAACCAGAACTTATGCATTTTGGGACCGGTCCAATTTTCCATTTTGTAAATTCTCCCTATCTGGCCCCAAATATACCCCTATTTTCTGAGATGCAACCATAAATCGTACTCTACGTGAATCCTCAATGTAACTTTCACAGTACCAGGATACCAAGAATCCTGATAAGCAACAACTATATATTCACAAATTGATGGTAATTTTTGTCATTTCTATTCTGTTGTTTTACTGAAAATTCAACTTTGTAAACAAAGAAATAAAACAGTAATTTTTTTACCATTTAAAATGATTACTTGAAAACGAATATCGCATTTAAATTTTCTGCAAATAAGTATTTTTTCGGATATTAAGCAATGTCATTTCTTATGTTATTGCTGGTGGCCATCTTGGTTCGCGCAAGCGCAACCCCGAGAAACTATGCACAAACGCACATACCAAGATAGCCACCAGCAATAACATAAGAAATGACATTGCTTAATATCCAGAAAGCTACTTATTTGGGGAAAATTTAAATACGATATTCGTTTTCAGCATACCCAAAAACCTTAAAAGGTAGTCATTTTAAAGAAAAATGTTAAGGTGGAACCAAGGTAAAAATTTACAAAATGCATCACAATAAAATTCTTTATCGAACCACCTAATTATTATTATTATTATTTAGATATCCTCAGTTAAAAAAAGAAAAACGGGTTTGTTTTACAGATTCAAAAACATGGTCTTGACAAGGAGTTAAAAATAAATTCAAGTTTCACAATATCTTTTTTATTTAATTGTTAGGTGAAAGTACAGAATAGTTAACATAACACCCTTCCTTCCCCATGTTAAGAATGGGTTTCTAAATAATAACGTTATTATTTCAGTATGGTAGCCTAAGTGCACAAGTACCTCTTATTTGTTATATATATATTTTTTTTTTTTTGACCACTAAAAAAACACAATTCTACCTTAAGTACAAGTAAAAAGTTAAACGCATATACATTTTGTTGTTTTTTTAACGCTTTTAGTGCATGTGTACTAAAAGCGTTAAAAACAACAAAATAGTATTGTTTGGAAATCAAATTTGAAAAACTTGAAAATAATTTTTTTAAATTGACAAACTCGGAATAAAAAATGACTAGTCTAGTAAGACAAAAGCAGAAAAACAGTTTTCTATTTTAAAGAGAATACTTTAGTCAACTTAGCGCATTAGCGAGCCGTTTTCCCTTTAAACAGATTTACATTTCTATAAAAGATAACATTTTAAAGAAATTTCCGCACAATTAATAATTATCAAATATTTACATATTATACATGAAAATAATTCTGAAACTATTATCTATATGAAAATGGATGATTAGATGCTGATTTATCTTATCAATTTTGAAATATTCTTTGTCAACTTTGCTCGGTCGTAACTTTGCTTCCTGTGGTTGTAAAAATATAAATCAAAGTCCAGTAGAAATGGACTTTTATGTAAAATTTCAGCCGTATCCAATCAAATTTGACCCTGCACATGTGTAGTCAAACGTTACGTATAAAATGTAAACATTGAAAGAAGTTTCCCTTTTTTGTTGTCGTCATTTTTTACCGTTTTTTCATTTTTAACTTGGAGCATAAAAATATTGAACGCATAAAAGAAAAATAAATTAGCATCATTGGAATGCTTATTTTATTTTCTTTCCATCAATGTAATTCTTTTAAAAATTGACCAACAAATAAAAAAGATATGACTTGTTGAAGCACATTAGGTATGTAATATTGCTGATGTCCATGAAAATACAGCATACATTTGTAATGCTACTGAAAGCGTGAAACTGCACAATTTGTCCACTCTCACTGGGATTTGCCGTTCCTAGGAGCTCAAAAGGGGTCACAAATGCCCCCAAATTGCAAAAAATGACACTTTATACCCCATAACTTTTACCCCATCTATTAGATTTTTCTGAAACTTGGCAAAAATATGAAGGCAACGTTGGCCCTTCACACTTCTCACATTCATCATCTCTTCACTATTTTTTGTGGCGTTATCTCACATGCAGCACCAGAGTGGGACCACGCACGCGCAGCTTATTTCTTGAATTTTACCCTATCTTATTAACTTTTACTCTGAGTTTTTTTCTATGATCTTAAATTGAACAGCTTTCTTAAATTAAAAAAAAAAAATCATAGAGAGGGTTTCACTTTGTTTTTACTACTCTTCTCTATTGAACTGGACATCCTAATATCTACATTGAATTTAAAGCTTTTTTTGGATTAATATTGTACTCCTTTGAAATCCTTTCAAAACCCTTTTGATTTGCATGAATATACATTTTATACACAAAGAACGCAAATACACGTTTCTTCTGTGAGATTTTCCCTATTCAGGAACCCTGATCTTAATTACTACTAAAGATTACTCCTTTGGTGGCTTTTTAGACTCTGTACGGACATTGAAATCTTTCCTCTGGACTATTATGCATGCGAGTGTATTGGATATTAACTTCTGTATCATTTTATCCTGGAGTATACCTGATTACTGGTAAATTACCTTCAAGAATTTGAGTTGATTTATTTTTTAACTTTTTCTTTTTCCTTCTCTGACTTTGTACTTAATTTGTCCTGCTTTATTTATATTTTGTAATTTACATTTTTTTATCAGAAATTTGTAAGTTTTTTGGAATTCAAGAAATTAAAAAAAAGTTTTTGAAGTTTAAAATTTAAAAAAATATTTTTATAAATGGAAAATGATTTTTTTTTTCTGTCCCTTCTCTTTTATTCCCATCATATCGCTCCTCCTCCCCTATAAATTTTTTATTTTTTCCAATTCTAATCTTGAAAATTTCTACGTTTCTAATCTGAATGTTTTCAGTCAGTGCTGTCTTTTTACCTTTACTTTTGTATAATGTCGGCTTTTTCTCCTCTTCTGACAAGAAGCATTTAGATTCGAGATGCCATGGCTTAAGTAGGTTTCTCGCTTATTCTTTTTTCTGTAATCCTTATTAACTGGGTAATGTAATTATTCCTATGTAACTTTATGTTTTATCTTATCTTATTCTCTCTCTCTCACTATCTTTATATATATATAAAGTTATGAAAATATATTTTTGGCAATTAAACTACACAGAGGCATCTGCGTTTCATCCCCAAAGGGAATCACAATTCCTTGTAGGGATGAAATGCAGAGTCCTCTATGTAGTTTAATTGTTATAAATATATTTTCGTAACTTATTATCTAACTCTGAACACTGAAGTAAATACTGGGAATCGATTCATTAATTAATATGATTATGAATCAGATAATTCCATTGTTGGCATTATTTATTTCCGATATCTTGCTAGTTAGAATTCTTTCCAGAAAAACATTAGGTACTTACAGGAGGGGCCATGTGAAAGTTGCTAACATTCTATGTGGAAGTCGAACATATTGGATTTGAACTCGTCATATCCAGGTTGTCAGTTTGTGTTGTTAACCATTTAGTTACTGTCACCTATCATATTATCTTTTATAATGTTATGTGAATACATGAAATAATATTTTATGTGTGCATGTGTATACCAGGGATGTAAGTTCTTTGCATTTTCTGAATTACAAAAATCGGAATTCCACTAAAAAAAAATAGTGATTGGACGATTCTAATATTTTTTGATTCTGATTCAATTACTGTTAGAAAGTTGCTGTTTTTTTTTTTTTTTTTTTTTTTTAAATAAATTTTCAGATTACAGAAAAATCCATGTAATGTGCATGTATTTTTGCGAGTGTAAAATGGAGGGAAAAGGGGTTTATTTTAGGAAATAACGTGTGGGTTTATGATTTTTTTTTTTTTTTTGAAGGGGACTTGTGACTCAAACTTGAGTTAGTAATAAGACTAAGAGAGGTTTTATTTGGGAATGGGGTGATTCAGAGTTAAGGAAGAGGTTTTATGATGGGTTTTTCATTTGGATTAGTGAAGTATTTTTACTGTTTCAAAATTTTTCAAATTTTGAGTTATATTAATATATTTTTAAAGGTTGTATGTGTTTTCACTTAAGCATCAATCTGTTTGTGTGGTTGATAAAAATTCTAAACTAATGAACTACTATTGTATTTGACCACACGGTGTGTAATCTGGGCACATTATTTTATGATTATTTTTTTTTTTTAAAGTTTGGGAGGGTGCCACTAAAACCGTATAACCCCCACCTCGAATAAAGAAAAAAGAAACATTAAGATTTAAACTAATGCTGTATCTATTGCTTATACCCATCATGAGACGGGTATTCACCTAGTATATATGACCACGATCAAGAATTTTTATTTTTTTATCAATTATATTTTTACAAAATGTTTGGTGTTTTTTTTTTTTTTCAAATCTATGTACAAAAAAAAAAAAATTAAATAAAATTTACCCCCAACTGTTTTGTGAATTACAAAAGTTTTCTAATATCATTGAAACATGTTATTCCCATAGCATATTAACAATCAGCTGAACAAAATGTTTTGTGAACCAGGAAGTGTTTAGAAGAATGAATGGTTAAAGTTTCATCTCTATTATTACTTGAAAGTTCTGATTTGTAAGTCATGTAGTGAGAGCTATGTGTTGTGAGACGGCCAGCTTGGTTCTGGAAGAATCTATTGTGGGCAATAGAAACTAGAAACGGGTCATCAGAAGAGAAAATGAAGAGGTGTGTGTGTGTGTGTGTGTGTGTGTGTGTGTGTGTGTGTGTGTAGAGTTTAAGTGTGGATGAAGTCAAAATAATGGCTGAAAACAATTGCTTCGAGAGACATGGTTGCCAATCTTCAATTATGAAAAGGCCAGTATATGATGATGAATGTTATTGATCTGTTTTTCTGATGTTTTGTTTTTATATTCAACTAGCATGGGTGCTCGGCGTTTTGAGGTGTATGCTGAGCAAAAAAAAAAACAAAACAAAAAAAAACGGTCAATTTTTTTAACTTTGACCCCTATTATGACCCCTTAAAATTTATTGTTTAGAGCTCAAATGAAGTTATTAAGTTAGATTCATGTCCAAGGAATCTATATCTAAAATTTCACGTGTTTAGACCCAAAATTGTAGGAGGAGTTTGGTAGAGTTCTCAAAGGTCAAATCGTTGAACTTTGACCCCTTAATCGCCAAATTTCTGTCCGAAAACCAATCACATCGATTTTCCCAAATCTCAGTACCCTGTATATCAAATTTCGAATCTGTAGGCTTAAAATTGACAGTTATTGCGTAGGGAAATGTACACACACACAGACACTTTCACTTTTATATATATATATATATATATATATATATATATATATATATATATATATATATAGATTCATTTAGAATGTCCAGTAGGTAAACATGTTTATTTTTTATGTGCGTGTGTGTGTGTGTATATATCAGTTTTCATGGCAAGTATTTGACATGCACTTACTCCCCCACCACCAACTACCCATTATTAATGATAATAAATACTGAAATGTCTATTTCTTTTCTCAAGACATATCAATAAGTGTCAGTTTAATGTGACTAGATCAATGTTTCTTGTGAACCCATTCTGACATCTGGTGTAATTTTATTTTATTTTATTTTTTTCCCAATATTTCTTAATATCAAACATAACATTACTCAATAAGTTCTAGATCTGAAATATAGGTGGCTCCATTAATAAAAAAAAATCCATATGACTTTTATAAAACACTTGCCTTAAAATGGCATATGTTAAAATTTGAGCCAAATCAGATTATTTATTCATCAATACAATTATTTAAGGAAAACTATTGTTGTAAATTTTCAAACCAATAGAAACAACAGAATTTTGTGTGTTGATGAACTATTGCTTTCCAATGAAAAGATACTGTTCAAGTAAAGCAGTGGCCTGATAAGTGTTATTTGGACTTTTCTCTATTGGAAACTATGATTAAGAGGTGATGTACTGACTTTAAACATGGTTGTACAGACACAAATGATGCTGAATGCACAGGTCTGCCAAATTCAACAGTTATTCTGGAAAACAAAAGTAAGTCCACAAAGTCGTTTTGGCTGCTGCTAAATTATAGTTACATGAGATAGCCAAGGAGTTGAAGATTAGAAGGCATTGTATTCTCCAGTTTGCATGAACATTTGTCAATGAGAAAGTGTTGTTGAACGTGTATGTCACATTTGCTCACACTCAACCAAAAATATTAACGGTGTGAGAATTCAGTGTTGTTTGTAACTGTTTCAACACAACAGTTTTTTCTTCAATATATGATAATGGATGAAATGTGGGTCCACCACTTAACTCCAGAATCAAAACAGCAGTCGGCTTAGTGGACAACTGTAGGTGAAAGCTATCCACAGTGACCAAGGATGCAAACATGCAAAATTTTGACCTCTACATTTTAGGATGTGCAGAATGTTTTGTTGATTGATTACCTTGAGAAAAGAAGAACTAGCAATAATAAATACTAGCGGGACCTGTGGAAATTCCACAGGGGACTCATTCATATGTAATATATTGATGTTGGCATTCTGTAGATGTTCAGTGTAAATGGAGATGTTCTGATGTTATTGTAGCTTTTTTTTTTAAACTGCAAAAGTATTTATCTAAACTAGCACGAACGCCTGGCAAAACCCGGTCGTAAAGTACGCTTAAGTATATTTTAATTCTTGCAGATTTCGTATATATTATTATAAAGTTATTTTTATATATTATAAAGTTGCGATTTTCAAAAGTAAAAAAAATAAATATATCCCTATAACTTGGGTGCATTAGCTTGAATCAAAACTGAAATAAAAACTTAGGAAAAAAAAAAAATATATATATATATATATATATTAACTTGAGTTCCTTCAGCCATAATCGAAACCAAAACTTATGAAGAATTCTTGATAAAATTATTTATAAAAAAAATAGATGCCTTAAGTGCCATCATCAGCTATAATCGAAACCAAAACTTATAAAGAATTCTTGGTAAAATTATTTATGACAAGAAATGGAAGAACATAGCAATTAAACGACCCGGATGTAAGCATGACACAGAAAATAACATACACACTATCGTATTAATATATAGATTATATGGCATTATTGGTGCACTTAAAGGAAGAAATTTCCCAAAACTGCCACAAATACTAAAGAAATAAGTACTCTTTTACAAAGATAATGGACTGTGTCCAATATATCATAACAATGGGAAAACTATATGAATTACACTGCAAATTGTTTTTGCACCAACCTAATTCTCAAATTCTGGGCTCCTAGCAACTACTAGCTGTTTGCAAACCTCAAAAGAATGTATGAGGGAAAAAGATTTGGCTGTAACGAAGAAGTGATATGGTGAAACTAGGGCATATTTTGAGGCCAAATACAAATCATTCTACAAAGAAACATTAAGAAATGGTGGAATCAATGCATCACCTTAAAAAGGAAACTGTTGATAAACAAAGTTAAATTTTGACTAAAAGTGGTTGCTTTATTAGTTTTGTCTGAACCTTATTGAATGATGTGCTATATTGGAGAAAGTTATATGTTGTCAGGTGACATAAGAAGCATATAGTTATACTTCATTTTATTCATAAAATTTGTATCATTTAGAACAACTCGTATTCATGTGCATTGTTTTAGTTTGTTGTCGTATTTTAACTCGTTTATTCTCACATTTTCACTTTATTTATAAACAAGAAGAAATATTTGTAAAATATGTCTATTCAATCTAAAAGTTTAGCAATAAAATCCTTAAGTATGATTGACTGATGGACACTCTTGTAGGGATGTGTGCATGTATCTAAAAATCCTATTTTGAATTTTATCGTGACGGACAAGGAAACAATTTATTACCAAAACACTTGTGTACACTAAATCTTAAACAATGACAATCCTTACATTTGTTTACTAAAACAAGTATTAATTTTTACTTTTTTTTTTTACATGTGAATTCCATAGAATGCATTTATAATAACATAGGTATGCAAGGAATCATAGAACTATGAAAGATATTTCTAAATCTAATCCTTTAAGCTCTTTGTTTTTTTTATTCTAATTTAGATATTATACTTTTCAAATTTTGAACAAGTTTAATCTTGTAATTGGGATTACCCTCAATATTTCTGATCTGCATGAAGTTTTATTTATATTAAGTGATTCAATGCTACGATGACAGTGTTCTTCCCCCGTCAGCAAGGCCACAAATTTGCTGACTACAATTTCATGAAAAGACGTACACACCTCCCTTCTGAAAACAGGACCACCTATAGGTAGCGAGTAGCGACCAATCATACCTTAATATGGGATCCTGTTGGCTGAACAATCCATAGCTGGGTAACTTGCAACACTGCATTTTGGCCCTTATTTCACCTAAACAAGAGATTGGAGAGGCCTGATCTGATCAATTGTCTGGTTAGGTCATGCTCTAGTACGTATAAGTTAATTCCCAACTGTATTATTCAATCTGATTCTTCATAAAATCAAAACTTATTTCTCCTTTCTATTCTTCCACCTAAATAGATACTAGAAGGCAGTGGTTTAGAATCAGTTATGTTGAGAATAAGAGTACAATTGGCAAGGAGTAATGTTTTTAAAGAGTAATGATGATGCCATCTCTGTAAAATTTTCTAACAGAAATGTTTTTTAGTAGTAGTACACTCCGTTCTAAGAACAATGTATACTTGGAATATAAAATAATTATCCTTAACAGAGTTGAGAGGGAAAAGATTACAAAGTATCAAGGACTTATGTATGATATGAAACGAAATTGGAAATTAAAAGACGTTTCAATTATACCAGTCATCATAGGAGCAACTGGGCTTATGAAAAAGAACTTTAAAAAGTACATAGCAAGCATACCCGGTGAACCAAGTGCAAGTGAAATACAAACGATTGCACTGAAAGGGACGGCTAGAATCCTGAAAAGATCTCTTGGTTGGACTCACTAAAATAGGGGTAAATGTCAGACATCTGGTTGGATGTCCCATCCCCTAGAAGAAAAAGTTTAAGAAAAATGAAAAAAAAAAAAGGGAATAGAATTACAATTGACAACTTCAACATTAAATAATCTATAGATGGTGGATATACTGTAAATCAAACCAAACTAGAAATGCCCCTACTCTCTCTAAAATTTACGTCTAGGAATATTGTTTTCACTCTCACTGTAAGATTTCCTTCTAAGAGTAAAATTTTCAGAGAATAAAAAATCATTGTCCTACTTACAGAATCATGTTTGACAACTTTATTAATAACCCATAGATGGTTGATATGCCGTAAACCAAACCATGTCTTCCAATTAGTTGCTCTTTTAATCATTCTACACTCATGCGTTTTGATGCAACTTAGAGACTTGGGTAATTGGCCACTTCACTTGGCAATCTTGAAGCATGGGTGAGGAACTTTTTACTTTGTACTTTTGTTTCTTAGATGACGTTGATTTGGAGAGACTATCTTCTTAGTCTCTTATTTTTCTGATTTCAATCAGTCACTAGCTTCTTTTTCCTTTTTATCTCTTTCCATCTATCTTTCAAAAATCCCTAAAGAATTCTTTTTACTTGAGGCAACTGTTTTGATTGGCTAACCAGTCATAGATCGTTTTTTTTTTATTTTCTCCTATTTTATGATTGGTCAGTCAATTCATGTGGAGCCATAATATAGGGGCTTGGTATATTACAGATACTAACACCCCATTTAAGTTTAATTTAAAACCTATAACAGTGGTAATTTTAAAGAATTTTTTGAGGGTGTAAAGATACTGCACCTTTACCAATGTTTCAATCATCATAGTCATTTGTTTTCCTAGTTTTGCATATAAATTACAAAATATCTGATATTTCTCCAAAACCTCTGGCAAAGTATGAACAAACATATTTCAATATATATACCCAAAAGAAAATACAATTGGGGGAAATATGGTGAAAACAAATTATTTTGGTTTCCGATCTATTTGCGTTCAAAAATAAAAGCAAAACATGTAGGTTAAAAATTGATTTCAAATTTTTTTTTTTTTTTAGAAAATTCATTTCAGGGACACTCGTCTTCCTAATATCTGCTTGATTCATGTCTTAAATATTGTTCTTTAAAAATGATGCCAGTACAGATTATCAAAATAAAAATTTTTCGTTATTCTTCACTTGTCAGGCTGATACTCTTCTCAGCAGGTGTTTTTGTAAATGGCCAGAGTTTGCATCTGATTACTTTAAAACTTTATGAGGTCTGCTGCACATGAGTGCCTTGTCATGCCCTTGCTGTTGCAGTATGTACTCTTACCTCACTTATTGTGTTTCTGTTTTCTCACCATTTGTAACATTTTACTTCTACTCCCACAGAAATAAATTCATAAGCCTCCCTCTAGTCTGTCACAAGGCTACCTGCATGGAGTTCTCCTCCTCATATTCTATTTGTAGAGAACAATATGGATTTAGGCAAGCCCATTCCACAGCAGATGTCTTAACTGTAATCTCTGAATGTATATACTGTTCATTGGACAAAACGGGGGAGGGTAGAGTGGTAGCTCTCGATATATCTAAGGCTTTTGACAGGGTACGGCACGATTGTCTTCTAAGGAAAATTAGATTATATGGTATCACTGGAAGAATACACAATGTAATTAAATCCTTCTTAAATTAGGGGTAGGCTATTGAAACAAAATTTTTCAAATAAATGCCAAAAGTGGCTTATTACCTTCATTTATATGTAAATAGATGGGAACAAGTGATTTTTTTCAAAATGGGTCAAAATTGGAGGGTCGCTGGCCCCAAACGTGATTTGACCGCGTCAACGCATGAAAATGGCCCAAATTTCGCCCCGAACACACTTAATCATTTATTGAAATCCACAGGGTGCATTTTTTGACTATAAATGCATTTGTATCATTAAATCTAACATTCCCATTGGCTATCCCACAAGTATAGGGCTTTTTAGGGTATCTCAGAGTCCAAAATGGGTCAAAATTACCCCAAAATTAGCCAAAAATGGTTGGAAATCATGGATTTTCCAAAATGCACCTCCCAAGCCACACAGGGTGCAATTTTTGACCATAAATGGCTCTATATCATTAAATCTAACATTCTCACTGGCTATCTCACCTATATAGGGCTTTTCAAGGTATCTTAAGGGTCCAAAATGGGTCAAATTTACCCAAAAATTAGCCAAAAATGAACGAAAATCACGGATAATCCTCAAAATGCAGGTATTATATCTCATCGGGCTCCTATAAACACTCCTGTATGGCTTTTTACAGTTGGAAGACTGAAATAACCACCCTGTTATCTTATCCATTTGTATTTAGGGTATTTAGAGATCTTTGGGGGATGTAAAAAGGGTCAAAACAATCCAAAAATGACAAAATTACGCTTTACGGTACATAACATATGAATCATTAGTTCATTCATCAATGATACTTTTTAGAAACATTGTAACTTTACTACATCAACTTCTCAGAAAGTAATTAATTGTAAATTGAACATTGAATGTCAATAAAATGCTGTCCAAGAAGAGTCTGAATTCATATTGTTCTCATAGTTACCCCAAAATTGATGAAAATGGCCCTTGATTCGCTATTTCTCGATTTGTAACCAATATATTGAATAACTTGATAAAAGGTATGAGTAATTAGCAAAGGAATTATTTTGTTATTTCAAGACACAGCTTCACTTCACATTACTTTAAAATCATTCAACAGTAAAATATCAATATAATGCATTAAATGTTGGCTGCAGCACAGGAATTTGCTAGAGCTATTTTGATTGACTCCTGGAAATTCCGTGCACCAGTTCGCAGATTGTGACATGTGTTTGGGTGGCGATCTCGGTACATGGGACAGTGCTACGGATTGTACCCGATCTGTTTAATGAGTAGTTCAAATTGTTTGAGGCATCATGCTCTGGCAATTGGTCACTTATATCCTCCACTTCAAATTGATCATCGTCCAAATCCAAATGATTGTGCAGTTCTTGCTCTGCCAGAAACTGTTCATGTTCCATATCGACGTGGAAAGTGTCAATGAGCCATTTGCGAGAGAGAGACTTTGGATCGACAAAGAATCTTCGTTCATGTACATCAAATTCATCAGGATTCACATCTTTTGAAAGTATATTGAGAAGGACATGGTGCTCTCGTTTCCATTTAATCATATTCACACGTGTGGAACCCTTTGCTTTGTAGACATCTTTGTCGTAAATTTTTAGCGATCGATCAAGTTTATGTTTTATCCCAGGTATTGTAACATAACGAACATCACTTCCAAAGGCTTTCTGCCACAATTGTAGTAATCACAAGGAGAACTGGTGAATATGATTTTTCTGTGTCGTGGTACCATATTTGGCAGCATGATGTTGCACAGCTTGAACACATTCAGCCTCAGTTGGAAGAGAATCAAGCAGAAGATAAGTCCAATCGTCGTAATTATAATCTTCGTCAATCTGCCCTGCTATACCAGCCATGTTCATTGCATTTTACTAACTGAAAAAGAAAGCAAAGTTCAATCAAATTCACAATTAATGCAATGCAATGTTATCGTATCTATTTAAAGATGCCATTGCATTGTTACAGAAAGAAAACATTTCCTTATTTGGTAATTTTCCATCTATAACTCAAATTAAGCCCCTTTTTGACAACCTATGTTGATTCTTAGGGACTTTTTGACTCTTTGGCTAAATCGGCCATATTTAGCCCCTTTTAAAGGTCCTTATACCCCTCATTAACAGTGCAAAAGTTAGGAGAGTGCCTGCTTCAAGCAAACAGTTTCTGCCATGTAGAGGTGTCTTTGGGCCCATGGGAGGTGCATTTTGGAAAATCCGTGATTTCCGACCATTTTTGGCTAATTTTGACCCATTTTGGACTCTGAGATACCCTAAAAAACCCTATACTTGTGGGATAGCCAATGGGAATGTTAGATTTAATGATACAAATGCATTTATAGTCAAAAAATGCACCCTGTGGATTTCAATAAGTGATTAAGTGTGTTCGGGGGCGAAATTTGGGCCATTTTCACGGGTTGACGCGGTCAAATCACGTTTGGGGCCAGCGACCCTCCAATTTTGACCCGTTTTGAAAAAAATCACTTGTTCCCATCTATTTACATATAAATGAAGGTAATAAGCCACTTTTGGCATTTATTTGAAGAATTTTGTTTCTATAGCCTACCCCTACTTAAATAAGAGAAAAATCCAAGTTTTCCTCGACGGTTGTACATCTAAACAATATGATATAAATGCGGGAGTACCTCAGGAGTATATCCTTGGACCTTTATTATTCCTGATATTCATAAATGACTTCCCTGATAAAATTGTTTCTGAGATGGGTATATTTGCTGATGATACCACTCTCTATAACAGGTATGATGGGAAAACAAATGAACACATATTTAAGGAAATGGCAGAAACACTAGAGGATGACCTCCAATCTGTAGTGGAATGGGGACAAAAATGGATGGTCACATTCAATGCTGCCAAGACTAAGCTTGTTTCCTTCAATAATTACAAAAAACCTTCTCTACCACCAATAGAAATGGCCAAGAACACATTACCTGAAAGTACTTCCTTTAAACTCCTCGGCCTAACGTTTACAGGGGACATGAACTGGAATAGATACATTGAGAGCATTGCCAAGGCTGCTGCAAAGAAGGTGTGCTCTCTCTACCGTGCTAGAAAACTACTTATGCCTCAAAGTATCCTGTACCTTTATGAGGCCACCATTCGCCTATGTATGGAGTACTGTTATCACATTTGGGCTGGTGCATCTGCTGATTGTCTCTCACTCCTGGTCAGGGTTCAAAAGAGAGTCGCCAACCTGATAGGTCCTGAACTGTCATCTAGGCTTCAACCTCTGTCCCATTGACGAAATGTTACATCCCTCTGCCTGTTCTACAAGTATTTTAATGTTGAATGCTCTGACAAACTACAAGCACTTGTATCTCCTCGATGTGACTACCCCCAACAAACCCGACAAGCAACTAAGTCCCACCCCTTTACAGTAGAGATCTCTAGGTGTAAGAAAGCCTTTTACTCCAATAGTTTCTTCCCCAGAACTGCAAGGCTTTGGAACTCCCTTCCGGGATTCTGCTTTCCAACTGTACTGATATGCAGAAGTTCAAGTGTAATGTGAACAAACATCTTGCTACTCATCTCCCTTCATAATACCCCTCCAACTTTTGTCCCCGATAGTAGACCCCTACTTCAAAGTGGCACTGTGGCTTGTTTGGGGTGAAAATTGATTAAACATATTTTTCTAATGTCAATAATCTTCTTATTCCCACATATTAAATGTGCCAACATGGAAATGACGCTGTTGCAGTTTGCATTTGTGCAGCGTGTGAGTTATTTCAACACTTTCACTAATAACTTTAGGAAAGGTTTAATTATTTTCAATTATAGACAACACAGTCTGTCAGGTGACTAATGTAGGAGAAGGAAACCTCTGCAATAACACCATCTACCTTAACTAAGAGTAACTGCAAAGAACATCATTACTGGCTAACAAAATAAAAAAAATTTAAATAAAATCTCATAAATTGATAAAAGCAATAAAAAACCAAGGATTTGATTTAAAGAAATTAACAACTTGCAAATGTTGGCTAAATCGGCCATATTTAGCCCCTTTTAAAGGTCTTTATACCCCTCATTAACAGTGCAAAAGTTAGGAGAGTGCCTGCTTCAAGCAAACAGTTTCTGCCATGTAGAGGTGTCTTTGGGCCCATGGGAGGTGCATTTTGGAAAATCCGTGATTTCCGACCATTTTTGGCTAATTTTGACCCATTTTGGACTCTGAGATACCCTAAAAAACCCTATACTTGTGGGATAGCCAATGGGAATGTTAGATTTAATGATACAAATGCATTTATAGTCAAAAAATGCACCCTGTGGATTTCAATAAGTGATTAAGTGTGTTCGGGGGCGAAATTTGGGCCATTTTCACGGGTTGACGCGGTCAAATCACGTTTGGGGCCAGCGACCCTCCAATTTTGACCCGTTTTGAAAAAAATCACTTGTTCCCATCTATTTACATATAAATGAAGGTAATAAGCCACTTTTGGCATTTATTTGAAGAATTTTGTTTCTATAGCCTACCCCTACTTAAATAAGAGAAAAATCCAAGTTTTCCTCGACGGTTGTACATCTAAACAATATGATATAAATGCGGGAGTACCTCAGGAGTATATCCTTGGACCTTTATTATTCCTGATATTCATAAATGACTTCCCTGATAAAATTGTTTCTGAGATGGGTATATTTGCTGATGATACCACTCTCTATAACAGGTATGATGGGAAAACAAATGAACACATATTTAAGGAAATGGCAGAAACACTAGAGGATGACCTCCAATCTGTAGTGGAATGGGGACAAAAATGGATGGTCACATTCAATGCTGCCAAGACTAAGCTTGTTTCCTTCAATAATTACAAAAAACCTTCTCTACCACCAATAGAAATGGCCAAGAACACATTACCTGAAAGTACTTCCTTTAAACTCCTCGGCCTAACGTTTACAGGGGACATGAACTGGAATAGATACATTGAGAGCATTGCCAAGGCTGCTGCAAAGAAGGTGTGCTCTCTCTACCGTGCTAGAAAACTACTTATGCCTCAAAGTATCCTGTACCTTTATGAGGCCACCATTCGCCTATGTATGGAGTACTGTTATCACATTTGGGCTGGTGCATCTGCTGATTGTCTCTCACTCCTGGTCAGGGTTCAAAAGAGAGTCGCCAACCTGATAGGTCCTGAACTGTCATCTAGGCTTCAACCTCTGTCCCATTGACGAAATGTTACATCCCTCTGCCTGTTCTACAAGTATTTTAATGTTGAATGCTCTGACAAACTACAAGCACTTGTATCTCCTCGATGTGACTACCCCCAACAAACCCGACAAGCAACTAAGTCCCACCCCTTTACAGTAGAGATCTCTAGGTGTAAGAAAGCCTTTTACTCCAATAGTTTCTTCCCCAGAACTGCAAGGCTTTGGAACTCCCTTCCGGGATTCTGCTTTCCAACTGTACTGATATGCAGAAGTTCAAGTGTAATGTGAACAAACATCTTGCTACTCATCTCCCTTCATAATACCCCTCCAACTTTTGTCCCCGATAGTAGACCCCTACTTCAAAGTGGCACTGTGGCTTGTTTGGGGTGAAAATTGATTAAACATATTTTTCTAATGTCAATAATCTTCTTATTCCCACATATTAAATGTGCCAACATGGAAATGACGCTGTTGCAGTTTGCATTTGTGCAGCGTGTGAGTTATTTCAACACTTTCACTAATAACTTTAGGAAAGGTTTAATTATTTTCAATTATAGACAACACAGTCTGTCAGGTGACTAATGTAGGAGAAGGAAACCTCTGCAATAACACCATCTACCTTAACTAAGAGTAACTGCAAAGAACATCATTACTGGCTAACAAAATAAAAAAAATTTAAATAAAATCTCATAAATTGATAAAAGCAATAAAAAACCAAGGATTTGATTTAAAGAAATTAACAACTTGCAAATGTTGAATGTACATCAAATTTATTTACTGGACATTCATTTGACAGGTATTAAAATGTACACACAAAAAAAGAAGGTATTTTAATATTTTCATTATTTCTTGACATATTGATAAGCATGGCATCTTTGAATCTGATACCACAACTTAGGGGTGGGAGAAGAAGAAAAATTCCTGCCGTAATCTAAACGCTCCAGTTGTCATTTCAAATCATGACTTTAATTTTAATTTCTTTGTTATATCAAGAACAATTCTTATGTATTTATTGTGAATCACTTTCAATATGTTTTTATTTTGTTAAAATATTTAATAATTTTGAAAATAATGGATAGCAAAATTTTAAAATGTATAAAACCATTCATTAAAATCATGTGAGACATTATGTCATTCACCTTCCTGTGGGATATACACACTTGATCATAGTTGTACATTGCAATAAAAGTTGAATGACATATGTCGACCTCGCTCCAGGACTTTTCAGGAGGGGGATGTTTTAGCATCTCTTATTTCTTGAGCCCTTACATGATGTGTGGCTTATGTAAAATGCTGGCAGCAACTGAATTTAATCACGATTTTAAAATATTTTCCACATTGTCTTTCTTTTTCTATTTAACTTCACTTTTCCTTTGTCCAGGAGTCAGACTTTAAGCTTACTAATTGACTGTGTAGTTTTCATAGAATTTTAGCTCACCCTACAGGTCATCCTTTGTCAATCATCCCAGAATCTACTTCCCTTTAAAAATATAGGTTACTATTGATTTATGACGTGCCATCAATAAGTTTCCAGACCTTTTTCATATTGGAAGTTTTATTGATAGTACACACATATAACTCTAGTCCCCATTCGAAGTAATCTCCTCGCTGCAATGCACTTGTACTGTTCCAACAATTTCTGGAAGCCTCCTTGGAAGTCCTCTTGTGTGAGCATGTCAATGATCCTCGTTACAGTAGCAATACACATGGCCGTTAAAACGCTTTGGATAATCACAGATTTCAAGGGGTTTCTGCTAAAATAGTTATATTTTAAAAACCAAAGCACTTTAAGTCTTCAAAATACCACTATTTTGTTCAGAAATGAATATACTTTCAAATGAATTAGTAAATAATAACATACATTATATATTTTTAGAGTTTTAAGCAAATAAAATGATAAAAATGTGAACATCATAAAACAACATTTTCGGTAAGATTTTGTAACGACACCCCCTGATTTTTAAACATTCGTACCGTGTTTCTGTTAAGAATTTTTTAATGAAATTTGGAAATTAGCCAAAAGAGATGTCATTTTTAATAATTTTGAGTGTTCGAAATTCATTTGACCACTCGTTTTTTTGTTGTGTTAAAGAAAAGATTTTAAAATGATGAGTATTGAAAGTTTTGAAAAAAATTTTCTTCGGACACTCATTATTAAATAAAACAATCTTTTTACTATGTTTATTCGTTAAAAAGATGATTGGACAGGGGTTTCTCTAGTGGTACGTAGCAATTTAAAAACATAATATCCAAAAAAATCGTTATGAATTTGAATCAAGACTTCTGTAATAGTAGTGATAGTAGCAGCAGCAGCAGCGATAACATTGCGTAAACAGGCGTTTGTTTTTGTTTATTTTTATTCCAAATCGATTTTTTTTAATTGAAAATCTGATTATAAAAAAAATTCTTACATGTTTAGTTAGAGCTATTTTGTTATCAACCATAAAAATATTTAAAAAAATTGGGTAGTAGTAAATTTTAAAATATTTTAACAAGCGAAAATGTGAACTATCATTGTTTTGGTTCACGTGTACGAACGGTACACACACTTCTAATTTTCGTCCCTTAAAAAATGTTTTCAGTGAATTATTATCGAATGGAAACTAATCTACCCGATTATTAAAAAAAAAAAAATAAAAATAAAAATAATCAATATTTAAATATTTGTAGGAGGTGCTCAGTTAAAAAATAACAACGGTAGGAAAAGACATGAAATGTAATTAAAAATCAAAATAACATTAATTCAAAATTTTTAACAATTTGCCAACTTTAGCAAAAACTTGTTTCTTTTTTTATATTTAAATAGAATTTAAATACTTGATATTTTTCCAAGCATCATGTTTTCTGTTAGAGGGATGTCACCTTTTTAAATAACATTTATTTTTGTCTGTTTGTCGTAATTCTTGTAAAGTTTCACAATTGGTATCAAACACCCTCTTAAAAAAAACTCGCTTAATTCTATGTCTAATCCTAGGTACGAGTGGCAAGCCTAGCCTTAACAATAACGCTAAGTACAAGTGGCAGAGCTCCCCACTAAACAAACTTCCTCTGTGAGCTCATATAAACGTAAAAAAAAAGAAAGCATAAAAAACGTTTAAAGAAAAGTGCACATGATTGATCCCCCCCCCAATAAATTGGTCAACTGTCCTAAAACGCTAGGATAGTCTTAAAATGGGGAATTATTTTACATTTGTTTTGTTTTTATCAAGTTTTCAGGATGTTTACACATAATTTTCCTTAGCCCTATCATTAACCCAAAGTCAGAGTGGCAACCTCCCTACCTTCTCATAATTGCACAAAGACTCTCTTAAAACCACGCATAATCACCTTTTAGAAAACAAACAAACAAACAAAAAAAACACCCAGGATTTATCTATCATAGGAAAAAGGGGGGCAGGGGTAACTGCCTTAAAATGCTCGAATGATTCAAAATGGGAAATCATTTTACATTAAATTCTAAAATAATTTTTATCTTGTTCACATGCAATTTTCTATAAAGGTAGAATCACATATTTTAGAGAGGTGGTCAGATGGGGGAGGGGTAACAGACAGTATTAATCTACAATAATACAAAAGAAATATTGCAATATATTCATTTTTAACCAAGCCTAGATTTCGATTTCAGTTTTTGGCACATAAAATGCATTACAACTAAACTTTGAGTTCTTTAACTTCTTTTCTTTTAATGAATACATGGCATTTTTAAGCAATCGCAGCATATTTATGTGAATTTACTGCAGATTATTTGGAAACCATTAATTTCTGGAGATTTTCAGTAGCATAATCAGATTCCTTGCACAAAAACACACTTATATGGCAAATTTCATTGCTTAGTCTTGTGTTTTAACAAAGATATAGCATTTTTACTGAAAAAGTAGTGCAAAAAATGTGACAAAATGCATATGGTCTTAAAGAGGGAAAAATATCCAAACATGTAGGGCATAAAAATAGTCATAACTTCCTTGATTTTAATTGGATTTAAAAAATTTAAAAAGATTCTTTCTTAGCTTATCAAGCTCTTTCTATATATACCAATATTGAAATATTTTAAGCCATTTAAATTTTTTCATGTGTATTGCTAGTTACAGCCTCTTTCATCTCTTCAATTGTCTCATAACGACAGCCTCTGAAATTTTCCTTCAGCTTATGGAATAACCAAAAGTCACAGGGAGCAAAGTCTGGACTATTAGGGAGGGTGAAAAACTGTCTTGATGCTCATCTTGGTCCAATAGTCTCTATGACAAGGATGGAGTTGTGGACTGGTGCATTGTGGAAATGCCACTGATTCGAATTGAAGAGTGCTTGCCTCTTCTGACGGAATCTCTTCTTGAACTCCCTTAAAACCTCAAAATAATATTCCTTGTTGACTGTCTGTCCAGTGGGAACCGAGTGCATGTAGATCATGCCTGTGCTGTCCAAAAAAAAAAAAAAAAGAAAAAGAAAAAAAAGATCATCATAAGTTTCTGGATGAATTTTCTCTGTCTGGACTTCATGGGTCTGGAGAGCTAGCATGCTTGCACTGGGAATTCTGTCTCTTGGTCTCTGGGTCATAGCAGTAGATCCAGCTTTCATCACAGGTCACCAGAGCATCAAGAACTGTGGGATCTGAATTAGTCAGCTTGACCATTTTCCTGCTGTCATGACAATGTCTTTCTTTCTTATCTTCTCTGAGCACTCTTGAAGCAAATTTTTCCCAAATTCAATTCCTTATGAATAATTGTGTGTACAGTTCCCACACTGATATCAAACTGTGCACTTATTGTTTCTATAGACACATGACGGTCCTTATCCGTGGAATTCTTTATTTGGCCAATCAACTCTGGTTTTCTGACTTCCTTACTCCTCCCACATCATCCCTCACAGATTCCAAAAGCAGTCTGAAGCATTCCATACATTTCTGTGGGTTTTCCAAGTTTAAACAAAATTTTATTGCATGTCATTCTTCTAAAGTGTCCTCACATCCGGATTGCATTTTTGAAATTCACCAGCTGTGACAATCATTCTTTAGTAGGGTGTATTCCAATTCCTGCTGGAGCTGTTCATTTGAACCTGCAATCATAAAAATTGATCAGTAATCTCATAAGATATATAGCAATAACATTGCATTTTCCAGAGATTATGACAATTTGAAATGCCTGTACAAAAAGTCTGGAAACTTATTGAAGACACCTTAAATAACTAATTCAACTTATGACTGACTGGCTTTACGACCTTAATGAACTGTAAATACAACTAGAAAAAGCTGTCTTTAAGATTAAAAAAAGATTTTAAATTAACTGAAATGGTAGCAATAAGAAATGATACGATGTGTATTGAGATATTACAAATAGTATGAAAATTTAAGGAAATTAAAACAGCTAGAAAATACAATGTCTAAAAAAAATAAGATGAAAAGACAATGTTGAATTTTTATGCAAACTTTTAGAAAAGTACAGTGCATATAGTAATATAGTTTACAGTAATAATATGTACTCAGCGTTATGCTTATACCTTGTTAGAAATGATGAAACCGTAATTTAACATTGGACAACTTGCATTCAAATCGCTTTACAACTGGTTGATCATAAATTGATAATAACTTGTATATTACTGCCAAGATATATGCAACACATTCATTGCCGGCTAAAAACGATCCCCCTCCTTTTTCTTTTACCTGTTTCATATTGCAGCAAGATTGGTTAGACATGTAGCCACTTTGTGAAAGGAGGTGATCCAAGGGATACTATGAAAAGGTATAAAAAGAATCAAGAATGGGGCATCAGCATTTTCTGGTTGGAGCACTTCAGGTGATGAACAATAGTCCCACCCACACTCCTTCCCAAAGAAGATATACCTAAGACCAAACTGGACCGTTTCATTCTGACAAAGAACAGGCCGATGGTTCAAGACATTTCCAGCATTATCAGAATGATGTTTAAGCGGACCTCGGTTTGTATGATAATTGGTCAGAAATGCCAGAAACTTGACCCTCCCCTTCCCTAATATCATGATAACGGTTGTTAACATGAAAAAAGTTCTCTTCTTTTTAAATATGTCCAAGCATCTTATAAATAGCTTCATCCATCTGTCTGCTTAAGTTTGAAATTGCATTAAAGAATATTTGTTTTTTGCATCCACCCCCCCTGTTTTTTCTTTATATTTTGATTTGCTCATTTTGTTTTTCTTTTTTTTTCTTTTTTTTTTTTCAGACAGGAGAAGCGCCAATGGGGGTGCGGGTTATTCTGTGGGGGTGCTATGTTATATGCATGCCGCACAGTCATGCCATTGTGTGTGGTCTCACTGGCCAAAGAATTACATTGGGATAAAACAGAATCGGTCAGTAACAGTTTTTTCTTATAAATTTAAATCTTCAAGGGAGATAATTATTGAAAAATATGCTAAAAATTATCTCCCTTTTGTAATCTAATAACGTGGTCATAAACCGAAATGATTAAAACAGAAAATTTGGTGCTTCTTGACATAATATGTTTAATGCATTCTAATTTTTGGAATAAATTACTTGTTATGGAAAAAAAAAGCGGTACCCAAATTTTACAGAAAACAATTCAGTAGTCTTTTGTTTTGTTTTTTAATATTCGATTCATCAAATTTCTATCATCATTTATATTCTGCTAAACAGAAATTTACCATTTGCACGCACACACACACACACACACACACACACACACACACACACACACACTAAAAAAAAAACAACTATTATATTTAGCCTGATATTAAAAATAAAATGGCGACTCTAAAATCATCTCTTGATTCAAATGAAAAAAATTGAATTTTTTAAATAATAATAATAATAATAAAGAACTACTGGATTGTTGGCATCCCATTATTTTGTTTAGTTACTATTTTTCTTTTTCACCATAACAAGTAAGTATTTTCCAAAATTAGAATTTTATTTAGTGTATTTACTTAGAATGTTATTTAAAGAAACACTGAAAATTCTTTATATTTGCTATAAAATTAAATTTATTAAGATAATGTTGTTTTAATCTTTATTAAATTAATCAATTCAAATAACTTTTACAATTTTCAATCTTTTAATACATGAGAATTTTAACAACAAAATTGATTTTCTAGTTGACAGTTTAAATTCTTCCAAAGTCAAAGTAATGCGCATTTTTTTTCCAAACATCATCAAAACATTAAAATGGCTGACATATTTTTTAATAAATGCATTCTGGTAGATTTAATTTCCTTAAATTTTTTTTTTCAAATAGAATAGGATTTAAAAAATTCTCTTTCAGTAAATGTTCAATTAATTGTAAAAACAAACCAATTGTTTTTTTACACTTTAACATAGGTATGTCACAAAAATGGGCACAAAAATCTAATGGAAATTTTGGCACAGGTTAAAAACATTTTAGATTTTAATAATATTAAATGCTATTGTTAACATTTAGTAAGATTGAATGAAAATATAAATGTTGAATTGAGAATAGGAAATAAACTGACTTTAGATGAGGATTCAATTTTCAAGAAATTAAGAAAAAGAAATATTCAAAATTTCTTATATCATTAGCATAGAATATTTTTGAATAGAAAACATTTGTTGTAATTTAAAATGTTAAATTTACTTAAAATATTTATCATTGGTTTCAGAAAAGATTATTTAAAACTTTTAAGTAAATGAAGGTGTTCATCTGGATGTTAAGATTGAATTTTCATCTACAATTCTTTTTTTTTTTTTTTTTTTTTACTAATTGTAAAAAATTTCTCGAGAGAACAGATTAAAAAAAAATGAATCAAGGAAATACTAATAAATGCTTCAAATTATTTCACCTTAAATTCTCTATTTCAAAAATTAATTTGTTTAAAAGATATTTTGATATAAATTCAAGTTTCCATTTTTTCTAGAATAATGCTTCCTACAAGATATACTATTTATGTATTATGATGCATTTTCAAACCAAAGAAAAACTTTTTTAAAAGTCACAATTTTAGAAAAGCACTTAGAGTTACAAAAAAAAAAAAAATCATGTTAAAACAATTGCCCACTCTAAAATTTTTATGACTGATTATTTTTTATACTTTATATTATTGATTAAGCACCACATTTTCAAATCATAAATAGAAAATGTTTAAAAGTTACAAGTTCGATTCTTAGAAGTGGAATGGAGGGGCATCATGCTAAAAATTCTGGAAAGGCATTTGAAAATCTAATTATTTTAACTAAACCCCAGTTGAAAAATCAAGTAAGATGAACATTTTCGGTTAAACATAAAAAACTCTACAGTATTGTGAAGAGTTAAAACAAATTACAAAATATTGCCCAACTGTATTGTATACATAAATGTGAATGTATATTTTTTTAATTTAAACTAAAAAAAATAGTCTAAACTGAAAATGTTTTAAATCTAAATGTGATTTCTCTCTCTCCTTTTGTAGGGCACTGTTCTATCTTCGTTCTTTTGGGGTTATACTATGACTCAGTTCATTGGTGGTTACTTGAGTGATCGCATTGGGGGAGATGTTGTTCTTCCCATCGCTGCTGCATTTTGGTCACTCATCACATTCTGGACACCTCAGCTTATTTACATAAGCAAAGACAAACAAGTCACACTCAATATATTAGTTTTATCCCGGGTTTTACTGGGAATATTTCAAGGTCAGTACATCAAACCTCCACCATTATACACTTTCTTTTTTCTTTGTTTTTTAATATTTTATCAATTTTAAGTTGAGGAATATTCAGATTAATATTTTCATCTTGGTTGTTATTTTTATAATCTTTCAGCTGATGCGATCTCTGAACGTCTTCAGGTGTATTTTTTTAATTTGGGAAACTTTGTCAAACTCACCTGAAGATGGTTGGGGGTAACATTGTCCAAAACATAAAAATACTAACGAAAATGAGAATAGTAGTCTGAATAATCTAATTTTTTTACAAGTATTGGGACAATGAATCTGAATCAGGAATCAAATAAATCAGAAATTTTGGGGGATATTAGAATAAAAAAAAAATGTGGCTATTTTCTGATGCCCAAAACGATTCTTTTTATTGTTTTTATTTCTTCATTTTTCATTTAAAACTTAATTTTTAATGGCTCAAATTCATGATGAAATGATAAATATTTATTTATTTTAAACTTCCAGTAAAACTAAAATCTACGTCATACCCACAAGTTTATTTTTATATTTGCAAAAATATATGCACATTTTACATGGATTTTTGCAGTAATCTGCGCCCCCACCTCCAACCAAAACAACTTTATATTTAGAAATTTAATCGTGATAGGGAATTTAGAACAGAATCTGTAATTGTATCGGAATTGGCGAAAAAATATTGGAATTGGCTGATCACTAATTTTTACTGTTGTTTGATATTCAGTGTTTTTATTTTTCACATGTAAAGAAATTATGAAAGAAAAGTTTTGTTTGTAAAAAGTAAACCTGATCCTAGATGAATATTGATTTGTATTTGCTTACATTTTGTCAACAGAGGATAACTGAAGAATCTTCTTATTGTTAAATGATTAAAATTCAGGTTTGTAGCTAGTATTCACAGATCAGTGTTTTGATCTGTTACCACCCCCCTCCCCCCAACATAATATAGACTGTTTGGAACTTCGAAAGTAAGAATAAATTGATTACAAAACGATTTATCTTAAACCAACTGAGATAAATCCATCATCATTTTGCAATTTTGGTCCATTTATTTTAAAGTAAAAATTATCATTTCAACTTAAAATAACCTAAAATTTAATTTACATTTTAAAAGTTAAGTAATTTAATTGATTGGTTTGATAAGTTTTAAATTTTGAATGATTAAAAACAAAAAAAAAAAACTGAGTTTATTATAGCAAACATATTTTCATTACATTTGCTGAAATATTTTCAATACTTTTAATAGTGTTTTTTTTTCTAACTAGGTTGGTAGTTGCAGATTTATCCATTGCTCACATTCATTGGTTGTTCTTACACAATTATTGGCAAGGTCCCATTCTCAATTAAGTTTTTCTCCTAACTAGTAGGTAACTCCTTGCTGTGCTGAGTGAACAAAATCAGTGATAGAAGCAGAAAAAAAAATTTTTGCAAAATACTTAAGTTTGGTTAGTTAAAAACTTAAATTTTGATTGGTTAAAGAGATCTCGATAACCAAACAGAAACAGTTGCTCTGGGAGCCAAGTATCTATCAAATATCTAGGTAAACAAGAACACAAAGACACTCAGAGAAATGATTACAGCTTGTCAAACAGACCTTTGTCACCCAGGAAAATAAGTACAGCTTGCCAAATAGATTCTCGTTACTAACAATGAGTGAACAAACAAAATTAACCCTGGTTGTATGACCAAGGGTCATTGACAGTCAAAGACAATACACGGTTATCGATATCACAGATAACCCCAACTTAATATTCTACTTGTTCCTTTCTTAGTTTGTGTGAAAAAGGCCTAATACAATTTTTGAAAGCCAAACTGCTTAAAAAAAGGCCAAATTCCTGAAATTTGGCCCTAAAAAGCCAATTTTACAATCTTGGATAAGAATAGCTAGTATTGACCTTCCTTTGATGTAGCCTCATTTTCGAATATCATAATATATGATCATTATTGTAATGGTGTGAGAAAGGAACACATAATTTTGACATGCAGTGCTTTTTCATCGAAGAAAGAAGTTAATGAAATGTTACATAAAAAAATAAATATTTGAAAGAAACAGGGCAAAAAGAACAAAAAAAAAACAAAGATGCTGGACTGAAGAAGTAAATTAAAGATTATCTCTTACAATGTGATTTTATTTGTATTGAACTATGTAGCACAATATTACTTTCTGAGTATTTATTAATATTTAATAATTTATCTCATTTGGGTTAGTTGTATATTTAAAATACAATAACTCCATTATAATCAGCAACAAAATAAATTGGTAACCGAAACCTATCAAGAAATATCTTTCTCTTGACAAACAAAAACTGGCTATTTGCAATCAAGGCCTACATAATATTATCAAGGATATGGATGGCTGAAGGATGTCAAAATACTACTATCATCTTGGAGAGCATTGAAGCTTGACTATGATTGCTACTGTTTATTATAAAAGTTGTAGACTAAAACTGAATTTTCATTAACACCTTAAACAGATTACCATTTTCTTCTAATATTATTAAAAAATAAATGATTGTACCATGTTATTCCTGTATATTATAAAAGTAAACTTGTCTGTCTGTGGAATGGTCTCTACAAAACTACTCTATCAATTTTCGGTCTACAGACTTGAAACTTGACATATGGAGGGGTCTTTGAACCTGTGGAATAAATCAATTTTGTTTTTAATCGGTAAAAAGCTGATAAGAGGTCAAAATGGTCTACACATGCACAAATATACATTTATATATTTAACTGCATTAATTTGTCATGGTTTGATATGCATGTGTCGTTAGCTCAGATAGTAGCGAATACTGCTAAAGAACAAAATGTTTTGGTTTCAATTCCAACTAATGGCAATGAAGTCATATCTATTTTTAAAAAAGTTTTGAAATCACTACTATATAGTGGGTATAATATAATAATAAATAGAGAATTGGCTCTATAATAATACATATGAAATATACATAAATTAAGATATATTTAACTAGCAATACCAGAAACCATAACTTTCAGCGTTGGACAAGTGGACAAGGCACACACTGCTACTTAATTTGACACTCATAGTTTTTAAATCAATAATAAGTACATTTCTTCTACCTCCATCAAAATAAAACTTATATAACTGGATTCATAATAAAATTTACTTTAAAATGGTATTTTAATATTTTTGTTGTGATTTGTATATTCAAAGAAATCGCTATTTAAATTAGATGATTAATGATGAAACCTGTCAGCAGATAGATCACTTTTTATTAACGATAAAACCTGTCAGGCGGTAGATCACTTTTAGCAAATAAGCAGTCTGGGTGTGTTCACATAAATACTCGTAGCGGAAGTTGTACCTATTGACGATGTTTCTAGTTTTTTTAGCTAATTAGGAAAAAAAAATGTCTTTGCTACGGAATTTGAACACAACACGTACATCTTTCCAGTCAAAAGTTAGAATATCTCAAAGTTTACGCTTTGTAGTACAAAGATAAGTAAAGATAGAAACTGTGTTCAAAAGCTATTTAATAGTGAATATATTAATTTCTTTTGTCCTAAAATTTGAAAAAAATTGGATAAAAACTTTTTATGCTAGTCATTAGAAATACTGACAAGCGCTTATAAAAATGAGAATTTTTGTGCGTCGTGGCACACACACACAAAAAAAATCTGTAAACACATGTTCATCAACTAACTTACGAACATAAAGTATTCATTTTATTTTTATTATTTAGAAAACAAGTTTTTAATTATGAGCAGGAAAATAATATTAAAAAAAAAAAATTTGAAAAAGAATGACCGACAATGACCATGCTTTTAAATGAGTTAAACACGCACAAATCACTTATCAAGTTAAGTAAAAGAATAACTTTTATTGGGTTTGTTTTACAATCCACAGAGGTATGAAAAAGTGGCCAAAAAACAAATTTATAATAAATAAATGTTACCAAAACAAGTACTTGATAAATTTTTGGTGTTGTAAATGTTTTTTCTATTCAAAACCAAGTAGTGTTGAGTGTTACATGAGAACAAGAAAAAAATGGCTGCAATGTCTCTTGAAGACTTAAAAATAAAAAAAATTATACAAAATAGTGGTAGAAACTCACCTGATAATTGTCACGGAACCATTAAAAATGAAATTTAATTATCCTAATTAGTTTAACAAACTTGAAAATATAATTGTAATCTGTATAAAATTTCCTTCCATTTGATATGCTATAAGCCATATTTTGTTCATTTCTTTGAATTGTATTGTGGTGGCCATCTTGGATTTCCTGGTTGCCATCTTGGATTTTTCACGGTATAATGATGACAAAGGATAAAGTCAGAATAACATTTCGCATCATGATAAAGTCTTACCTCCCATTTTTTAAACAGTTTTTTTTTTTATGATGCTTCTACTGGAAGCCATTAAAATGAAGCTTAATTATGCAAATTAGTATGCTAATTAGCTTAATGTACTTGAAAACATAATTCTGATCTGGACAAAATTTCCATTAATTTGATATGCTACAAGCCATATTTTGTTAATAATTTCTTTGAATCATGTCATGGTGGCATCTTGGATTTCCTGGTCGCCATCTTGGATTTTTCATGATGTTATAATGGGAAATGATAATGCCCATCAGAATATTCCTTCCTATGATGATGAACCATTTTTACTTACCATTTTTTTTTTAGCTGTTTTTTGATGTTTTTACTTAAAGCTGTTAAAATGAAGCTGAAATATGCTAATTAGTCGGTAAGTTATCAAGTGAAATGGTTGTAAATAACGCCAAGTGAACCTTCATGGTATTCTGATATGTTCAAAATTTCATCATAATATCTTAAAAAGATCTGAAGATACAGTTTTTTTAAAGATGGGTTAGTTTGTAAATTGTGCAAATTTACTACCATTTTCAGTCACAAGCTTATACGCATTTAAATCAAGGCAAAATATCCAGTGAACCACACATTTTTTGATACTTTGAATGATCATAACTCCAGTTCTAATGGGCAGATTTAAAAAAACTAAAGACATTATTTGTTTTTATGCTCTTTTCAATAATGCTTGATTGGAGTTTATTCAATCTAAAGAAAAAAAAAATGGTGTGGTATTGCTAATTTAAGTGATTTTTACAACCAGGCAACACCAGGCAGTGTGCTATTGTCAATATGTTCTCCACTACAATTTAATTAATAAATTATTTAGTCCGGCTCAGACTACTAATCACTTAAAGATATTAATCAAGGGGAATAACTAATTTTAAATTGAAAAATATAATAGTTGTCTA
The DNA here is from genome assembly GCF_053919585.1 of Euprymna scolopes. Classification (NCBI taxonomy): domain Eukaryota; kingdom Metazoa; phylum Mollusca; class Cephalopoda; order Sepiida; family Sepiolidae; genus Euprymna; species Euprymna scolopes. Next base: position 37,485,159 of record NC_136488.1, read on the forward strand.
CCATTTAGTTTCAAGTAAAGCAAAAAATAAACATTAAAAACTAAAAATAACCTCATTGCATCTCGGAGAGGTACAACTTTGTGTTCCAGAATTTATTTTTCTACATATTCTCAATGCACTTTTGCCAGGGATTCAATGACATAGCTCTGCTTCTGATCCACATCCATAAAAGGAGGTTGCTTTCTTAAATCTCACACCATCAATATCTGCAACAGAGAGATGAAACTTTCAGGTCATGAATGCATAAGTTCAGTTATCATAACAATGCAATTTGCAATTCCCTCTGATCTATTTGGATGGAATAACAAAATTGAAGGCATTACCTTTGGAATGCACCTCATGTATGTATGTATGTATATATATATATATATATATATATATTATATATATATATATTATATATACTAGCATGAGTGCCCGGTGTTGCCCAGGTATTTGGAGATGTATGTTGAGCAAAAAAAAAAAAAAAACGGTCAATTTTTTTAACTTTGACCCCTATTATGCTCCCTTAAAATTTATTGTTTTGGGCTCAAATGGAGTTATTAAGTTAGATCCATGTCCAAGGAACCTATATCTGAAATTTCAAATGTTTAGACTCAAAATTGTCGGAGGAGTTTGGTAGAGTTCTCAAAGGTCAAAGCGTTGAACTTTGACTCCTTAATCGCCAAATTTCTGGCCGAAAACCGATCACATCGATTTTCCCAAATCTCAGTACTCTTTATATCAAATTTCGAGTATGTAGACTTAAAATTGACAGAGTTATTGCGTATGGAAATGTACACACACAGACACACACATACACACACAGACAGACACTTTCACTTTTATAGATATATAGATATTATTGATAGTGGTGTAATGGTTACCAGTGTGAGTCATGTTAGAATTCTGTTATGATTATTGTATTATTTTCATGAATAACACTGGGAAAAGTATGTCTTTTTGTTGTAGATTATTGATGAAATAATAGTCATTGTTATTTTCTTTATCACATTTTTTTCTTTTTTACATTTCAAAATTGCAGTTTTATTTTGTTTACTTTATATAATTATTCTGGGGGGAAAAATATTGTTTAAAAAGTTGATGTTAATGGAATAAAAACTGTTTCAAAAGAAAAGTTTTGTTTATATTTTTGCAGGTTTTCATTTTCCTAGTTTTACAAGTATGATATCAAGAAAAGTGATTGAGCAAGAGCGATCGTTAACATATAGCTTTGTATCATCCGGATCTTTTCTGGGGTAAGTTTCATGAAAAAAAATTATAAATCTCTTTAATTTTCTTTTTATTAAATTATGTTTTAACTTGATATCACCAAAAGAATATCAAATTGTTTCTCTTTCCTTGTGTGTTAGAGAGTGACCAAATACAAAAATCCATTTTTTTCTTTTCCAGCACTCTCTTCACTGGAAGTATAGGCTCTTTGCTGTTAGATAACTATGGTTGGCACAGTGCATTCTATTTTACTGGTAAGCATTTCTTTTCTCTCCATTTTTTTATCTGTTCACAAATTTCAAATAAAATATGAATTTATTTTATTTAAGAAACCTGCGTCTATAATATAAAATTTAAATCTAAATAATAGCAAATTCAATGTCAATATTAATTTCACTATATTTTTTTTCCCCTTTTCCTTCACAATTCGGTTTGGGTATATATTTTTTGTTTCTGAATTTTGAAATGAGGTTAAAATAATTTGTATTATTCTGACTGGAATTCTTATCCTGAATGTTATTTGAACAATGTTTCTGTCATTGTAACCTCCGACTTTCTTCAAGTGTATCTTGTTGAACACTGGAAAATTTATGTCAGACACTGAAATCTGATTTATTTAATCCAAAGGTGCAGAATGCTCTTGCTCTAAATATATTTTGAGCATCACCCATACTGAGGATTGAATTTCAACCTCCAGAAGAGTATAACTTACAACTGAATTTTACCAAATAATTTATCTCCTATGCCACAGATCCTTATATATTTAAAAAAAAAAAAAAAAAAAATTTTTTTATTTCTTAAGAAGCCATTAATTTTCTTAAATAGTTCTTATTCCATGTCTCGTTGAATATTCCAATAAGAAGATGGCCAACTTTGACTCAACCATTCTCTTATTTAAGGCAATAGCATTTAATAAGAGAATGAACAGAGTCAAATATTCCTAAAAATCAACTTTTAAAAGGCAATTCTTCAATTGGTACTCTATCACACTTTGACCCAAAACTTTTTAATAAAACTATTCAAGCCAAATTTTTTAATGTTCGGCATTTTATTTTTAAATGAGGAAAACCCCACTATTCCAATCCACAGTGTCTTATTTCCCATTTTGAGAGGAACAAGCTCTCCAAAATGAGGTGCTCTAGATTGATATTTTTATTTAAAAAAAATGCATTTATTTAAATGTATTTTGTTTAAATGTATTTTGTTCCTTACATTGAAAGATTTACTTTGTATTTGGTTTGTAAATATAAATAAAAAGAACACATTATTTGGTTTGAAAAGTTTTATTAAAAGATTTTGTATATATATATATATATATATATATATAAGGTAAAATTAAAAGCCAAGAACAATGCGAGATTTTTTTTTTATATAGAGTAAAATTAAATGTTTATAGAACATATTCGCACTTTCATTAATTCAGAACCAGATTTTCACATCAACATTCTTGCTTCTTCAAGAAACGTAGGTCAACTTCGTATCCTCGAATCTTTAATTATTTCAAAAAATACTCCCACACTAAACAATAGACTGGAATTGAGCTCCGCTTTTATAATATAAGTTTAAAACATAAGAAAAACAATAATTAAAATAATAATAAAAAAAAACAAGCAAAAAAAACCCCTTGCTTGAATAGTCATCTCCCTTGATTCACAAACGCAACAAGTATTTCAAACACCAACTGATTTATTTTAACGTTCTCCTAACGTCATTTTTTGTTCTATATTTCGCGGTATCACGTGGCAAACTCTGCGGCTGCTTTTCCAATTTTGAACACTCTTCCGCTGTCTTCTCTTGAAAAAGGACTAATAGGTCTGAAATATATTGAGATTTATAACACCATTGAATACAACAGAAAAAAAAAAAATGACTGTTGTTTAGAGTTAAAATTTGTGTGAAAAAGAAAAAACAAACAACAAAAAAAAGAAATTTATTTCTTTTGTTTTCATTTAATTTTACTCTATGTAAAAAAAAAAAATCTCGCATTATTCTTGGCTTTTAATTTTACCTTATAATTTTCTTCAACAATGCTTCAAGCAAACTACAATCTACTTATATATATATAAAAGAATGCACTCTACATAAAAATAAATTTTGGTTGTGAATATGTAAAAGGTCATGGTCAAACCAGTGTCAATCAAAATCTGTTCTTTTTCTCAGTCGATTGGGGTCCTTGTTCTTGTCTTGATGTAAGGCATTTTCAACAGAATAACAAATTCAAATCAATTAAGCAATTAGTCAATCAAATAATTCATGAAATAAGAATCTAAAATACAAGCGTAAAAAAATCCAAGTATGAACTGTAGGATAAAAACTTTTTAATAATTTGAAAATTAAATAATTAATGAAGTTGTATTTTATAATATTCACAATAATGAGTAAGCTACCTAGGTGTGTCTTAATTATATAATCTGCATTTTACCTCTGACAAGATGAGGTTTGTTTTTGGTCAAGTTTATTTGTTCAATTACAGTCTAGTATCCATATCACTGGACCAATTGTCATCAAACTTATGACCGATATTTTGACTAATTTTAAACTGATTAAATTTTGAGATATGTAGGTTAGGTCATGAAAAGGTGAAAATCGCACTTCTGGTGATAACTTAGGTTTAGTTCATCATAGAGACTTACTACTTTACCCATATTATAGCCAATGAAATCACTTATCTTATATGATCTAGAAAAATTCTGTCATGGTCAAAATTTTGGCAGAATTTCAATTTTTTTCAAATATGGATCTGATGCTCTTCGATAACAGTAAGAACCATGCCAAAGTTTGGTCTAATCAGATAAATAGTTCTTGAGTTATCAATGCTTCTATGATATAATGTCAAGAATATGTCATGCAATATGAAAAATTAAAACCTAGATAAAATGTTGGCTCATCTTTATGATTTTGGTAGAGGTCTGTAGTCTTACAATTGACTTATGTTATTATAATTGCTTAATTTTTATTTAAAAACAATATTAAAAATGTCTTAAAATGAAAAAAATTTATTTTCCCCTGAGCTTTCACATTGCAACGAAAAAATGCAAAAATAAAAATGAGATTCTATTTTTTTTGTGTGATTACACCTTGGAAATAACTGGAAATTTTCTTTTTCATTTTTAGAATTAGAGTGTAAATTCAGTTTATTATATACCTTTAATGTTAAATGGTCACCTAGTTGTTGATCACACAGCACAGAATGGGTAACCATATATATTTCTATTTATAAAATGATTGCCATTAAAAGTGTTATTTTTTTCAATTTCTACACAAACTTAAGCAACGTTAATAAAGGCAATTTTGGGGGTTGTGGGGAGCTGAAAAGAGGGGATTTTCCCCCATGTTATTCTGTAAATGATGTTCTTCCTTTTCTATGTTTTACCTGTCTTCATTTTATCTTCATTTTTTTTTGTTTCACACTTTTTCTCTTACGTCTCATTTTTTTCTAAAATTACAATCTCATCATATAAGTTAATTTGATTGCATTGTTTTGGCATAGACCAAGACAACGCATTCAAATTAACTTCTCTAAGATTTTTAATATTTATTAGCAATAGCAATGATTGATAAGATTGCTAACTACTGTACAATTGCTCAAATTTTGAATCATAACTTGAAATATTAGCCATACTGAAGAGTGAAGCTGCTATCTGTGGATGACTATAACATATATATATTAATAAATATTTTTTAATATCCAGAGATATGTTTCATGTTCACCAACATTCATCAGTATGCATGTAATTACTGCTGACTAAATAATTCAAACTCTGGATCCAAATATCTCAGACCTCAGCTTCAGCTGAGAAACAGACAGATTATTAAGTTGAGACTCTCTCTCTCTTTCTCTGGGGAGATCTACAAGAAAGTAAGGATTCTTGCTCTATATGGCTGACATTTTATTAACACCTTTATTATTTGTCATGCTCTCAAAAGTTTTGGAAAAATATATTTAATTTACAGAATGTTTTTCAGTATGATAATGAAGGTTTTAAGCATTGTTATTAGAAATATATTTGTTCAACTTTTAATCAAATATTGTAATGCCACTTATATTACATATGCCTTTTATGATAATGTAGTAGATCACAACAGTTTTGGCAAATTGTAGACGTTTTTAAAGTGATCATCATAGAAGTTTTTTCGTTTTTCTTCCATCTTCTCATTATTTTATTTTGTTTTTATTGTTACTTTATATTTTATAGTTCTTAATTCAAAAACTTGTGTAAATTTCTAATGCTAAATTTTGAAAAATTTTCAACTACATCTGGACAGACTGTGTGTGCACCCAATCATTTGTCTTCATATTTAAATAAATACTAGCAGAGAGACTCAATGTTGCTTGAGATCAAATGAGAATCAACAAATTTTCTACACTTTTCTACACTTTCAATACTTTTATTGTCATAAATATTGGAGAAATCTTGCATTTTTCAATCAAATCGATTGATTGCCTGCTCTAGTCGGGGACTCACTGTGGTGGATCGAGATAAATCCACAATATATTTTAGTTTATATATATATATATTTACATTGCGCTGTAGTGAACCTACTGTTGATTTTATAAAATTATTTTTAATCGCTTGAATTAAAATTTAAAATGCAAAAGTTAAATATCGTGGTTTAATCAGATTTTTTTTTATTTTTGATACTTATCAGAGGCATTCTAATACAGAACCTAGTCAAGAACACCCCCAGACACATAAAGTACATTTGTGTGAAATTTAAAAAACATTGATCCAGGCATTTCAGAATCCATAGGGAACAAACTCACACAAAGTGTCTATTATATACAAGTAGAGTAGATAGACATTAGTCATGTTTGATTATTAAACTTGTTACATGCCAAAAATGAAATTTATTTCACATTTCTTTATTCAATTGTATGATTAGCTAAAAAACAAAAGTCTGTGTTATTAAGTGTGTCTATTTTTTTAATTTATTATTATTTTTGAAATGGTCAATTTTTTTTGGTTTAATTGGTTAAGAAAACAATAAGGAAGCCATTTTGTTCATTGCATTTCTTATTTGTTTTTTTGTCTTTTTTTCAGGGATATGTGGAATAATATGGTTACTACTTTTACGCTATTGTTTAATTTCAAAACATCGAGAAAAGTATGTAGTGGTGTCTTTGGCAGATAATGTTGTGGCACCAGGGAAGACGGTTCCAAAAGATACATCTTCCGTACCTTGGTTAACTTTATTTACCAAGTGTGCATTTTGGTGAGTGGACATCTTATTGCTATCTTTTCATTAGATGTTGTTCACTTTCCATTTTAAATTGACTGATATTTGTTGGTGATAACTATTTTTTTCTTTGCAGTCAAATGAGAAGCAAAGCTATTGCATTTATATTCAATTTCATAATAGATTTTTATTTTTCAATACAATATATTGTATTGAAAAAAATTATTAAAAAACAAATTTTATAGGTTTCTGATAAAAATTAAAATTACTTAGTACTAGATAATTTATCTAGTCTTCCTATGAAATTTTATAGGCAGTTTTAAAAATATTTAAAACCTTTTCAAAACTAATTCTTATTCTAATACCTTCTAACCCTTAAAATATTTGCTCAGTGGAGTAATTCTTTCTGAGTTTCAAATCTATTAATACAACTTTGTATAAAAACTAGATCAAAGACTTTAAAGAAATTTTGTAAAATGAAAGATGTTTGCTTAATATTTATAGAAAATAAGAAAACATAATGTTAAAATTTGCGAAAGATAATATGCAAACTGAAGAAGAAAAAAAATGAAGGGAACAAAATACCAGTCTGTAACACGATGTGGGTTCAGTGATAAAAAAAACTTGATCGCAAGTGCTGTGTAATTTTTTTTTTTTTTTTTTTTTTGACAACGTCTATGACGATGAAAGAGATTCTTAAAGTGGATAGCGTGTTTGAAAGTTTGTAAAAGAAAACAAGTAAACAGGTTATTTAACGTTGGTTTAATGCTTTTCTCTCTCGCGTATGTTTCGATCTTACTTGACACTGGGTGAAATAATGTCTCTTAGTGACACGATATTTTAATGTTAGTAACCATTTGTTTATAAAGTGAAGAACTGGATTCCAGAATATGAGAATTATCAGAGCTCAGCCAATCAGAATGGACGGACTTTGGCGAGGGAGGATTTATTATTTATGAATTAGAAATTAGAAAGATTATGTTAGATCTATGTATGTATGTATGAGCCAGTTATGGTTGGTGTAATCACAAAATCTACAGAATGTGTAAAATTCTTCCCAGTAACTAATGGTAGCAGTGGTAGGACTAAATATTTAGAGAGAAAAATAGGAACTCCTTCCTCTAACAATGTGATTGTGATGGTGGTGTTCTTAGGATGTAATGTAGTATATTATTATTGTGACTGAATGTGCCTGAAATGGTGTTTGAAAGCTACATAAGATAGTGGCTATTAGTCTAGCTGTATTTAATTTGTATGTGGCATCTCTCGTTGCAAATCTATGATACTTTGATGCAGAGGGAAATTCCTGTAGCTACTTTATTAATATAGAGACAAATAAGTGCAATAAAGCTACAATTCAACAAATGTTGAATTCAAGTAACTGACATTTTTGTCTATATGAAGTTAGATAAATGCTAAGATGAAATTGATGAATGAGTGAAGTAGGAATGGAGGTTCCATTTACATCACCTTTAAAATATCCTTTCAATTTGAACACGGAAAGAATGGTTATATATTTTAGTTTAATTTGATATTTTATGCAGCTTTACATAGCATTCATTTATATGTTGATTTTTGTAGGATTTATTACAACAATGTTCATTGAATGTGATGGTCTATAATACCTTCATGAAATGAGAGATTAATCTGATTCAAAGACCCCCCGTTTTAATTCTTCAAGTTCAAGTAAACACGTGTAATATGAAATATATCATTAAAATAACAAATTTACAAAATAAAACAAGAATCTCTAATAAATTTAAACCTTAAATTTTAAATGTTTTGTAGAATCGAAATCATATCAATTTTGATCAAAATTAGAATAAGGATTCTAGACATAAGATTTAATCTTATTATATTATAAAACTCAAATCATCTTGCTTGGGCGTTTAAACCATGTTTCCAGTTCTGCTTTACGATGCACATGCATAAAGAAATAAAAACAAAGCCATGAAAGCTGCTTTTTTTTATCAACAATTTTTTCGCATTTAAAATATGAAAATAAAAATAAAAAATCCCCTTTACTCTTTTATTTACAAATTTTATTTGCATTTTTCATTCCAAGTTAGACTTGTTTTCAAACAAAACCAAAATAAATGTTTACGATTTAATGTCTTTTATATATTCTAGAATTGACAATTTAAAGGCGACAAAATTACTCAAATCAGCTTACTTAGTTGTTGAAACCTTGTTAATAAAAGGAAAATACTTAACGGTCAATATATAACAACATCTAACTTTTTTTTATAAATATTTTTTTAAAAATTGGTTTGAATTACAAATAAAAAAAATTGGGCAAGATTGGAAATTGAGTGGTAAAATTCTCTTGATCCCTATATCACATAAAAGTAATCGATTAATAATCACTTATGTTACTATCAAAAAAATATGTAAAAATAATATCGATATTTCAGAAGTCAACAGTTTTAAATAAGCAGCAATTCTTTTCAAAGATAAATAAATATAAACAAAACTTAAAAAATACTAAACACTTTTTATTTATTTTAAACAATATATACAAAACTTTAAAAATTTTAAACAATATAAATAAAACTTTTTATAATTTTGAACATTATAAACCTTTTTAATTTTAAACAATATAAATAGAAATTTTTATTTTATATAATTTACAAATATTGTTCACGAATGCTTTTGATTATACTATGTATGGTTTTAGCGTCCCAAATTTTTAAAAAGGATGATTTCGATTGTATTTTCATTGTAAATTGGAATCGTTTTCAAACAAAAAAACAAAATAAATGTTTTTCTAATGTAAAACCCCCCCAAAAAAACTACTTGATCAATTTGCATATATTTAAAAATATTTAGTATTTTTTTATAACCTAACTCAATATAGTTCACCTTGTAAAAAAAAAAAAAAAAAAAAAAAAAAATCAAAATCTTTTTTTTTTTTTTTAGCTAATACGTTACACAGCCTTTAAAGATATAAAAGAAGGAATTTTTAAATAAAATATTAAAAACTTAACATTTTAAGGTGGGGTATCACTTATATTAATTCGATATAAAATGAGCACCCACTTCTTGGCCATGAAGTGGTAATCGAGACGTAATCAATTGTATTTTTCCAAGTTTAGTGGTGGATGGGGAGGAGTAAGAGGGAACGAGGGGTGAGGCGGTCATAAGTTCCTAACATTTTTAAAATACGTAGAAACACTTCAAAACGTGTGTGTTGGGGTGGGGGTTAAATTAAAAAAAAATTCTTATTTAAGATTTGCTTTGCACTGTTAAATATTACTTAACTAGCAGTATCTGCTAATCGGCGTCGCCTGGTGAAAGCATGCCCACTTGATAAAAATTATAGTATCGTCATTGTTGCTGTATCTCCCCCCCCCCCCCCAATGCTACGAACCAGGTCACATTTACCAAAAATTAAAAAAAAAAATAAATGAAATATTTCCTTATTTTATATTTCTGATGTAATTCCCTTATTCCTTCCCCCCAATTTAATTTGTCATATTTTGGGGTTAGTTTTGTTTATGAAATTGTTAGGTGAAAGTACAGAATGGCCTCATAAAAAAGTTTAATCTCAGATCTACCGCCAAAAAAGAATTAATTTATCTTATTTTATGTTTTAAATGTAAACCTCCCCCCTGCCCCGTCGCAAAAAAAATAAAGAAAAAATTGTCATGTTTTACTGTCTTCCCTCCCCCCTCAATCACCAAACTTTAAAAAAATGCTAGGGGTGACATGTCTCGTTGAACACTAGGTGGTCAAAAAGTGGGTGTGCATGTTACGATAAAGTTATATAGGAAAGTGATCCCCCACTCTAATAAGTTAAATTTTAAATTATTATCAAAATTTGTGCTTTCATATAATTTATAAAGGTGTAGCAAAAAAAAGTAGATCTTAATATTTTTATGGGTTAAACAGCACTGGATCATGGTGTAAAAATTTACCATTTTATTGCCCCTCTTTGTGTTTCTCTCTCTCTCTCTGCTGATACGATGATTTTAATCTCTCTATCTATCTCTGTCACTCTGTTTCTCTCGCTTCGGTTCTTTCATGTATTTATCAGTTATCATGTTTTTGTATTAACGGCAATACTTGTTTTCAATAATTTTAGATATCACCGTAAGAAAAAAGAAAAGAAATGCAACCTCTCTTTCTTTCTCTCTCTCTCTGGTTCTGTTTTTGTATGTCTACTTCTCTCACTTTCTCTATCTCCCTCTAATGACATTTAGAGAGAGAAAGGGATGGAGAGGGAGCAGGATTGAGAAGCAAATAACTTTGATGAGGCACAGTAATCGCTTTATTTAATGTAAAAATCTGGCCTCCTCTATCGATAAACGCCATATTAGATAACGACTTGATTGAGTGTTTTTTTAGTGTTTAGAATAGTATTCTTGAATAAGAGATCGGTATGATCTAAGCCAATCAGGATAGGATTACTGTAAGGAAGAAGTTATTATTTTTCAAATAGATGAACGGGAATTTAATGGTTGGGCTCTAAGTTTATGAATCTGTTAAGAAGGGTATAACCACAGTATCCATAACTTGTACATAAATGTAGGTTACGCCGATGATGAACATGGTGCGCCTTGGAATATACGAAATAATGTGTATGTAAATGCGTTCTATAGGTAAATAAGATGATGGCTAATGGTGTAAACATGATAAATTTTTATATGCCATCTGTTATTGTCAACCTACGCTAGTTTCATCCAGAGGGGAAAAATTGTGCCTCTTTTGTTGTATATAAGAGTAATTATTTCTCGATATTTTTAACATACACAAAAAACTAGGGTGGCCATGTACAATGCACACTCCCTCATCATATTTTTCTTCTTTTCATTCTTTTTCAATTTTTTTTCAATGGATTACACCCCTCTTATATAAAGGATGCTTCATTTAATCTAAAGGCAATGATGTTAAGACCTTTATTATCCAATGTATTCCGTATTGTTTTAATGGTTGCCATGTTTGTTTTTGTGCGCACATTCAATTTTTGTGCATTTATACATTAATTTTGTATAGTCACTTACACTTTTATACATTAATTCTGTATACCCTTGATTCGATAGTTAGCTATAACATATACTGACCCAACGGGTTGTCTAGTATAATTATAAATCTTTGATTTTAATTTTTGTAATGGAACATAAGTGGTACAAAATTGATTTTCTCCACTCTTGTAGTTCATTAGCTCAGATCTTAGTATTAATATCTTTGTTTAGTCACACTGAGGAGTCATGAAATGATGAAATATCTTGCTGTGGATAACAATAGTTTAGATATAATATGCATATAATTAATTTCTTTTGATAAAATGTATAGAAAAATAAATGGAAAAAATGGATGCACTGCAAGATATATAAGTTCAAAACACATCAGTTAACTAATATTTTGTTTCTAAATGACTGATGTTTTGGGTAGAACTTATATATTTTTCAGTGTATCCATTTTTGTTATTATACGAAATGAGTTTGTCATTGTTTGTTTGCCAATATTTTTTTTTTTTAATACAAATTAGTCACTATTTATTAAGGCCCAAAGGCCATTTGAGGATAAAGATTAATAAGTTTGTCAAGTAGATGGTGTAACAACACTTTGAGAATTAGTTATGATGGTTGAAACTGAGGAGAATTTGATTATTGGAGAAGATAGTTCAAGAATTTGTAAATATTTGACTTAAAAAAAACCCCAAAAAACTCTGCTGTAGATAGTTGGGATGCAGCCCTGTGGTATTATGTTCCACAGACAGGTAGTTCTTGCAAAGAAACTTTGCTTATGCAAGTTGTTAATTTGAAGTACATAGAAAGGGGAATCTAAGTACATTATAGGGTAATCATAGATTCAAGGTCAATTGAATATCATTTCTAGATATTCTATAACTAGCATCTACCATGAAAATAATGAGAGAGTAGAGAAATACTGGCATTTTATTTCTCTGTGAGAAAAAAATTCTAGGGAAGAGAATTCAAAATCAATTTTGTACTCTTTCAAGGCAGGAAAGAATGCTCTAAGCAGTACCTTCCCAGATGTTTCAACAGTACTCCATCTTAGGATGTATTTAACTCTTATACAGGTAAAAGATTGTGTCAGGAATGAGATACTTTTTCAAGTGATTGAATGCTCCAACCATCTTTCCAGTGACCTTATCAACACATTTGTCTTCCATTTTGGGTCTGAAGTAAAGGTCAATCCTAGAAGTTTATCAAAGCATAGGGTTTCCTCAAGGAAAGGAGCCATTCATTTCGATTGAGCCAAAATGAGGATCTGACCATTGATGGGTGAAAAGAGATCAGCTTAGTTTTAGATGTATTAAAAGTAACCAACCACCTTTGCACATTGTGCTTCAGGTTGGAAGAGAGAGAAACAAGACAGATCTTTAATGCACATCAGTGTTGCCATAGATGGTTGTCATCACTCATGACAACAAGTGATCTTATGTGATTTGGGAAATCATTGAAGATCAAGAGAGGGTTGTGCTCAGAATGGATCCTTGAGACATGCCAGCATTGATACTGTGTATCAGATATTAAACCCAATAAAACGGCTACTTTTATAAGCGTATCAGAAAGAAAGAATTTGATGGTGGAATAGACATTTTTAGATATTCTATAACTATCAAATTTGTGAAGCAAACCTTTGTACCGAACCCTATTGAAGGCTTTTGACATGCCAAGAGCTGTTACTCTAGAAACTGATTCTGTTTTATATTACAGTCAGCATATCAGCTGCTTTAATAATACAAAATACTGCTAGATATATCTTAGTTCTGGGATTAAGTTATGTTAAAAAAAAAAATTTTTGTTGTTCAGTAGCTGTAATTTATAATTAACTGAACAAGTCACCTATCTCTCTCTTAATTACGACTGCTCTTGTTCCCTCCCACTCTATGTTGATTCAATCACTGTGAAATATTTGTTAATGTCTCTTTGAGCCATTACGCAGTTGGCAGATGTCTTCATTTTGGAAAATACAGCAGAAGCAACATCTATTGTCATTTTAAGATATGCAACCTGGTGTAATCTTAGGATCTGTAAGGTGAGTTATAACTTAAAGAATTGTATCAACTCTGTTATGAGTTTTGTCATATACTGTTTGAATATATAATTGATTTTTCAGAAACCTAAAATTTCTATTCTCATTGTAGATTTTTTAAACATTATATATATTGATTTTAATGATTTTTTTTCCTGAAATTTTCTAAAACATATGCTACCTGCTTGTGCTTAACTTTCCAGGTCTCTTATAGTTGGCCATTTTTGCGAAAACAATGCATTTTTTGTTCTTCTGTCTTGGATGCCAACATATTTTCATGAAAGTTTCCCTTCTGCAAAGGTAAAATAAAATCTTTTTTCTCTTATTTTTCACTTTTTTGAAAGAATCGAATATGATGTACAAATTAGAAAGAAAAAGTAACTTATTATTATTAATTTATTAAATATTACATATTGGAGAAATGTTTTTTTTCTTGGGCTTGAGTTTTTAAAAAAATTTTTTTTTTTTTTATTAAAAATATTTTTTTTTAAATTACATCATTATGAAATTTGGCTCTGTACATACCTGAAATCTGGGTTGGATTAAGCATTTTGTATCTATTAAAAACATTTTTCTTCACTCTGTATACTTAAAATATTGAAATATGCAAATGGATTCGTTCTTGTTGATCGTAAAAGAAATATGGAAAAAATCCTGTAAATCTATTCATGAGGCTTAAAATCAGCTCTTCAGTGCTAAAGCATTTGCTTTACATGTTAAGTGTTTGAATTTTGGTCTGCTTATCCCAGCAATTATTTCCAATATTCTTGTATTTCTTTTTGCCAAGTCAGGAGAAGTGATTAGGAGTTGTGCAACTCTTTCTTTATGGTGAACTCATAACACAACATTTGAGAGTACCGATTGCCTCTTGAGAAAGAACCTAATCCAATAAATTGAAAACTATATTATTAGCAACTATTTGCTTTCTTATCCTTGTATCTGTCTATTGTGAATATTTCTTTGTATATTTTTTAAAAGCTTGTTTAATATTTTTCCTGAAAAGAAAAAAGTATCCATCCAAGCTAATTTCTGAGATCACCAAGTTGAAATTTATCCCCCCCCCCCCGAAATTAGGTTATAGTCAGGTAACACACTTTTAGCATAGTGTTACTGGAAGTGATGACAAGGCAAATCAGTTTCTTCACATTTTCTCTCGCGCCTATATTTCCCCTGTGCATGTACTCTTTTTTATTACGTTTTCCAATCATCCTTTTTTTTATTTAATAGTCATTGAAAAATTGTATAAGTATTATTGAAATTAGTTTTTTTTTAAGAATTATTGAAAATATTTTTGCACTCATTTTTTTTTTTTTTTAAAGAATTGTTGAAGACACATTTGAAAATCTTTTGGAACTATTTTGGGAATATTATGTATTGGATATGTCTTATTATATTTGAAATATTGTTATTTTGATTTCAATAATTTCATTTTTATACTTTCATAAGCATGTATTTATTATATGAATTCAAATAAAAAACGTTTTTAAAATTAATAACTATTTATAATTTCATAAACATATTTCTTATAAAATAAAAACATTTTAAATTTTGTTATTTTTATTGTATATTTTTCAATAATGTCCTTTTCTAATATGTTATTTCAATACATTAATATATCTATAAAAGCCATTAACAAACCGAAATAATATTATTTTGAAACCTATTCAAAACATCGATAGTGTAGGGTGTATTACAACTATTCTGTATTTTCACCTAACAATTTAACAAACTAAAGATACCATTAAACCTGAATTTAAAGCACAGCGGTTGTTTATTTTTTACTTAATGTATATATAAATGTAACTATTAACTAATATTGAGTGAATTAAAGCCCCCCCCCCCCCCTTAAAAAAGTAAATAAAAAAAAAGGATTTAAAGCACTACATTTGTTATGGTCTTTTCGTTAACATAGTAATGCCCATTGTTCATAAAAACGCTTTGGAGATTTCAAGATTTCAGAGTAGTTCTATTAAAACACTTTGTCCTCAAAATACAACCATTTTGTTTGAAAATGAATATCCTTTTACATACTTTAATTAATAATAATGTACATCATATATATTTGAAGCATATTTAGGAAAGTAAGGATAAAAATGTTAATGCTTTGAAACAGCCATTTTACATCATATATTTATTTTTGTAACTCCCACTGTGTTTAAAAACTCTGTACCATTTCTTTGAGGAATTTTGTCATGAAATTTGGAAAACAATCAGAAAGAACATAGATCTCACTTCTTGTGGAAGTACAAAATAAATTGTTTATTTTTGTTTTTTAAAAATAAAATTTCAACATGATGTGTCTTGAATATTTTTTTCTAAATATTTTTTGTACCCCAACTAATAAGTAAAATAATGTTTTTATTATTTTTATGTATTAAAATGATAATTCTATGTTAATTTTTCTTTTGGTACTGGTGGTTTTTAATGATGCTCCCCCTAAAATGTTAACCCGTTTTCAACGAAAGTAAAATGTAACTAGTAGCGCTCATACTGAACAAACTGAAGCAGTAGCAGCAGCTCTTTAATTTGAAGCCACAAGTTTTTTGAATTACGTTTATTTTAAAAATAAAAACTTGTTTAAAATTAGTATGGGTTTGTAATTCAATTCTTTTATAGAATTTCCTTAAAAAAATTTGTAGTTGTAGCCCTTCTTTGAAACTAAGTTTGGGTCTCTTTGGACTTGTTGGCTGGCGCCGAGTCCTGTTGTCATGCCCAGGGTCTGCCAGTGGCCCCCTGATTGCACTTGGGGATCACCACACTCTTCAGCACATCCAGGTACACTTTGGTGTTGATTTTCAAGCCGACTTCGAAGATGTGAAGTAGCATGATGTGGCCCTCACTTTAAACCACACCAAACACCATAACTGTGGTTGGAAACTTCATTGAGCTGTGCTCTCAAGCATTGAACCATATGGATTTGCATTTTGAGGGTGCTGGCAATGGTCCTGTTGTCATAACTTGGATTGGTAGAGCGCATGAGTTGTACAGCGATGCATCTCTGATCTCGCTTGCTGAACATTGTCATTTTCAGACATGATAGAAGGCTCGTATCGCTCTTAAGATTTGTACAAAACTGGCCAACTAGTATATGGTCTGCAAAAAAAAAACAAAAAAAAACATTAAAAACACAATTGTCTATCAAAAAATGAAAAAAGACCTCCCCCCCCCCCCCAGACACATAACAAAAAAAACCCCAAAAAACACAGGATTTGTCTCTAGTAAAAAAATAAAATAACTATCCTAAAACAAAAAAAAAACTGTAATTTTTGGAGTGGGGAGGGGCAATTATTATTTATGTATGAAATGCGCATAAGTTGACTGTAAACAAAATGAAATAATAACGGACGCATGTAATAATTGAACTCTATAAAATATTTGGTAACTGTGTAAACTGCTGTAAGAGAAGGAGGACAATACAATACCACCTCTAAATGTTAACTGTTTGGGAGAGTGTATCTTGCCGGAAAAAAAAGAAAGGATAATATTATCAAAACCTACAACAGATATTGGCTAGTAATCTGACCATATTGAATTTATATGTGGCATCTGCATTTGCCAAGCTATAACTTTTTTTTTTTTTCCGGAGATTAATAATCTTTATAATTTTATTATATATGGAGATAAAAATAATTTGAAAAATTTCAGTAAAATGCATTCATACAGTTTAAATATATTCGAAAAACTAATTTTGGTTGTTAAATGACAAAATACACTATCTTTTATGCAAGCCATAAATGTTCTTGCAAAAGATGTAAAAAAAAAAAAAAAAAAAAAAAAAAAAACTTGTACAAATTTGGATGAATACTGATAAGTAATAAAAATACTTTTTTATGAAATAATCAAAATACATTTTTGAAATATCATTTTGATCAGTTTTTTAAGGAGTCATTTCATAAAATGTTTGAAAATTTTCCTTTATTTCTAAATTTTAGAGTTGATTACATTTTTCCAAAAAGTAACACATTTTTAAACAAGATTAAGGATTTTATTTAATTTTTAATTTTTCTTGATAGCTTTTTGATTACAACGAATGCATATTTCTATTTTCAGGGCTGGGTATTCAATGTTGTTCCTTGGGTGGTGACAATACCAAGTTCTATTTTCAGTGGTTGGCTAGCAGATGTTATGATATGCAAAGGTAAGTTTTTTATTTTTTTTAAATTAAAAAATAATTTTCATAGTTTTCAAACCCTTTCTCGCGCCTCGATGAGACACTTTTTCTCGTGTCTGGATGAGCAGCCCTCGCCCCCATCCAATAAATCTTAATACTTTAAAGATTACACAATCAAATTTTATTAAAATTGGGGTGTTGATTGCAATATTAGCCCTGAATTTTAGTTGGATTGGTTCAAGAATTCTTAAGTTATTTAAGTGTAGCTTTCAAAATAAATTACATGTTAGATATTTTATCTGTAAAACCCAATTAATTAAAATATGATCAATTATCTTGAAAAGGTTCTGTCCATCATATTTAAGTTCGAAATCGCATTTTCATCATTAAATACACAAATTCAATAGACACATCTTAAAAATGCTCATTATTGTATTTTCATTCTCTTATATGAAATGCATTTAATTTGTCACAAGTCAAACTAATTCTGAGTTAACTTTAAATTACCATCCCAAACTGGAACCAATCAGTTCATGTGGTTATAATTTATCTTAAAGGGAAATCATAACTGACAAGTTAAAGATGGCTGGTAAAATTGTGAAAAAGAAGTAATTTAGTTTAGAAGCAACTAAGACTTAACATCCAATCATTATTTAAACATTCTCATTTTTTTTCCCCATTTTTTTTGTTATTAGTATTTTTTGCCTTTAAATATTCTGTTTTCTTTTTCTAATAGTGTTGTGACATGGTTTATTTCTAATAGTGTTGTGACATGGTTTATTCTTTTATTTAACTATATTCTTCTAAATGTCTATGAAAGAATGTTTTCAGAAAATAGAAAACATATACCTCAACACTAATGAATTGTTAAATGTTTTTTATTTCTAGGTTATACAGTTACTTTTGTAAGAAAGTTTATGGAAGTAAGTTATTTTCTTTGATTTATTGATTAAAAAAAACAGTTTGATTATTTTTCTGCAATATGTAAGATAAGTAAAGTAAATCAAATTAGAATTTACAATCTTAGATCAAGATTCAGACTTAAAAGCAAAACAATTCCAACATGATTGAAATAGCAAAACCCACAACAATCAAATATGCACCAGCAGAATGGAAACAGTCCTGGAGAATCTTGGAAGAAAAATTAATAATATTCAGAGTTATTTTTACTTACAACTAGATCAACAATAGTTTTTTGGAAGGTATTTCTGCATTCAGACTTAAATTGGTGGTTGTCCTTCAAATGTAATGCTTGCCATACTGCAAACCCAATAAAACATATCCTCACAAATGTTATATTTTCATTGATGAGTAATCAATGAACAAAAAAAAAAAAAAAAATCCTTATACGTACGTGAGGTGTTTATGCAGAGTCTTTTTATTCACTGCATCATCAATGTTTGTCTTTGCCGCATTTCAAGAGTTGCTGTTGATTGTTTTGTCTGTTTAACTAAGACAAATAAAACTTCTTTCAGGAAACAAAGACACAAGATGTTTGCTGGGTTTTCTTCAGGGTTTTGTTTGGAGGGAGTGAATTGATACTGAACAGAGAGACTAATGTTAATAATTATTTACTTTTTAAAATTAACTTTCTAATTTACTGGAATGAGTGACACAGACATTTTTTTTTACTTAGGAGTCACCACTTATCAAAGCCCAAAGGCTACTCGAGGATAAAGATGAATGAATGTAAGGTAGTAATCGTTAATGGTGTAAATGGGATAGAATTTGATATATGGGGCCGGTTCAGCAAAAACTTGACATTGAATTTGAAGGCTAACATGTATTCAACTGGGAAGCAGGCCTTGGTAACATTCGCCTTAGATTATTCTACATTATTGGTTGTGTCTCATTTGCGTGACTTCCTGAAAGAGACTGTCTAAAAACCTTAGTTATCTCTTGCTCAAAAACATGACATCATTCATCATATATCGTTTGACTGTTGTCTTTGGCATTTGACCTCTTGCTCCTGCTTTGTCACTTATCTTTCATTCAACATTGGGAATGATTCTCTTTTATCGACCTGGATTATAATGCACTAAATGTGCCCCTTATCAAAATTCACACTAACTAACGTAATTGCTACTGATGTAGAGTTGCTAGTATGTAGAAGAGAGAGAGACTAATGTTATCTTAGCTAATTTTTTACTTCTTAACATACTTTATAACTTGTTGAAATGAGTGAAGCAGACCAACAGGCATAAAAGTAACATTCACTTTAGATTATTCTACAGTGTTGGCCGTGTCTTGTTCACATGGCTTCTGGAGAGAGACTGATCTGAAAATCTTAGTTTTTCTCACCTCGAAAATGTGACCTCAATTGTCATATCATTCTTCAACTATTTTGTCTACAGCATTTTGACAGCTTTCTCTGCCTTGTCACCCATTTTTATTCAACCCTGGGAACAATTCTGTTTTATAGATCTGGGTTATCATGTACTCAGTGTGACCCATGTCAAAATTAACACTAGTTAACTTAATTGCTATTGACATAAAGTCTCTAATATGTACCATAATTGCATTGATGAGAAAGATTTTACAGCAAATACAATACGGAAGATATATTAAGGGGGGAGCTTATAGAACAGGCATGCTAAACCCAGAATTACTTCAAGTTCATCTGGATTCATTTGTGAGGGTTGTACGTGACTAATTGGATTTGTTTAATAAAAACTAAAGCAGAATATTTTGTTACTTAAACTTGGAAACAACAATATGCACATAAATTATTTAGCCACATTCATGAATGTGAGATAACAATATGCACATAAATTATTTAGCCACATTCATGAATGCGAAACAACAATATGCACATAAATTATTTAGCCACATTCATGAATGTGAGATAACAATATGCACATAAATTATTTAGCCACATTCATGAATGCGAAACAACAATATGCACATAAATTATTTAGCCACATTCATGAATGCGAAACAACAATATGCACATAAATTATTTAGCCACATTCATGAATGCGAGATAACAATATGCACATAAATTATTTAGCCACATTCATGAATGCGAAACAACAATATGCACATAAATTATTTAGCCACATTCATGAATGCGAGATAACAATATGCACATAAATTATTTAGCCACATTCATGAATGCGAAACAACAATATGCACATAAATTATTTAGCCACATTCATGAATGTGAGATAACAATATGCACATAAATTATTTAGCCACATTCATGAATGCGAAACAACAATATGCACATAAATTATTTAGCCACATTCATGAATGCGAGATAACAATATGCACATAAATTATTTAGCCACATTCATGAATGCGAAACAACAATATGCACATAAATTATTTAGCCACATTCATGAATGTGAGATAACAATATGCACATAAATTATTTAGCCACATTCATGAATGCGAAACAACAATATGCACATAAATTATTTAGCCACATTCATGAATGCGAAACAACAATATGCACATAAATTATTTAGCCACATTCATGAATGCGAGATAACAATATGCACATAAATTATTTAGCCACATTCATGAATGCGAAACAACAATATGCACATAAATTATTTAGCCACATTCATGAATGCGAGATAACAATATGCACATAAATTATTTAGCCACATTCATGAATGCGAAACAACAATATGCACATAAATTATTTAGCCACATTCATGAATGCGAGATAACAAGGTTGTTTAACGAAACAAAAAAAAATGCAATGATTTGCATGCAACTACAATAGTTACAATTTGGAATTGATAAAATGTGATGTATCGTTTTTTTAGTGTAAAGTAACGTTTTGAATAAAAAAAAGTAATCTTGTTTTTTAATTTTTAGTGAATTGCACACATTTATTCAGTTTAAATGCATTATAAAAATTGAAAGTTTCACCATTAAATAATGAAATACAGTATTTTTTATGCAGGACACAAGTTTGTTTACAAAAAGTCAAGTTTGACATGCCTGCTAGAAAAAAAAACAACAAAAAAACTATAAGTTGTGAGTCTCTATGTCAAAATTTTAAATAGAAAAATGCAAACATTATCCAAGTCTGGAAATACAAATTAATATTTGAAATTTACTCCATAAATCAATATTTTAAGATAGTAAGGACTTGAAACAGACTTTTATAGGTTTTAGAATTTAATAAGGTTCTTGTCCAGAATTCTACGTTAAAAAGACAAAGATAAAAAAAAAATTGTATGAAGTTCATGTCTGTGACAAAACAATATCATATTCCAAAAACGACATAAATTGATCAAGTAATTTTTTTTATTTTAGAAAGAAAATCACTTTAATCGATTAATAGAAATTCGTAGGGAATTACATTGGGCAAGATCAAAGTGTAGTATCTGTTTTTCAGATGTTGCACTTCCATTTCTTTTTCTCTTTTGGTGGAGGAGCAGTCCTTCACGACTGAGACAATTTTTTATTTTTGTACCTTTTCTCCACGTTAAAAAACGACCCTGGTATCTAACTCTGTCCCGTGGGGAGGCATTGTAAATAGGTACAACATAATTCTTGCAAGTTTGAATTATTTCCCTTTACTCATTTTTTGTTTTTAAAATTGCAGACAAGACAGACGTCCTTCTGTTACACATAGAATTTTCTTGTTTAAAAATAAAACTACTTGATCAATTTACATGATTTTGAGAATATTTTTGTTTCGTTAGGGTATGCACATTATACAGATTTTTCTTGTTGTTTTTTAATATGGGGAAATTCTGGACAAGAATGTTTAATAACCTGGAAAGGTTAAAGAGAAGGAAAGAAATGTTTTAAAATGTAACAAAAAACCAGATTCACTTTTCCTGATCAAGATGTTTTTCTGACTTGCATCATTCTTCTCGTTTCAGACAATAGCGTTATGTGGTAGTGCATTATTCCTCATGCTAATTGGTTATACCTCCAGTTTTGAAGCCTCCCTTTTCTGCTTGGCTTGTGCCGTTGCTTGCTGTGGCTTCCATGGCAGTGGGATTCTGATCAACCCACAGGACATCGCACCAAAACATGCAGGATCAGTATTTGGTAAATCTTTTACATTGATCCCATTTGAAAAAAAAAAAAAATCTTTTTGTTAATAGAATTTGAATTATGAGTTTAAAAGTTGTCCAGAATAAAAATACCTCAAATACTCTCAGGCAATGTGTTTTGACCTACCCCTACATTTACCTTTTCTGTTGTTTCTACCATTTTTATTTAAGTTTGGGATCATATACAAAAGTTATTTTTAATTATGTATATTGTGTATAAATAAAAGAATGTAATTGTAACTTAAGCAGACGGAAATACACAAAACTTTATTTTTAATTGAATAGATATGTGCTTAGTAAAATCCTAAAGTATTGAATATCAATCTATCTAGATTGGGTAATTTTTATTTTTATCCTAATTCAGAGTGGACTTAGAAATTTTATAAAAAAATTTTTTTAACACTTTTCAAATTAGTACATTGGCTTATTACCAATAGGTCATCCCAACAAATATGGCATCATGGAGGAAATAAGTAGATAATACTAATATATTTATCCATTTAAAAAGTGCTTTTCGTAAGATTTCATGTGTAATCATAAATTTATTTTAAATCAAACTTTAAGCAGATCCTAATCTTAATAAAAGGCAATTTTTATCGCCTGCCTATAAACGATTTTTCATCCTATTTTTTTTTTTCAAAAAATCTTTACATCCCCTCTCAAATCTTGACATTTACTGAAGAAATATCACTTTTCAATATTTTTGCTGATGTTAGGTTTAAAATGTTTAGTTTATTCACACACTTGAAAATTAGTTTTAAAAAAAATCCTAGAAAAAAACTATTTTTGTAAAAAAAAAAAAAATATATATATATATATATATAAATAAATAAAGTTGTTTCATTAATTTTCTTTCTCGAAAAAGAACTTTTCATAAAACTAAAATATGGTTAGTGTTTTTGGTTTTTTCATTGCTTTTTCTGCTGGACTGCTGCTAGTTTGAATTTATTCAGTTTTTTTCCAGTGGTTTACATCTGTATCAGCAGAAGTCGATTTTATCTGCCTCAAAAGCTGGCCGAACATTATAGTATTATATACTACTATTGATACATTTGAAGGGAAAAAATGAAGAAAAAAAGTGCTCTTTTACAGGACAGTGTACCGTATCATAAGTTGATAGCAAAACCATATGAATTCTATTTTGAATTGCTTCTGTACTCTCCAGATCTGCTGAGAGAAAGTAAGAAATAGTTTATTAATACAGCACACAGTTCAAAGAAAATGAGATAATGAATGGCTAATTGTTGACTTCACTAACTCAGTAAAAGAGAATAATCAGCTAGGCAACTCCTCCCTAGCAGTTTCCCAGCTCCTCATTTGATAGTCCCTTTCCAGTCTCTTACTCAAGAAATATTTTTTTATTTACATCTTTAATTTTGTTGTAACATTTTTATTTTGTTTATTCTAGGTATTATGAATATGGCTGGTGCTATACCAGGTAAGAAAATATTAATTAAAAAAAATTTCTTTTTATTTTGAAACACATTTTATTTTCATGTTGACATTCTTTTTTTTTTTTTAATCTTCAGGTTTTGTTGGAGTGTACATTGCGGGTCACATCTTAGAGGCCACCAAGAGTTGGGGAGCAGTATTCAGTCAAACGGCCGTTGTGTGTATTGTTGGCTGGATTGTCTATGTCATTTTTGGAACTGGACAACCAATTATCTGACAGGCAGTGAGAAAAAAATAAATAAAAAATAAAAAAATGAACAAAAAAAAAAAACTGTGGGTGGGGGTAGGGATAACAAAAAACCTTTTTTCCTGTGTTCTTTAAAACACAATGGGGGACCAGAATCAGACATTTTTTAATTATTTTTCTAAATCGAGTGACTTGGTCAACGACCATGTTCAATGATGGGGTCCACTTTACTTTCTGGGGGGGGGGAAGGTGGGTTGACAGGTAGGTAAATGAGAAATCTTTGAGGAAAATGTTTCTATAATTGTGTTGCTTTTTTTTTTAATTATCTTGTCATCCACTTTAGTTAAAAAAAACAAAACATTGTGTTAGAAATTTATAAACAAAACCTGTGTTATTGAATTTTTGATACGAAATGCACCCCAAAATGATAGAGTAAATATCTTTACTTTTGTTTTAACATTAGTTTTTTTTTTAAATATTTTTGCTGAATAAAACACTTTATGAAGATTTTTTTATTAAAATAAATATTGTAAATGAAATTTAAGTCACAGATGTAAATTTTAGAACCAGAATTGGTTCTTGTCCAGAATTTCCCCTATTTAAAAGAAAACAAAAATAAAAAAAATCTGTATCTACCATAATGAAACCAAAATATCAATTCCAAAAATCACATAAATTAATCAAGTAGTTTTATTTTTATGAAGAAAATCATTTCCTAGCTATTAATAGAAATTTGTGGGCATTACAACATAACTAAACACTTCATACTAAATTTATCTCCCTTTGTTAAGATTTTTTTTTCGAAATAGTGGGTAAAATAGTTCCTCTTTGAATATTCATAAAATTTGATTTTCTTATTTAAAAATAAAACGACCATTTACATGATTTTTTAAAAATATTTTGTCATAAACTGTACAGATTTTTTTTTTATTTCGCATGAGGAGAATTCTGGACAAGAATTTCAGAATTTATAAAAAATGAAAAAGTTTTATTTTTAATTACAGTGTCCTCCACCGTAATAGCTGGCAGTAAAAAAAAAAAAAAGTGTTAAAGTAAATGTGAACTCTTTTAGTCTATCATTCTGAGGTGCCATATAGTATTTTCAAAGAAATGGTTTGAATATTTCTTTTTGTTGTCGATAACCCCTCCCCCAAAGATCTGTAACAGTCTTTCATAGAAATTAAATATTTGTGCATATGTGGGCAGCAAATACACATTTCAGCATTGTTGGAAGAAACACTTCAAAATAATTGTCTTTTTGCATTAACTTTTCTATTTAAAATTTAACGATTTTTCTTAAATAAAAAAATCATAAAAATTCATTGTGTTAACTTTTTATAATCCAGGCTTTCAAATTGCATAATTCATTATCAGGTATAGAAGTTATCTTATGAGTTGGACGCCAAGATTTTGAAGGTCTGAATTATGCTAGTCACAAGTTTGGATGATAAAAAGTCCACATTTAATTTTGAGTGTGTCTATTATCTTAAAAATTAGGAAAAGTTGATGTAAAAGTATAATTGTTATGAAGTCTTTACACACATTGTTTGATTAACGTGTGTGCATGTATATATTTCAGGTTAATATTCAAAGATAAAAGCCAAGGAATTTAACAAGATTTATATAATAGTGCTCGATAATTTACATTCAAATAAACATTATTTTAATGTTGCTGCATAATCATGACAATGCTTTTGGTCAATTATTTATTTTAACTAAATGACCTTGTCAGGCAACATAAAAGAAGAAAACGTTTATTCTTTTGAAGAGAAAGATCTGCCTCTACAAAAGAAGTAACCTCTTTTATTTTTTTTTGTTGCCTCGCGAGGTTATTTATAACTAATTGACTGAATCATTGTCATGAATGTGTAGCAACATTAAAATGTTTATTTGAATATAAATAAATGTGTGTGTGTGCAT